>NC_080647.1:12424242-12727272 GCF_027579445.1 Ammospiza nelsoni | reverse complement strand
TATCATTGTCTTTGGGACCTGACTACTAAAAAAGCCCAAAAACAACTTGAGAAAAAAGCCCCGTTTACAGAAAACTAATGCATCTCTAATGGGAATCTAGAATTTGATTCTTTCAGTATCTCAGGACTGCATGGGTTGCTCTTTCTTATAAAAAGTAAAAGTTCTGAGACATAAATGCTCTCTTTTGTTGCTTTTTTGTCACAAATAATGGGAACAAAAATAATCTGCTTTTCTGCTCTAAAGATTCATACCTGAGGCCTCAAATATGCTGTGTGTGCACTCACCGTGAGTTTGGCAGGAATGATGGCTCCAGTGGTCTGTCTCAATGCTATTGTTCAGTGAGATGTGTGACTCAGAAGTGCAGTACATTGTGTACTACACAGTGTGTGCATACATATTCAAGCACATGTACTTCCTCTAAACTATTACAGTGAAGTTTATTTTAGTGTGGATCTTACACTTCCTTCCTGCACATGCTGGAAAAGCTTGAATCAAATGAAGAACACTGTTACTACAAGTTCAGCTACTACTGAGCATATGACATGCAATCAGCTCATGAATATTATTCAGTATATTTGATGTTTGCATATTTTGGAATTAATGTTGTGTATAAGCAGTATATCTCACAGGTATCAGCAACTCTCCTAACATAGATCAGCTGCTGGAAATTTATTGAACATTGCATCCCCAAGTGACACTTCTCTTCATTTGGAGAATTTTTATGCAAAAAGCTAAAGAATCATTTCACTATTGCACATGCATTTGATTACCATAATGCTTGCCTCTTTCAAATGCAAATACACTAAGTGCTACTTGATATGAATTTCCTGGTTTACCTAACATGAATATATAGCAATCGTATTAAGTTCAGTCCAATAGAAGAACAAATTACAGAGGAAAAGTCTTTTTCAAACAGCACACAAGTTCTGGTGCTAAAAAGCAAGTTGGGCTGCTGCCAGTGAATAATTGCAGACACTGAAATCACAGACCTTGGCCAAACTGGTCTCACAGCTCAGCTGTCCCCTCCACCCCGGATGTATGGGCCTTTGAGCAGCCTGTTGTTCAGCTCCTGGACTAAAACCACTGCTGGATTCAGTGTGATGAGCTGGGAGTGTCACAGGAAGGGTTAAACCCAAACCTTGGCTGAAGTGGCAATACCCTGTGCAGCACTGCTCCTCAGTCACTCTGCTGGAGTCCCAGGGTCAATGTCAGCCTTCTCCACCTACCACCACCACTGAGGATCAAATCCATTTTTAGCTTACCAATATGCCAAAGCACATACCAAAATTTTGGGGGTCTACCACAGTGCTTGCACAAGTGTTAATTATGTTGGTGAGGCCACCAAGATAACAGCTAAATATCTTAAAATCCGCTATTTTCCATGAAACACATTAGGCCATGGTAAAAATTCAGCACGGCAATATTTTTAGCGGGAAAAATCCTATTCATAGGACTCTGTAAGAAATGGCTGTACTATCAGACCCACAGCAGATCTTATAAAGTATCATTTCCATGCCTGGTACACTCTCCAATAAAGTTTCCTCTGGCAAGGAAGTGTGTTTTGAGATTCTGTGCATATGATCAGACAATATATAATAGCCCTGGTGTTGAGCTCTGCCTGGTAAGGACATCTTGACTGTTCACATGTCAAACCTGCCCTTGTATGTGCTCCCCAGTGATTTCACCAGCAGTGGCATTTGGCACAAAAGCAAGTCTAAGGAATTTTTATGCATCACTCAGTAATTCTAAGAAACCAGGTTTTCACAAATGGTGAAATGTGGTCAATTTACTCAAACACCAAAAGAGCAAAGCAGTTTTCAGTGAATCAATATAAGTAATCACAAAGCGATTATCATTTAATTCTCATGCATTATAGAAAGTGACTAATCACTACAGGAAGCTTCTGGTTGGCAAATTTATTTATCCCTAAATTGATTCTTATCAAAAAAGCACTGTTTTCCTTTTCATTTTATGGACCGACGAAATTAATTTCTGTACAAGCTGCCATGAAGGAAATGAGAAAGAGATCTGTTAAAAGTATTAACACCTGCATTAATATCTGTATCCTCCTCTGGCACATACTGGGATGAAGTGAAATACTAATAGCAAACATGAACCCCTGAGAAATAGTGTTGATATATCCCTAAACAGCATTTTTATCTTTGAAGAATTCCATAGCTGTACTTTCAGAATCAAACCAATCATACTTTTTAAGCCAACTGTGAACATGAGCACTCAAGGGTAAGGTACAAACATTGTATGAGAGGCATCTGCATAGACTTTTTGTTTGTTAACATTCATATGATGAGATGCTATCATTGTACTCCATCCTTGCAGCCTGAATTGCAAAGCTATGCACTAGAAAATACATTGGAGACTTTAATTATTAACATTCCTGATCCAAAAATACTCATTAGAAGCCTTCATTTCGTATACAGTCATTTCTCTACAGCTGAAGTGAGTCATGCAGATCCCTTCACCTGCAGTTTGCTCCCTCCCTCCCCAGGCCCAGGTCTGTGATCTCACACCAGGAGTTTTCCCAAGGACATCAGAGCTGTTTCTAAAATACTATTTAGGCTTCTGAGTGCTGGGCAGCAGCAAAGGCAGATGCTGCTATCACCACCAGAAGCAGTGGATTAAAGGCACACCTCAGTGCTGGTTTCTCACATTTCCTGTTTGGGCCTATAAACGTGGCAAATTAGACAGTGGCAGCTCCAGCTCTGATGTGTGGGCCAGAGAGCAGCTGGGTGGATGGAGGAACTGGAGTTCTTCCTGACCTTCCCACTCCCATTTCAGGAAATGTGCCTACAACTACTGCTCAAAGAAATCACACTGTCCCAAGTGCTCAGTGAGGGCAGGCAGCACAGTGCAGAAATAATTTCCATGCACATAAGCCTTGACACAGAGAATTTCTCAATTTACATGGTGAGTACAATAATAAGATAAGGCACCCAAACAGTAAAGCCTGTGTAAACAAGATGTCATGTAAGTCTACTGAATTCTTTAATATGGATAGCTGGCAAGGGTTGGTGTATTATTTAAACATCTAAAAATTCTGTTTTGTTTGTTATTCAGGATTAATAGTTTCTGCAGATGTAGAGGGTGTTTTGAATGGCATCCTCTGCATAATAACAACATTGCAATTGTTTAAAACCCCAAAATAACCTGTCCCCCATTTATTTTTAATGGTGAAATCTATTCCTTCTTTTTCCTGTACACCCTCTCTTCCCCTTTCTACAGCTGCCTTAGAGGGGAAGTGAATAAGCTCATCAGTATTCAGGTATTGCTAACAGGGAGGTCACCTTCTGTTAAGCAACTCTCAATTTCAAACTCTAAAACCTTGCAATTAGTAATTTGACAAGGACACCAAAGTACATGACTACTTTGCTCTGACTCAGGCAATGTTTTCTGAGTGTAATTCCACTTACAAAGCATGAGAGGAGGGATTCCTATGAAGGGGCAAATTCTGCCTCTCATATGTGCAAACTGTGGGATGCAAAGCAAATGTCATGCAGGTGGAAGCACAGGGGATGATAAACAGAGATCTGTTCCTAAGCAGAGCAAGATAGAAAAAAAATTGCTCAAGGTTATGATAAAACCTTTTAGAAATTAGCAAGGACTTGTTAATGAGGATTCTTTTAATGACACATTGTATTATGCTTGACTAGAACAAGAGTGGTAAGAACAACAGACATAGAACTAACTACTGTAGTAGTGTGGAACAGTGTCTTTTTGGTAAGATCAAATTCTTCCTTTCTCTACTATCTTCTTTCTTCACAGTTCACCTTAGTGAACAGAGCTGTGAGGCAAAAGATTCAGAAGTACAAAAACATTTTTCTCACAACTGCTTTAGACATTTCCTGCACTGCTCTGAGTTTACTGTGTACACAGTAGGACACTGGTTCTGTTACTACATTAGTATGTTCCAAACACTGATTTGTAAGATACAAAGTGATCTACACCTACTCATGAGTAACACTGCTTCCTGTGCTGAAAATGGCCAACACCTCCCAGAGCATCCCATCAACAGGCCAGGGATGACCCCAGTGCACAGCCAGCCCCAGGGGAGGCTGTGTTCTCCTGGTTCTTGAGAAGCACCACAGGAATCATTTCCCAAATCAATATGTAACATACCAAGATATAATCCACAGTGAATTCAGGAATTGGTGCTACTCTGTACAACTACAGGATGGAATAGCTTGTGTCTGGTTAGTAAATTATTCTACGTTTTATTCTTTTATAAGTGCAAAAGCAGGAAAAAGAGATTATTTCTGTCTAACCTGCATCCTTTATCTCCTACCATAATAAGTGTAGTACTGAATCTAAAAGGCCCCATGCTGAGCTCACTCTTTTCAGCATGACACTTCAGCAAAGTAACCTGTCTGTTCTGATACCATCATTTTCCCAGTCAGTGACACTCAAAGGTGTTTTGCAGGAGCTGTTTGATGAACAGCTCAAACATCCTTTCCAAACACTCTTTTCCCTATAATTTGTCAATAGTATTCTGCAGTTCAGAAGGTTCAGGTAAAACCCACAAAGGGACAAATGTGTTCTAGAATGTGTTAGTTCAAGTGAATAATATCTCTGATCACTTTTTATGCAAAGGACTTGCATAGATACCATGAGATGGTACATAGTGGCAATAAGCTTTGGAAAACAGATTTGCAGAGAGGAGGTAGCCATAGTGATGGCAGGGAGCAGCAGGGTATGAAAACTGCAAATATCCACAAGAAATGAAAAAAAAAAAAAACAAACTAGAGGAGTAAAATAAAGACAAAGCACCTGCATGTCTTAAAATGTCAAGCCAAATATAAATTATAACTTTACAAGCATTAGGAACCAAAAATAAGTATGGACCTTGCTGTTACCTTCCATGAAGGTGATAATCTTATGAACCTTCTTTTAAAAATAAATGCATAGAAACCACTTTTCACATGCTCAGCAGAAACTCCAGCCTCAGCTGAGCAAAATTTTCTGCAGCTCCCAGCAATTGCAAGAGAGGCGCAGAACCAAGCTGCTAAGAAGTGAATAGTGATCTGGTTATCCTCTCTGGGGCAGTGCTCCCATCTGCCTTTGGAGGGAGTGGGAAGCAACTGGAGCTAAGCTATTGTGCTATTTGAATGGAGCACAGAAGTGTTCATCTCTCCACTAAGAGTATTTCATCCCTTTGATAAAAGGACGGAATTACAGAACAGAGAGAAATGGGAGACAAACAGATTTTGTCCCACTTATTTTGTCAATCTAGAACTTGATTTTCCAAACTTCCTGCTGTTACATAATCCTGTAATACAGGTTTGAATGAGCACAGGTACTCATCACTGCTGCAGGTGTGGGTGAAGTAGCTCCCAGGATCTCCATCACAGACACCCTGTGGGTAAGAAATGCAAAGGGGAAAAAAGGACCAGTGAAGCCTGGCTTGTACTCACATAGACACAAGGTAAAATTCAGTCGCCTTAGGGAAGCTCATTCTTTCTTCTCCTCAAATTCCTTGACTCCTTCACAGAACAATTTTCACCTTCAGCAGCAAAATCGTACCCAAGATGATGCTTCACTAGACAACTCCACCTTACTGCAGGAATATCTGGGGAAAGCAGCATGGGATCTTGTGGCTGAAAGCTGCTTTGCACAGCTTGGCTGTGTGAGAATACTTATACTTTAAAATACTTATTTTTTAGGTTGTTTTTGTTTTTCCTCGAAAGATATACACATATTCACTACAGTCCAAGTTAAAAACCAAAGAGCTGGTAGACTTGTAAAGCTGAAAGCCCAGGGAAGATTAATCAGCTCATGCTGTCCTCTTACTGAAGTCATCCTTTGTGAGAGGAGGTAATCCAACACTCCTCTTTGGACCACTGAGCTGAAGCTTTCTGATTTTCACTTATGTTTAAATTGGATAGCTCCTAGATGATTCCAAAATTCCAAAATGTCATCTTGCTAGACCTCAGACCTGAAGCAAAGGTAAAAAAAATAAAAAAAGCTAATTCCCTTTGGTGCTGTTCACTTTCATTTCCTGTCTCCAATCCAATTTTATTAACAATTCATCTCTTACTTCATGGCTGAAATATCAGAGACTTAGGTGAGCTGTATTATTTTAGGATATCTTTGTGTGTCTTTTCAATGTGGTGAGATGTAAATAAGTCATTGTCACAGAATAAAATGCAGCAAGTAGCTGGTTAAGTGTTTTATCTCTGTAAGAGCCACATAAATATGCCACAATAATATTGATATTTAACCCAATGCTGCCTTTCCCTGAATGTATTGCAAAAGGAGCTATGATATATCCAATTTCTGATAAGATGAAGCCTCATTTATCCTTGTCTAGCATCTCTGGCTGAAGTTTGTGTTGCACAGTGTTAGTACATCAGGATGCCAGTGTTGTAACTCACATGCAACCCTGCTGCAAATGATTACAGTGCTGTGAGGCACCCTGAGTGGAACTCACCTCTTGTGTCCAGCATCCAAAACCTCTTATTTAATTTGAAGGTATTTAGGCATTTATCTCATTCTATCTCACTTGACTTCTGAGAGAAGCCCAGATGAGTCAGGGACAGAAATTGCATTTGAAGTGTGTGTTATCCAGGCACACAGATGCTTGAGATTCTTGGAACACCTGATCTGTGTCAGCACTCAAGTTCTTAATCTGATTAATGCTGTAGGTAAAATTTCCAGGTGCCTTCACTCAAAAAAAAGGAGCCATGTAAGGAGGAGCTTCGTGTTCATCTGGAACAAGTAGCTCAATTGGGCTGAAAGTAAAAACTCCAAATAAGTCTTGTTTTGTGCTGGATGGGTTTAAGAATAGAACAATATATTAATTTTGCCAGGACAATATGCATGATCTGATCCTCCATCAAAGTCTTAAAGGAAATGAAGAAGGAAGGAACTAAGAAGAAAGAAATTAAAAAATAATTAAGACAGCCTTGAATAAAAGAATCTGCTCTGATAAATCACTACTATGAGGAAATTGATAGGATTTATTCATAGAACAATGATCCAATGCCTTCTTTTCATGCTGTACCTTAAACGGCTACTAAGCACATTGGAAGAAAAAATTGTGTGTAGAGCAACATAAAAAATGAATAACTTGGAAGCTGTGGTGAGGCAGAAAAACCACACAGACTGCACAGGAAAAGAGGCATGGAACACAAACTTGCTTAAATGACCGTCCTTTCAACAGGAGAACAAGCAATGAGTAAAACAGCTGATTAGTTTAAGACAGAAACATCGACTATAAACAGACACATCTTCTGCAGGTGACATCAAATCATTGTGTCAAATCCTGCTCAGGACAAAGAGCTGCACAAGAATGCATTTTCTGAGATCCAGCTGGCAGAACAGCCTATGAAATTCATGGTGATTTAGTATTGTAACTTGCTTCACATCACAGTCATAGTTGGCATTAATATAAACTGCAACTTGCTGAACTGCTACAACTCTGCAAAGATGTTTCAGGCGGGAGGACAGTAATTTAGAGGCACAACATCCAACAGACAGAAGCAAAACGTTCAAGGGTAAAGGCTTTAAATCATTCTAACCTCCCAAGTAGGACACAAAACAATATTATTGCAGGAATTACTGAAAATTTCATTGAAATTGAAGGCCCTCATTTCAGAACCAAGCAGCTGTGTGCAATGCCAATGACAATAACACATATATACTTATTAGATCATTACTGTTCTTAACTGTGCAAAATTACTGGCTGGTATAAATACATTATAATAGATTGAACAATCTCTTCTTTGTCAATTATTGGTCACACTTTGTTTATTCTGTGAATAAATGTTAACAGGAAGGCCTACAGCAAAATCAACTGAAATTCAAATGGGGATTTTCAAACCTGAAGATTTGTTTTTGTAAACAATTTGATGTTCTGTCATAGACCGTGAAAAATTATTCTAGAAACAGTTCATGGTTGCTGTCAGCCACATCAGTCAGTTATTGCTGATCTGCTGTCCTCCCTTTAATGCTGCAGCATTCCAGTCACCTAACAGTGGCACTTGGAGAAGTCTATAAAGCAAATGGGACATGTGAATTATATGGTGTGTTAGGAAGGAGTCAAGGCTGACTGTCAACAGCAAAGCAAGCTTTTCAAATTAGAAGGCTGATTCAGGTTTTATTTCCTGCATTTAACTTTGGCCTGTCAAGGATAGGGATCCTCCTAGTTTATATTTTTTAAGCAGAATAAGAGTACAAGATGGCTTATAAAAGCAGTAATGGCAGTGACTATGAAAGAGAGTCTATATCTCTTCTTTAACTAATTTGAGAAAATAGATAAATTGAGTGAAACCAAAATTTGTGTTTGATTTCCAACATAAACTGTCTCAGGGGATTCACTTCAGTTCCCAGCATTCAAGTCTCAATCAGCTGTAGACACAAAGACTTCACAGAAATCAGATGACTTGCTGCTTCTTTTATCTGCTGCCCATATTATTCCTCCTACCCTTAAATTACTATAAAATGTAAACTTAAGATAAGTCTTTTAAGTCTTTAAGTTTAGACAAGAGCTTGGATTTTCTCTGCCCTCCAGTTCTCCTTAACATCACCCTCACATGTGTGGGTAGTATCTCACCATAGCCATCAGGAAATCTGAGACCACCAAAAAAATCTAAGAAAGCTCCTAAAATTCACAATTATTTGACTTCAAATCAAAAAATTTAGCTCTGCTCTCCTGAGGTACCAGTACAAAATATGTTCCCTGAGCTTTCATTTCTGTAACCAGGGGTTTCTTTCCTAGTTCTTCATACCTCATAGGAACTGTTCTGCTGCCTGGGCAGTCAGCCAAACATTGTAACTGCAGAACAAATCTTTCTTGATTTACTTCTACAGAACTTCATGAATATTCTCAGAAATGCCAAGCTGCTTTATTAGCCTTCTGAATTATTAAAAGTTCTCAAGCTAATTCCTTGTTATTAATATTTTGACTTGTTTTATGATTGCATCTGGCTGCTTACAGGCCTTGTCTAGTAGCTTCTTTATGCATTGCAGTAGATGTATTTTACCTTGGACAAATACATCACACATAATTGTTCTCCCTTCCAAACCGATGAGGCTCAACTTTTTCAAAAGCATAATGAAAACCAAGGTTCTAGTTTCCAGTTGTTTAAGGCTGTTAATTCTTTGGTTCCTTACAAGCTTTTGTACTGCCCTGGCACATATCCTGTCAGGGTCCTTTCCATCTTTCTGGAGAGTGTCCAGCCTTCATCCTTTCCCCCACATTTTTCCATTATGTGTTCTTGCTTCTTTCTTATCCTGATTTCTCCCCAGGCTCCTCACACCCTCCCCACTGCCAGTCCTTGTCCTTGTCCTTGCTTTCCCATAGCCTTTGCCATGCGCTGGCTTCACAGGTGAATTTATTGTGTGCAAAGCTCCTGGTGTGGATGTCTGTCGGCTGTTTGTGCTCTTGCCACTGGAGTTACAGTTGGCTACAATCTGCCAGTGAATATCTGCAGAGGAATCATCACCATACTATTGATCTGTAGTAACGAATGAGTACTGTCACGGGCTATGAGCAGCTGTGGTGTTTAACAAACCACCCTGCATGCACACCTAACTTCTTTGGTAAAAATCACCAGTCCTGCTGGCAGGTGGTGGGAGGTTTGGATTATTTACTCAATTTCATCTTTCTGCAAAAACTAAAGCTTAAGATATGATTGTGGTGTTTTGTTTTGGTTTTCTGGCTTGTTTTTATTAGCTTTTTGCTTGCAATATAACCCTCAGGGAGGAGCTCTGGGGATTTTCACTTCAAAAATCTGCCACCAGATTATCTGCCCTAGCATGGAGTCATAGTGTAAACTATGTAGATCTGCTGTAGAATTTCATAAGTCTTGTTACAGTCAAACTGATTAGCATGAGTTAGATTAGCATCTATCTCCCAGAGAGCCATCCAGACTTTATTTAAAAGTGAAAAATCTCCTGTTTCTCAGGGTAATTTGTTCCAACAGCTAATTACGTTCACTTAAACAAATGGACAAACAAAAAAACCCCAAACAACAGAAAGCCCAGTTCTCTCCTTTCTGACCACAATTTGTTTCACTTTAATCCACCTTGATTCTCTTTATGCCTTTTCTTTGTCTCCAAGAAGGCACATACATAGTTTATTTGGGTTTTTTCAAATTTGTACTTGGAACATTTTTCAGTGAATACTGGATTATGACAAACGTTTTGTAGAGCTGTCCCTAAATGCCCAGGGATTTCATTGTCCCAGACACTGAAATGTCCCAGAATTACCCAGAGATTCTGAAATTGTCATCCAAATTCTGCTCAGTTTGGGGAAGAGAGGCTCCAGGGAGACCTTGGAGCACCTTCCATGACCTAAGGGGCTCCGAGAGAACTGGAGAAGGGCTTGTACGAGGTCATGCAGCACCAGGACCCGCACGACTGACTTCACATTGGCAAAAACCCAATTTGGGAGAGAAATGAGGAAAAAATTCTTCGAGAGGGGGAAGCGCCGGGGTGGGACCGCCCCGCCCAGTTTAGCCCCGCCCATTTCACCATAGCTCCGCCCACTAACCACGCCCTCTGCCTTGGCCCCTCCCTGCCTTGGCCCTTCCCTGCCTGGCGCGCATGCGCAGCGCTCCTTGCGAAGCCCGGCAGTGTGGGCCGGCCCGGTTCCCGGCAGAGGCCGCGCGCATGCGCGGGGCGGCGGCGAGGCCCGGGCAGGCCAGGCCCTGGAGCGGTGGCGGGGCCGCGCCATGAGCGCCTGGTAGAGGGGCCGCGATGAACCTGCGCGGCTTCTTCCAGGACTTCAACCCCAGGTGAGTGCGGCACGGGCAGCGCTCGCCCGGCAGGGTTAGCCCGGGATCCGGCCGGGAGCAGCGCTGGGTGCGGGACCCGGCAGCTTTGGAGCGGAGCGCGGCCTCGGGTGGCCCTTCCGCACCGCGAGCTCGGGCGGCGTTTGGAACACGCCGTTCCCGGCTGGTTTCCTGCCCGGGATCACTGAATCAGCCAGGCTGGAAAAAATCTCCGAGATGATCGAATCCAACCTTCCCATCCCCCGGGAGGCGGTGCGGGCTCCCCGCGGCTCCTTCGCCGTCCGGGCTGGGAGGGCGAGCGCTGCACATCTGCTTTGCAGCCCCGCTTCCCCTCGTCTGCTTTGTTATTGTGTAACTCTCACATTGCTCCCAGCTCTTTCTGTGCTCCAGTGTTTACCGCGGTGCTCTGGCCCCGCACGCCCCAGCTCGGGCTGTGACCGAGCGGCGGAGGCTCCGTGTCCCAGGTGCGAGCACCGGGACAGGGGAGCGCTTCCTTCGGCTCCCTTAACATTAACAGCCCGGGGCTCTGCTGGTTCCCCAAGCAAGTACGGACATGTAACTTTTAAAGAAACCGAGAGAATTAGTTAAATTTTACCGGGTTTTAATTTTAAGACCACAGACTAAGGACCTGCAAGGTGGCTTGAGATGCTGAGAGTCCTGGAAGAACCTTGCACGTGGAAGAGGCTTTACATGATGCCCGTGAGAGCAAGCCGTGTTCAGTCAGTTGTTTGGACAAACAAAAGGGTAACCAAAGCTCCAGGAAGTGCATTGTAACAGAAGCTGAAACACACAATTGAAATATGTGTGGTCAGAGTTAGTGGAAAAGTAGGAACAGAAGTTCTAGACGCTTATAAAGTTTTGTTGCTTCAGAGCGGTGCTTGCAGCTTGTTTGGGTGCTGGGTGAATGAACAAGCCGAATGTTGGAGTTTTGCAGGTGTCTTTATGTTTTGGTGTGCCTGGAACACCCGGGGAGCAGGGATGTTTCATTGCCGTGTTTATTGAGGAGCCAGGGAACGTGCAAATGACACAAATATTGAATGTCAGAAAAGGATGACTAGCCGAGGAGCTGAGACATCTCTGTTGCTGTGAGGTGTGACCGGTTTATATCATCCTATCCTGGGATAGTTTCATCAAGCATGCAGGGAGATGCTGACACAATAAATCTTTTCTTCATTATTAAGGTGCAGATGAGACACTTGTTCTGAGTAGAAACAAAACAGCTTGATATCAAACATAGCAATTCTGATCTGATGAATGCTTTGTTATTTGATGTGAGTGAAGGTGGGTAGTTTGAGTTGTGCTGTTGGAGAAATTAAAGTATTCCTGATTGTTGCTGCATTATTCTGTTCCTTAGGTTATCCATGTTTTAAAACACAATTGCTTCACTGAAACAGTGTTGAAACCTATTTATGTGTTTTATAAAGCAGTCAGTGAGCTTCGGGTGGATGGGTGGGAGACTTTTCCCTTCCTGTCCTTTGAGGAAATTGCCTACAGTGTAATTGTTTTGTCTGATTTCTGTGGTACAAGCAGTTGCTGTGCCACTGTTCAAGTATACAGATATGTTTATTAATTCTTAAATTGACTCTGTTATAAACTGTACCAGTGTAGCTATTTTAAATTTGTAAATATCATCCTCGATGTTCCAGTGAGAAACTTCAGTGTACAATAGGTAACTTTGCTAAACATTTAACCTGTTGGGTTTTTCTTTCTAAAATACTGTTTTTTAATGGAATGTTAATATTAAGAAAAAAATTATCTGAAGTTGGCCCCAATTCATAATAACTTGGTGTGGATAAAATTTCATAAATTGTATAACTCAGTTTTGAATATCAAAAGCTACTTCATTTGATTTGTATGACAGAACACAATTTTTAAAAACATGTACAGCTAGTATATTTGTGTGCCTCTAATAACAGAGCTCCTGACTGGATCCTTGTGGAAGGGAACTATTTATCTCAGTCCATTCACTGAGATTGCTATGCAGAAATGCTTTTTCTGTGTTTCCTTGAAGCAATGGTTTTATAAATGAAATAGATGACATATGCTGTGTATCTGTGATGAAATATTTGATTCTTTGCAAAGAAGCTTGATACCTTTTCTATTAGGAAGCATCCCAGGGAAATTTCAGCTGTGACTGACTGGGTTGTCCTCTACAAAGTCAATGTGAAGTTGCCTGCCTTGATTCCTGACTGGGTTGTTTTCTTTGTTTGTTCAATAGCAAATTCCTTATTTATGCCTGCCTGCTGCTCTTCTCTGTGTTGCTCTCTCTGCGTCTGGATGACAAAATCCAGTGGAGTTACTGGGCTGTGTTTGCTCCAATATGGCTGTGGAAGCTGATGGTGATTGTGGGTGCCTCGGTGGGAACAGGAGTGTGGGCCCGGAACCCTCAGTACCGGTAAGTGAGCGGTGTTTGTTTGGCACAGCAGGGAATGTCCTGTCCTGGCAGTCTGGGACAGAGTAACTTTCACAGCCTTAAATACAGCAGTGTTGAGGTTTGTGGTAATTTGAGTAGATTGTGGATTTCAAGATTCCAGGGCAAAAGAAAAATGACCTTAAATGAAGTGCAATAAATGTCTTTTCTGTCTGTGGTGAATATTAAATGAAAAATCTTGGGGCACAGATTTCCTGATACACACACATTTTTGTGTTTTTCAGGTCTTGTTTGCCCCATCTAGAATTGGGTCTAGTGGCATAGGGAGAAGCTCTGTATGTTGTCATTTTACTTTTAGTACCAGAAAATATCTGTTCCAATATTCTGGCTTGGATAAATAAAGAAATTCTGGAGAAAGATGTTAATTCAATGAATGCTGGTGCAGAAATCAAACAGATAATTTTAAATTTAGCTTGTTTTCAAACAGCCTTTATGATAACTGACTGTTGATATACTAGCAAAGAAATCCTGTTTTATCTGCCCAGCTATGGAAGCCTTCAAAAATTTTCAAATTGTAAAAATCCCACTGCACCCTTTGAGTAAAATACTTCAAACATGGAGCTTTATGGGAAAGAAATCCTATTAGGTCATCAGCAGTGGAGTTTAATGGGTATAATGTATATGTTTATTAAAAACAAGTGCTTTTATATTTTTATCAAATTTATATCTGAAGCTGAAGGAAATGTTCTGGGTTGTTTGCAGGGTAATGTGCTTTCTTAGGCAAGTAAATTCTTCCTTATCCTCTTTTCAGAGCAGAAGGAGAAACCTGTGTGGAGTTCAAAGCAATGCTAATTGCAGTAGGCATCCACCTGCTCCTGCTGATGTTTGAAGTCCTGGTGTGTGACAGGATTGAAAGAGGAACCCATTTCTGGCTTCTGGTGTTCATGCCCCTGTTCTTTGTGTCTCCAGTCTCAGTTGCAGCTTGTGTGTGGGGATTCCGACACGACAGGTCCCTGGAGGTGAGGCTTCACTTCATGGCTCTGCAGGGCTTGGGATCAGTTCAGAATCCTGCAGTTTGTCTCTTAGGAAAGCACAGTTCAGAAGGCTACACCAGTCCAGTTAATTGCACTCACCTGTAAATGCACTCACCTGCAATGGGAGTGAAATCAGGCTCAAGAATAATAGAACTTTTTCTAGTATCTTCTAGTTTTTTCAACTACCAAATTGCAGCATGTTTTGAACCTGCTTTTTTATTATTTTGTGTTAAAATAAGTCACCAGGAACTCTGCAGTATAGATCAATACCAAACACTTACATGGAAACAATAGCAAAATTTCCACTGATTGCAAGCACTGTCTCTAGGCAGAATTGAATTTCCAGAGCCCCATGTAATCAGGGCTTAATGTCTTAATGTTATGAAAATGTCTTAATGTCACAGTCTATATGTTTAATCTTTAATTTGGGAATGTGAATGGTAGGCAGGAACATTAGGGTTTTATTTTCTGCTTCTGTCTTATCTCTAACTCCCTTTGGTTTTGGAAGAACCTTGGAAGGATTCTCAAGGTGCTCCTGCAATTGTGACATTTTGGTATAAATTTAGAATTCATACTGAATTTTTTTAAGGAGTTTTTCATTTTGCTATGTCCTCAAACTACCCTGTAACAATTTAAAATCTGATTTTTAGATGAGGCTCAGCTTTTTCAGGTATTTTAATTTCAAGGGGCTATTTCTCTAACATAAGCATAAGATGAGTTTTTCACTAGAGAGAAACATTTTTGGTAAGTGATTGTTATGTTGGCTGGTAAACTGATATCCTAAGTTCATTTTGCAACATTTGCCAATAGAAATTTATTTTGCAGGGTTCTCTTAATAGTTAAGCATTGCTAAAAGTAAAATTTCTGTGGAAGTGCTTGCCATCTACTGGATGATGCTTGATTGCCCATTGATTTACAGATAACTGCACAGCTGCTAAGTGCTGGCAGAAGAAAGTGGAATCCATAAAAGGCAACAGCTGTCTCAACCCATTTTTATTTCTTTTTTTACTCTTAGTCATCTTCACCTAGTGCTGTTCTACTTTCTCTTCTTTTTACTCTGTGAAGATTTCATTATTTCCCTTTCATTTGCTAGAAACATCAGGGTCTGCCTTTAATACAGGACATCAATTTTTGACTTGAGTAATCAAAGCAGTTGTTAATCTGGTAATATTTTCATAAGTATTTAATCTGAAATACATTATCTGCTCATTCCTGTTCTGCATCTGATTGGGTGATCAGTAAGTACATGCTGGGGTTTTTGTCTCTGTGTCATGGTGGGCTCAGAAAAAGCTTCCTTTTATGTGTTACACTATTTTATATTCAGTAAAGCACTATTTATTTAAAGCATGTTGAATTCATTAAATTGTGAGCCACTGCAAATATGTGTGCACTTGCCACATAGATCTCATATGTTAACTTGATTCTATAAACTATTTACAGCAATTGATCCTCTGATTTTTATCTTTTTCTCTCTTTGCTCTTGCAGCTTTCTGGTTGTTTGGTCTTATGCTTAAGGCGGGGGGTGTGTTGGTGGTTTATTCTTTTAAGAAAGCCAGTGGTACACAATTATTTTAAGTGTACTTTTTCAATCTTTTTAAAGTAATTTATAGTTGAACAGTGGAGACTTTGTTGTGGTCCCTGAAGCTGGCAAGTACCTGCTGCCTGTTGGATTTTTGACTCCCTGAACTGTAACTTTCAAAGGCATTTATCCAGATCCCAATCTACACAATCATGTGTGTTAGTGAAAAGTAGCATGTAGTGTCTGCCTTCAGAGAAATCTTACATTTGAAAGAGGCCTTACATAACTGCATGTTTTTTATTAAAATGAGTAATGTTTCTAGCTTGCATTCAAAAGCTTCAATTAGACTTTTCAGATAATAATTCTGTGGTCTCTGAAAACCCTATCCATTGTAGGGCTGCCCATAAACTTTGGAAGCAGAATCTTGCCAAGTGTGATGGTGTTTCATTGTCTCACTTTGTTCAAGCTAGACACAGACTTTAAAAAAAAAAAAACAAAGTATAATGAAAGGCTGTTTCTCATAGTGGCAAGCAGAACTCATGAAAACCTTTCATTAACATTTTAATGGGAAGTATTGCTTTTCTCTATTGCCACAAAACCCATGTCTTCGATGTCATTTAAAATATCTCTCAATTATACAGTAAATTATTTGAATTTGGATGTCATATTCCAATATTCCATGTATTTCTTTTTTTTCCCTAGACAGAATTTTTAATTTTAATTAGACTTTTAATTTGGACTGTTGGTAGTTTTGCCCATTAGTGAAACTATGAAATATTCCAAAAGATTCATTTTACTAATTTTAAGTTGAAAGTCTTTTCACTACTTAATTTTATTCTAGCAGTATTTCTTGTATGAAAAGTACAGCTGTTTTCTGAGGCTTTGCTTTTTTCTTTGTGATTAGTTTGGCTTTTCTTATTTCTCTAATCACTCTAAGTGCCCCCCCCCCTTTTTTTTTAAGGAAGATCTTGAAAACATCAGACTCTACATTATTTGGTTGGGGTCACACCCACACAAATTTAGGGATGTTTAGTAATAGAAAATGTAAATACAAATGAGTTTTCATATTTCAGTGATAATGGGGTCAGAGAAGTGCTTTGACAGGTTCATTGGTTATCCTAGAGGTAAGTTTCTCATACTAAAAGTTAACCAATGTTTTTTTCTTTTTCTAGCTGGAAATCTTGTGTTCAGTCAATATTCTACAGTTCATATTTATTGCACTCAGACTAGATGAGATCATCAGATGGCCATGGCTTGTATGTAACCAGTGTTTTCTTTTTATCTTTGTTTAAATGCTGAACTTCATAAAGATATTTATTCTAGGGAACAGTTAATACGTGGTCAGTCCATGATCCCATTTTTGCTCACTTAGCAATCCTTCACTGAAGGTCTGGCACACCATTCAGTGGTCATGGCAATCAGGGGCTGTTCTTTGGGCACATCATTCTCTGAGGGAGAGGAATGTGCCATCAGCTGCAGTTCATCTCTGAGCAGCAGTTGAAAGAGAAATCCTCACCCAAAGTTCCCAATGGGAACATTAAACAAGCCATGAAAATGATTGGTGAGTTAGAGAATTGGTAAATAACTACTTCTATTTGTTGTGTTACCATGAATGTAAATCCACTTACTGTGCAAGTAGTCTTTGTCAGAACTGCTGAGATGTCCTGTCCCAAGTGCCTTTAGAACAAAAGTGCTGTTTCTGTGTCTGGGTTTCTGCCATAAAACTGACAATCTTTCTATTGTAAAAAAAAAAAAAACTTGAGAAAGGATTGAAACTCTTTAAAGTAAGGTATCCAGTGTGGAAGTACTTACTAAAAATCAAGTACAGTTTGAGCCCACACAAAATCACAGAAGTTTACTCAAGTTGATCTACATTGCCTTAATTTTAAATTGTTTCATCTTGATGGGGTTTAGAAAGCTGAGAACCCCTGCCCTGAACTGATTATGTCTTGAAACAACACACATGAGCTTGATGTCCTTCTGTTAGACATTATATTAGTTAAAGACTTCATTTTCTTGTTTAGGCTTAATATGTAGGCTCACTTTATTAAAAAAAATCCTACAGCTGAAACAAATCAAATGTGTCCTTCTTTCAGGTTGTCTGTGTCCCTCTGTGGATCTTGATGTCCTTCCTGTGCCTGGTGGTGCTCTACTACATCGTGTGGTCTGTGCTGTTCCTGCGCTCCATGGACGTGATCGCTGAGCAGAGGAGGACACACATAACCATGGCTGTCAGCTGGATGACAATTGTAGTTCCACTGCTCACATTTGAGGTAGAAAAGGCCATAATGAGTTTGATGTGTCTTGTTCTTTTTTCAGTAAGAAATGAATTACGATTTTTGAAGTTACTGAAATTAGAATGCTGCTCTTTGTTTTGGAATAAAATATTAACAGGAAAGATGAAACACAAACAAGAATTCTATGTTCCTTTAATGTTTCTTGAGTAAAACTTGCATCACATTGGAACTATAACTACATGCTTCTGTGAAGGCCACTTTTTCTCACTGATGTGTGAAGTTTAAGATTTCAGATCAGCATATGCTTTAAGCAGTTTGAAAGTGAGTATTGCAATTAAACTGACGTATAATTTTTTTCCATTTAGATCTTGCTAGTACACAGACTGGATGGGCATAATTCTTTTTCTTTCATACCCATATTTGTTCCTCTCTGGCTTTCACTGATAACATTAATGGCAACAACATTTGGACAAAAAGGAGGCAATCACTGTAAGTATTTCAGAATCCTGGAAACAGATTAAAAATCAATGTATTTTATTAAGATTTGTATTTTCAGAAAGGACTTTTCTGTGTAGTACTATTATTTTCAGGCAGTTGTAATAAGGTTTCAGTGCTTACAGGGTCCTCCCCTGTGGCACTGTTTACTTTGGTTGAGGTGCAAAGTCTTTGTGTTTCTTCTCTATACTGATGTGACCCAACACTGTGTGATGTGTGAAAGGAAATGGATTCTTGCTGGGGTGGTGTAGCTGTAATTTATGCAGATAGATATACACACAGGCATGCATGTGCAGACATGGAACTGTGCAAATGCTTGTCCAGACTGTCTGTGTGTGTATAACCTGAATTGTAATGTTATGATAGGCATAAGGAACACTGAGAAGCAGCATTAACAAATCTTATTTATATGCAAAAAATCAAGAGACCTTCAGTAGTCTGTCTACTTAATTGTGTGTTCATTCTGTTAATAATGTAAAATGATTTTGTTTCTTTTAGGGTGGTTTGGAATTCGCAAAGACTTTTGCCAGTTCCTGCTTGAAATTTTCCCATTCTTGCGAGAATATGGAAATATCTCTTATGATCTTCATCATGAAGATAACGAGGAGACAGAAGAAACACCACTGCCTGAACCACCAAAAATTGCACCAATGTTCCGAAAAAAGACTGGAGTGGTCATTACCCAGAGTCCTGGAAAATATGTGATTCCACCTCCCAAGTTAAACATTGATATGCCAGATTAAGATGACAGTAGCATATTAAACTTGAACTGGTCATCAGCAGACAGATGTATTTCATCTCATGCCTTGTCCCAATTCCTTTAAAATAGGTATTGCTGAATCAGTGGCTTGGATTACACAAATCAGAAATGTTGAAGATAATCTGAGTGCTTTTCCAGAAGTATGTGGTTGTCTAATTTGTGAACCTTCCTAACAGGTTGGTTGCACGTTTGCCTGTATAGTATTTATATGAACATTTTTAGCAGTGTAATATATTGTTTAAAAGTCCTGTTGTGTACAGTATAAGTATTATCTAAAAGTATTTTTTTAAAAACCCTGTATGAAATGCCTATGCTATTCCAGGTGTCTTTTAGGTCCTAAATATACACTTGTTTTCATGTCTCTTTTAAATGCTTTGGGATGCCTTAGCATAGTACCTCTTCTTTCTCTGTTCAGCTGCAATCATCACAGAGGCACAAAAGTGTTGCACTTCCGAGGCAACACTGGAAACCTTTTTTTGGGAGGGGAAGTAGAATGTATGGTGACTTACATGATACTTTTGAGTTAGCTGTGTAAATATTCATGTAAGTATTTCAACTTTTGTGCTGGCTTGGGAGTTACATGTTGTTTTTGTTGCTTTTCCAGTTTCATGTTTTGGTTCTTCTTGAGCAGCATGTACCATTCTCCCATTAGACTGGCTGTTTAATAAGCTGTTTCTCACATTGTGTGGTCTGTGCCAGAAACATTTGTGGTAGTTTTCACAGCTGTTGGTTAGCTGGTATAAATATCATAGCTTGGTCTTTGTTACCAGCTTTGTGTTGGTTACTGTAAATGATTAAACTTTTCAAGATAGGATCTTGTTGGTGTTGGCATAGCATTTTCTTGTCTGAAGAAAGACCTGCTTTGACAGTGTGCCTTGGATTTACAGGTGCTTTGGAGAAATGGAGTCTACAAAATGTGTAGTCCTGTAGTTTATAAAACCAGATGTCTCATATTCCCAAAACCTTGTAGCTGCTCTCTGTTTGGGTAACCCACGTTTAGATAGTTCAAATACCACAGGTCTCATTTTTTCAATGTTAGATGGCAGGAAGAGCAAGGAGTGTGTGGACATTTCTGCATGTGTTCAAGGTGTATGCCTGTAAAACCTGGATGCAGCACTTCCATTTCAGATGCTCCAGAGCTTTGCTTTCTTGGCTGGACCAGCTACTGCCTGAAACCCAACCCAGCACTGTCCCATCCCACAGCTGAAATTTTGCTGCAGTTTTATTATATATATATATATATATATATATATATATTTATTTATATATAATTTATATATATTTTATTATATTCTGGTTCAACAAATCAAGCATCAGTGGGATTGTCACTGGACATCAATTTGCCTGCACTGCCATGGAGAAGAAAACCAGAGGCTGAGCTTGCATGAGAAACCACGTCCCAGGAGGAGAGCAGTCCATGCACAGCAGGGGCAAGGGAGAAGAGGCACAGCTCTGCACTGGGAAGGTCTCAGCTGCCAAGCACAGAGCCAAGGCAGCCCCTCAGGCAGTGCTGCCCACAGAGCTCCATCTGCTGCTGCTCAAACAGGGGAGCTCCAGCCTCTGCAGCTCCCCTTCAGCTGAGGCACAGCAGGGCCTGGATGGGGCCAGGAACTGCTCAGGGACCTTCACCCAGCCCTGCCCTGCAGTCACTTCCCAGCCCTGGGAAGCTCAGTCTGTCTCCAGGTCACAGCCCAGCTCCACGTGGGGTTCAGAGCTGGAGCTGCAGGCACTGGCCCAGGGCCACAGCTCTGGCACAAGTGCTGTAGTCTAAGGGAACAGGTTCCCAAGTGCTCCAGTAAAGTGTCTGAATACTGAGACTCTGCCACTTGTGTCCTGTTCTAGGTGTGGCCTTGGTCCAGAAAATCAAAAGGGTTTTCACTGTAATGTAGGGTGTGAATTTTGAAAAACTCTTGAGAGTGCCAAAGCTTAGTGGCTATTATTTAGAATTCTTCACACTAGTTTTAAATTCAGTATTATATTTTCAAAGACAACTAGTATTTTTCATCTTAAATAAGAGGAAAAAAATTAATATTTGCTCAATTTTGTACAAGGCACCTTCTCAAACTGGCCTTTCTGCAATGTCTGTCAGGTCACAGAGCTGTATTCATCATATGCACATCTTGTGTGCCTGAAATGTGAATGAAAAGAATCTATCCTTAAGGCAGGACAAGGAGTGGTCTGGGATGTCCTATAAATTGTGGCAGCCTGCTTTTAAGCACCATTTTCCTATAATCAGACGCAGGTATCAAAAAATAATTTTAATTTACATTTAAATTGGCACAGTGCATAACTGTACATTTTAAAATGGCATTTACTTAGTTTTTTATACAGAAAGTCTAGAAAAACAATTTCATGTAATAGTCATAAAGACACATCTTGTTTGTTTTGCCTCAAAAAGCAGTTATTCAAATGTATTTGCCATTTCAAATAGTTTTGGAATAGAATCCTAGTCAAAATGCTGATGTAATTCACAAGTCAGCATCTTAAATACAGGTCTGCATTTAGGCAGGAAAAATAATAGTAAGGGGCAACAGTTACAATTCTGAAGGGATCAGTTCTTCGGGGATGTCCACCTGCCACACCCCTGTTCTCCCTCTGGCAGGAATTGGTTCCAGGAGCCATCTGGGATTTGAAACAACAGTCAAGTATTTCTGTTCTAGATTACTGAGGACAGCTTTGTTTTCCAGCTCCAGAATCTCTTCAGGAGGCAGGTTTTCTGGATATCGAGATGTCTCTCCAACATCAATTAATCCTGTATATGACAATTAAAACACAAAATTAGTTGACAGTTTGATCTCCTAGAGAAAAGTTTTCCACAGGTAGCCCTCCCTGAGGCCACAGAACAGCCAGTTTGTTACCTGAAGGGCACAGTCAGAGGGAGGCACACCTCCCACCTGTGCTGTCTGCTGCAAAAGTCCATGTGACAACTCAGATGGATGAGGAAAAGGAGGAGGGAACAGTTAAAATCACCACAACCCAGTGCAGCAGAACTCCTTGAAAAGCAGCCTGCATCTAAGGAGACACAGCTGCTACCAAAACTCCTGAGCTACATTTGGCCTTGGACCAGCTTCAGTAAAGCATAAAACTCTCTCTGCTCCTCTCAAGCCACTATTAACATTTTTAAATCATTGAACTATTTTGAAATTCCTACCTACACCACAATTAAGCACGCAATTTATGTTAAGGTTGCAAACCTACATGTTACGTAGGACCTACAGTTTTCAGCATTGCAAAACCACAACATTCAGTGCATGTGATAGAATTAATTTGTTGTGCAGGAATAGCTAAAAGTATTCAAATGACAGTGAAAGATGGTGTAACAGATACCTACAACAAAATAGTACAAAATGAGCACTAAAAACTCTTTAAGTGTACAGTGCACATCTGCTGTATGTCAGCACAATTTATGCACTGAAACATCACTGCCTCTTCACTGTGTTACAGAAACAAACTTCTTCATCAGCCAAATACCAAAAGCAACACAGGGGGCTTGTAAAACTGAAAAAGGATTTATTTATGTAATTATTTCTATATACTTTAAAATGGCATGCACAGTGCTGCAACATCATGAATTCGCTTGACCACGAGTACTGCACAACGGTTCAGCAAGAGTTCCTAAGCTCAACATGCAAGGTGTGAAACTGACACGTATTGTGCTGAAACATACAGAATTGAAATAGACCCCCCCATCACAACTCATGCTCCACTCCTTCAAAGTGTTAAAAAGTATCATAATGAGTGCAAACACATAGAGCAGACGTATATTTCAGTGACTGTTAAGGGACTGAAAGTTTGTTTACAAAATACAACCTGAAGATACTTACCTGCAATAACTCCTCTGCCAAATTTTTCCCCTTCATCCAACAAATCCTGCAGTTGTTTTGGTGTCATGTCGAGCCTATTCAAAAGAATTTCTCTCCATGTTTCATCTTCCCAGTCCTTAACAGCTATATGAATAGCAATGGTGCAGTTCTTGTAGCCTGCTAGCAAAGGACGCCAGCGGGTCTCTACTGTTTTGACTTGGTTTAGAAGCAACCCTGCGTAGGGCTGTCGGAAGGAAAGGCAACCGAACTTCATCGTGCTCCTCGCATTAGAGGCCGCTTATTTCCTGTAAACACAGAGGCCCGGGGATCAGTCTCCAGCAGCGGCCGATGCCCGTGACAAGCTGGCGGCCCTGCAGCCGCGGAGCTGCGCGGAGGGAGCAGCGCGGCCTCCCCGGGGCGGCTCCCGCTCCGGGCTCGGGCCGGGCCGCCCGAACAGCCGCCCCCGCGGCCGGGCACAGCCCCGGTGCTGGCCGCCGCCTCACGGCCGCAGCCGCTTCCCCACAGCTCGGCCCGGCCCGGGCGCCCTGCGCTGGCTCCCGCGGGGAGCGCTCCGCCGCCGCGCGGCCATGGAGGCCCCGGGGCCGCCGCCTACCTGCGCCGCGGGCCCCGCCGCTCCGCCGGCCCGCCCGCACGGTGGGTGCCGGGAGCGGGGCGGGGCGGGCCGGGAGGCGGTGGCCCCGCGGGCCGGGGCGGGCTGCGCTGAAAGGATCGCGGCCGCGCTGTCCCTGCGGCTTTTCGGCCGTCCCGGGAGGAGGGATGGGGTTAGGGCCTGCTCCCCGGCGATCCGGAGCGGCGGGGCCCGGTGGTGGGTGCTGAGGGGAGGCGGCAGCTCCGTGTGCCCTGCCCGGGGCTCTCCGGTGCCCGGTGCGGCGCTGCCGGGCTCGGGGATGCGCTCGGTGCCCTCCTGGGCCGGAGCACCGCGGGGAGCCCGTGCGGCTCTGCAGCCCGGCCGTGCGGGACTCCCGCAGCTCTGGTCATAACTAAAATAATTCAGCATGTGAAAATTGAGTGTCTCTCACCTCCCCGCTCTCTCTGCGCACTGGTTTGTTTGGGACAGAATTTCCCAAAGTGCCCTCATCCAGCCCTGCTCTCTGTGGACAGCCTTACCTGTACCCTGGTGCGTTCGATGGCGTTTTGCATCAAGGCTTTGCCCTTCTAATACCGGCGTTTTAAACAACGCAGTTATTGTTTGACAACAGGTTTTGCGTGTGCTGGTCCCGCTGTGAGCCCTGGCAACAGGAAACAGTGTGGGGATCTAGTAAGCGCAGTAAAATTCAGAGACCTTACAGGAAAAGAGAATTTGGAGGAGGAGAGGGTTAGAATAGTATAGCCCTGATAGATGTGTTCAGTTTTAATGGGCAGCCTATATATATAGGCTGAAAAACCCAGTGAACACGTGTTTTTACATGGTAGTTTCCAAGGTATACAAATCGAAGTGACCTCATTAAAGCAGACAGTGACACTAAAGATGGCTAGTGCTGCAACAAATTGAAGAGTTGAGTCCTGCCTGAATTTCTTCAGGTGCGGAAGAGAAAAAACTGCAGATGTCCAAATAAAAACCACGGAGATTAATCTGTCCTGTAAAGCCATAACTTTCAGCTGAGGGCAGTAAATACAAAAGTGTTTGGGGAGCTTTTGCCATGCATACAGCATTTGAGAGAAAGAAAGAGACGAGAGAATGTTGACCAAAGGGAGTGAGTTAGGGGAGACAGACAAGAGGAAAAATAAAAGTGTTAGAGAAGGAAAAGAAAAAATGGTAGTATTTACAAAGGGGAAAAGTAATGATGACCTTTCTTTTGTCTTTTACTATGTTAAAACACATTTTTTAAGCATGAGAAATCTCAAAGCTACTTTAACTATTCCAGCAACTCACAGGTGGAAAGAGTAAAGTGATCTGCTGGAATTACATTGAGAGAGATGGGTGGATCCCATGCTTAGAAGGGCGGAGGAACTTCATAGAGCAGAAGGTAGGACTAATAATGGGGGTTTTTTTGTTCAAGTCTTTGACTTTGTGAAAAATGGATATTTATTGGGAAAGCCTTACAAGTAACCTCAGTATTCTGTAGCTGCAGGGTTAAGTGTTTCTTTTCTGATGATAACTTTCATGAGAGCCAGTTCTGACATATGCTTTAAATATACCTTCAGTGAATTTTGTGTATTTTGAAGTATTTTATGGCTGATAGAATTTAACTGTTTAGACTCAGTTTTACTTATTACCGTTTTCTGAAATTTCTGCTTCGTTATCCCATTATCCCCTGAATATTTCCAATATCTTGTTCAAAATGTTCCATAGAGTCATTCCTTTATATAAAATCATAATAAGAAGAGAAATTAATAGATGATGTGAATTTAAGTCCACTTTAGTTTTTACAGGGTTATTACTTTAAATGCTTTTTTTGCTTTAAGCTGTTTCCATTTTACTAGATGTGCATGGTTAGTACAAGAACCTGTTGAATCTGTTTAGAGTTGTAAGTGAGTAATGAGCTTTCAGGGGGTTTTGGTATTTGCTTTTGGTATTTTTCCACTGTATAATTGTACTTTATGTAGGGGTTATTTCCTTTGGAGAAAATATAGGCCAGAATGTTCTCATGTTGTGTAAGCAGCTTTGTTTTCATTTATGTACATTATGGCATGATTTTGTATCATGTGTTCCATCACATAAATAAAATAGATCTTTTTTTTCCTTGATCTAAAGAAAAATCTCCAGGGTACTTAAAATCTCAAGTATAACAACTCTAAATAAAATATAAATAGCAGAAGGTACGTGTGCTACTACCAAAGGTGAATTAATATGTTGAAAATCTCCTCTCACAAAATAGTGTTACTTGGTTTGTAGAAACCTTGTCCCATATATTGGGACACTCATCAGAAGATGTAACAATTTCTACCAACATTTAAATAAAATTATGTAATTAGCAGTCCTTGTGTATTGTTCAGCCTTTTGTGTGATGAGTGGTAAAGGGACTCTAGCAGGTTTTCTCAGAATTGAAGATAATGGTTCAAAGCATACATTCAAAGATAATGTACAAAGTGAATATGAAAAAAAAATTCATTCTGATCTTAGCAGATGATCAGCTTATGCTCAGCATGTTAGATGCACTTTTTTGTTTTCTGGTCACTGTGGCTCTCACTTGCTAACACCAATCCCAAATTATAATACCTCACAGACAATCTCACCAACAGGAAATTATGCCACTTGTGTCTGTGCTTCCATAACCTCTTACTTCATCTCAGTGCCTCTATACTAGCTTTTCTTAGGGTGTCCCTAAATTTAATTTTGATAGAACAAAACCTATGTAATTCCCATTACAGAATGTGTTACTGCATTCTGTGGAGCTAAAACAATGCTTGGTACATCATTTGTAAGGACTCAGCCCTGATCTCATCTAGATAGGCAAGCGTTGCTGTGCTCCTTGTCACATTCACTTAGCAGCTGATTTTACAGGGTTCAGTACCCAGCAATAGGGGCTGGGATATCTTGTGTCAAAATCAGGTCAAGGGACTTGATCAGCTACAGTTCATTTCCAAAGTGGGGACTGATGTGGGGCAGTATGTTCCAGGAAACTGAGGGTCAAAACTGAAATTTCAGCTGTTAATAACGCATGAAATACAATTCAATACAATTATTTGTATTGAATGGTCACTATTTTAATAGCTGACATTCATGAGACTCTGTACTGTGTTGACATTTGAACATACACTGCATTTTAGAACATCAGACAATATGAAATGTGATGCTGCAGCTGTATTCTTTTGGCAGTAATTCCATCATAAGGAGTTCTACCAGCCTTCTACATTTTGCCCCCTTTGCCTTCATTTTACTCAGTCTCTGATTCTAACATTATAGTTAAAACAATACCAATATTTTGCCATGCTGTTTTGTATTTCTTTGTACTTATCATAAAAAATTATGACTATCTTGAGCTTGGCTCAGTAAACGTGTCTCCAGTTTCTTTAGATGATTCTCTTTATTACCAGATTTGTTGCAGTACTGTGTTTTCTCTTATTTTTTTACACACATCTTGCCCCCCACACCCTACAAGTAGAGCATATTTCTGGTTTGTAACACATCCCTGACATCACTAGCCTTGTCAAAAATTTGGGAATTATAAATAGTCATAATCATAGATTGTTGGTGACTTACAGCAAAGTTTTCTTGAGTCTGAGAAATATTTTAAACAGATATAGACAACAGGCCAAAGCATTAAGTATTCTTCTCAGTACTCTACAATGTGCTAGATGCCCCTAGGCCCCCACTGCCCCCCACTTGTGCAGTGTCCTGCCCTGTCCCTTTTCCAATAGATCTTGCTGCTCAGTTTTCCACGTGTTTGCACTGGGCACCAGTTGTGTGAGCATGAGACAGCCAGGTCTGCTGGGCACTTTCATCTGCTAAGTGATTCATTTCTAAACTTGCAGATGGCTAATATTTAGAAACCATCCAGGTTCTTCTGCTTTTCTGAAGGTTAAAAGAAGGTTGCAGCTATAGGCTGAGCCCCAAGATAGCTGATTTAGAAACACCTTGTGTAGCTCTCCATAGCAATCTTTTTTGATTGAGATACGTGGCTTCACGCTGAGGTAATCTGCAGGGGAAGGAGAGCTTGCAGTAATGAGCTCTCCTTCCCCTGCTGATTATTATGTCCAATCCACAGGCAACTCTGCTGTATGTGGCTGCATAAAACATTTTAAAAGATAAGACTGATCAACACCTTTTTATGGCCATAAGCCCTCAACCAGGGTTCATGCCCTCTGAAATGCTGAAAACTTTTTTAAAATTGAATTGCACTCCTGCTATAAAGGGAGTAGGTATCTTTAATTCTCTAATTGATGCTGTCTGTCTAGCTTTATAATTATTTGGGGTTTTAATCTGTTTTCAGATGCAAGGTGTTACTGCAAATTTTAAAAAATCCTAAGGAGCTATTTCTAATAGATAAGTAATAGAATGTTTGCACTACTAAACTAAAATATTAATGACTCCCTTTGTTTCCTTTGTAAAATGTACTTTATATATACAGTTAAAATGCTTGGGAGTTCTTCCATAAATTCTGCTATGTTTGGCTAAGTACCTTTTAGTTTCATCTAATCAGGAGACACTTTAAGAAAGAAGAGAAACTGAATTGCCTCACCATTTTGAATTAACCACAAAAGATACTCCTGACAAGATCTGTAAGAAAAAGAATTCATATGCAAAAGCAATTGACTGGTTCTGTATGTTCTTTTATGACTAAAACTTTACTTTTTGACTATTGATAAAACACTAATCAAAATGGAAAATGCAGTTTTCCTCTGAATTATCTTCCTCTCTGAGCTGTCTTCCCTGAGAGAAGTGCATCCACATCAGGGGTCAGTTTAGTTCTGTTTCTTCTTGTCTTTTTGGTGAGAAAGTTTTTTTACTTGTGCTTTGAGGACTTTTGAGGTAATTTTTGTTTGGTTGATGTGGAATATTAGTGTCTGTATAGTCTGTTTTAGAGCAGGTTCTAATAAATGATTAGTTATATTACTGGAAAGAAAATGATGAAAGAATTCAGGGAAGATATTGCTCCTAGCTGATACAGGTTGTTTTTCTGTTCTTTTTGTCTAAAAATATTTGCAATAAAGGGGAAACTTAAAATATGCATATAGATGTCTGTATAGAGTTGCTGTGCATGTTTATGATTGTGATGATTCAAAAAAATGTATGAAAGTCACTTATAGAACTGTTTGGTTTGATACGTGAGGATTAAAACTGGTTCTAGCATTCTAAAATTTAGCCTGTGAAAAATTGAACATGTTTAATTTATATGTTCATTAATGAGGATCCAGATGTAAGTCTGTGAAATTAGTAAGTTGGTCATATACAGAACTCAGAATCAACAAGTCTCCTGCTATGAGTCTGGTCAGAAGGTGTTGCCTCCTCTGGAAGTGTCTTTACTTTCTTGTTAACATCAACATACATGAGGGATGGATCTATATAAGTAAATTTGCAATAATAATCCTCTGTGGCATTTAAACATCTGGCATGCAAATTTAAAGTGTACACAGAAATTACTAGAGTTAAAACTAAATGCTGTTAAATCTGTGCAAAGCCTGAAAAGAACAGTTCTGGATATAAATATTTAAACTTTCTTGAAGTCTGATGTATCAGTTTTGGCAGTGCTGAAAACAGTAGAGCCTTCAGTGTTGTTACTGCCTGTGAAAATGGCACAGGGCAAGTGCAGTGTAATAAAGTCTTGCAACTTTAGATTCCCACATATAAATTATTTCTATGCTGAGTGCTTAAAATCTAAAGTCATGACAGTTTTTAACCTCAGGAACTATGGAATCATGTTGATGAGAAAGAGCAGGACTGTGAAGCCACTACAGTATTTACTAATTTATTGTCTATGACATATTGTATCACTGTTTAAAATGGTTGTACAATACATCACAAGCCACCAGAAACATCATCACCCATACTGTGTGTTCTGCATAAAGAAACTGGACATCTGAAGGAACTTGTTGCTGTAGTTCTGTTTTATTTATGTTGTTAAATGCCTGCTTCCATTTTAGTAAGATAGCAGTTATTTTAGCTAATTTGGGTTCTTTTAGTTTTAATGGCCAGTTATCACAGACAGGTAGTAATTTCCTCTGCAGCTTCAGAAAGCAGAGAATAAAGAAACAGCTGATGAATACTGAGGTTTTTTCACAGAGTGGATGCTTCCCCACTCCAAACTGTAATTCTGCAGCACATCAATTTTTAGCCAATATGTAAAAGCAACAAGTGATTGATTCATCCATATATTTTTTATTCCTGTTAATTATGAATGTAGCTGTTTGTTTTTAAACATTACTCTTTGTAAGTAAAATCATTAATTAGTAATCTTCAGCTTGTTAATAATGAGCCCTGAATTTGCATTTTTTTTCAGAATCACAGGGAAAATGTTTTTATCACTGTATGCAAATATTTATGTACCTCTATTGGAATGTTGTCCTTAACTCAGCACACTATGTTATTAAAAGTGAAAGATGTAGTGAGATGGGAGAAAACTTAACATGCTTTTCTGAATGTGCTTTTTTTTGTTTCCCCACCCATTCCTGTATTTCCTGTATTAAGCAGATTTAATTTGGAGAATTTGTGGGAGGAAGGTGTAATGAATAATTTTTTGGAGATACATGAAGAATGTTGACAGGTTTGAAATAAAGTATGCTAGTTTCCTACTGAGATTCATACTTCTACTATGTGATCTCCTGTGTTATCTGTAGAGAATGTCTTAGTACATCAGAGAAACAAAAAGATCTTCAGCAGATTGATTGAACTCATAATCTATATGAAGAATCATAGCACCAGCACTTCTGCTGCATTGTTGTCACTGAATAATAAATCATTGCTGTAGCTGCACAGCGGGGTATTGGCAATGCTGATGGTGGCAGTCTAGACCTGAGCTGAAATGGATTGTTTTGAAGCATAGAGCAAAAAGGTAGATAGCAGGGCTCAGCACAACAGTTTTGGGGCTAGAACCTGATGACTAACCACAAGAAAGGAGATAACAGAAATTAGACCTACCTAAAAAAATGATGTTAATGATGTTACCTTTCGCAGTCCTTAGATCTCCTTCGTAACCTAATTATGAAACTGTCATGTGAGCATTAATGAACATATTTTTAACACTCCTGTTAGGTCTGAGATTATCTATCCTAATATGCAGATAGAAAGGGCGGGTACTGCAGGACAAGTGCCTTTATTCTAGAAATGATGACCTGCCTTTTATTCCAACAGAGGTGAGAATACATGGGGCTTGGGAAAAGGTTTTAGAGTGCATCTTCCTAATGCAGTGCCTCAAGCACATGAGGTTTTGAGGGTTTGAAGCAGGATTTGCTTGTTGAGTGCATTTCCAAGGAAGCAAAGCTGTGCTTTTGTGTTCTGTGCCTGTGCCTTGTTCTTGTCCTGTCTTTGGAAGTGAGATGTGAGGGCGGAACACCTGCATGAGGGCTCATGATCAGACAGAGGGTCTGTCTCCTCAAGTGACACACCCTTGAGACACTGCCAGTGCTCTGGCCTCAGAGCAGCAGGCTCAATAAGCAGTGATGTGTGTTGCCATATATCAATATTTGTGTGTAGCATTTGTAACATGAAAAATAGTGTGTCAGATTATTAAAGTTTAATAAATTCTTGGGATTACTTCTGAAATTAATCAAAATAATCTATTCAAAGACTATAGACTTATCAGAAATCAAGAAAAAGTGATTGTGATGAGTCCAGCAGTAAAAAGCCCCAACAAACAAACTTAATTGTTCTGTGACTTTTGTTGTTTGCTCTATGTGGGACTCTTCTGTAATGTGCCAATGTTGAAATTTTGAAACTAATTAGTACATAAAGATCCAGCTGTAATAGTAATCAAAACTCGCTGGTTCAACAGACTAAGTGGAAGTTTTTTGTATTAACACATCCTGCACATATGGCCCACAGTTGAAGATCTGGAGCTGCTCATAGCAGCCAGTTAATGTTAGGGATTTTATAAGGAAGTATTTGTTGGTGGCATTTGTGGCATCAACATTCGGTCTAAATCTGACTGATGCTTCCAGTGCTGTTTGTGCCTGTAAGGGTGGAAAGGAAAAAGTGACTGATACTGCTCTCATTACCCTCATACTGTATGCAAATGAGGTACAGTGTTTTAATAATTTGTTGGCTGAGGTTCTTATTGGAGAGGCCTTCAGTTGAAGAATGGTAACCTTGCTAGAAGGTGTAATTGCAGCAACAAGGAAATACTGTTGGGCTTATACACTCACTATTGAGATTTACTTGCTCATATTTGTTTAATTATAGTATGTTGCTGGCATTTCCTGTATGTTCTTTGTGGCAGCTTCAAAGAATCAAAATCATCTTTTACATCCTTTGGAAACACAGAAAACACTTTTTAGGTTACCTATCTCACAAGTCAAAGTAGGCTATCTTGTAAAATGTACTTTAAATAATTTTAAAGCCTGTTTGTCATTGTGATTTGCAGATCATGAGCTGGTAATCTTAGCATTTAAATGTTAAATTAGAAGTTTAGATGTTTCTGTGGAAAGAGGGACAGACTCTATTTGGTATTCTTTTAATAAATTATCTGAAGTAGGAGTGCATTTAGCAAGACAGATCAGTAGCAGCTGATGATAGGAAATAATTCTGAATTTACATCGCTAAAAATGGGAAATAATTATGCAATGATACTTTTAATAAGAGGAAGACTTGGGTTTAAAATTCAACAGAAAATTTAAACCATCAAAAATAGTCAGCAAAACCCCACAGTTCTGATGGGTGAGAGATTTTTTTGCCTGAGATCTTGGGTGCAACATTGGCTGTGCAAATCCTGTTAGCAGCAGAGTGCCAGAATTTCAACCACTACAAAGAAGAAAAGGCTAGAGGGGAAAGATAAATGCTTGATATTTTCTAACTCTCTGCATCTGTTAAAAAGGTTGCCCTAAAACTGCTAGTGAAGTTATTTAAATGCTTGACTTAGTGCCCATGTTTAGAGTACATAGTTTAGTGTAGGTGCCTATGGTATCACACAGGCTGTGCACTTAATATAAGCTGAGCTGAAGCCTGGCCAAACAGCAGTCTAAAACTTAGTAGCTGGAGTTTCAGAATTTGCCTCAATGACCCAGCAGTGCAGTTGCAGCTGCTGTGTTTCTGTGGGAGTATTTGTCTTGGTGAAAACTATGAACCTCTAGTAGTGTTAAGATGGAAGTGGAAGAATTTATGAAATAATCAGTGTGTAATAATAAGTGTAGATGACATTCCTGATGTGCTGAGAAGAATTTGATCTCCCAGAGATACACTTTCAAAATGCCACTCCATACTTTACAGTTGTTTTCCTTATTGATAAATACTTTTTTAATTTCTACAGTCACTGCACCCTTTGTCTTTCACTCTGTAGGTTGTAAAGCTTGAGCAGGAGAACCACTGCAGGAAAGAAATATGAGAAATGTGTAGTTTTCAACTTTAGTTTTACTATTTCTTTCTTACCTGTATTTTTATGTAGCAAGTTTCCACTGAACACAGTTGTTTTTGAGCTTTTTACCTTGCCTCTGGCAAAATTGAAATGCCTCCCTTCCAGCATATGATTTAAGTTATTCTTCACATTGAACTTCATGATTATGTTCTCAAAGTTCACTGTTCTTTAACCTTCAAAATGCCTACAGACTAATTTAAGAATGTGTGAAAACTGCTGCAGATAGCATTAAAACTACTAAAAAAAATTCTCTCCAGTTCATCCTTGACCTATATCACATGCTTCATTAATTTAAATATGTAGTCAGCATTTGCATTCTTAAAAATAAATTCTTCCATCAGGTATAGATAAATGACATTCACTTATAGAAGAGTTTGCCTTCTATACTTTTATTTAGTATCCACTAAGAGTTTAGTGGATACTAAAGTGTGATATACAGTCCTAACCATAGGAAATCACTGTAATATATTTTTTAGACTACTTTGAATATTAATCTGTGCTATTTACTCTGTCTGAAACTATTGGGTTAATTGACATCCACCATGTAAGAAAAATACTGTAAAGAACTAGTTCACATCTCCTGGTTTAACTCTTGCTTTCACTGACTGCACATCTGAGTAATTGAACAGATAAAATTTATCCCCAAAATGTTAAAGGGCAGGTTGTTATTTTTGGCTTAAATTAATAATTTACTCAGGTTTTACATTGCCTAGTTAGTCCTGTATACTTGTTTAGTTACTCTTTGAATGGTAAGGAATTTTTGAGGCTTATAGATTCTGGAAATGATTTTTAGCTGAATTACTGTTTTAGCTATTTATACAAGTAAACTGTTTTATCCCAAATAATGAGTAAAAAGGGGATATGCAATAATTCCTCTTTAAGTTGTTGTTTCTGCCTTTCAACAGAACTGGTGAAAAATCTCCTTCTTCCTTCTAATTCAGTGAGGCATTTACTTTTCTTTGCTGTGACTGCATAATGAGTGCCTGCTGAGACAGTGTGTGTAACACATATTTGTATGCATCAAAACCATGGGAGCTCAGACTTTAATCATAGGCCTCTGTGCACATGGAAAAAAAATAAGTTATATGGGTGTTCTGCTTATATTGTGGCATTCTCCTTGGGAGTTGTGCATTTCATATCATATGTAAAAAATAGATTTTTTTTTAACCTTCATTTGATTGCACGTTGGTATGTTACTCAATATGAATCTCAAAAGACACCTGATCAACTGAATATATGATTTATAAATACAAAATTACTAATTCAGGAAAAGATTAATGTTCTTTTTTTTTAAAAAAAAGTCACTTGTTGCTTGATTGTACTTAAGCTTTTTGTACTTGCTCTTTGGCTTTTAAACAAAAACTTGAATCTGCTTGATGCTTAGCAGTTCTTCACAGGCTGTGTATACATGTGTGCTATTCAACTTCTGCCCAGGTGCAGATGACTTCCACATTCTGTAGTTCTTTTGAATTATAGGTTAGAACCAGAAAATTTCAAAATCCCATTCTAGCATGAAACCTTACTCTTGCTGTCTGCATATGCTGATGCTGTTATAAGTGTTGAGGCTTTTTCCAGCCATTTTTGTATCACCCAAGGCATAATAGTGAGGGCACCATCTTGGACCTCTAGCTCCTCAAAACTGAGAAAGTGAGGAGTTGACATGAAATTTCAGCTTTCTAAGCAAAAGGCAGCTGAAAAAAAAAAAATCTTAGTGTGTTCAATGCCTATGGCTTCCCTTAGAAATCTCAGTAAAGATGTACTGAGTATCCCTGTCAGCCACAGAAGGTACCTTTCTAGACCTTACTGATTTCTTTGGTTAACAGGACTTAAAGAAATTAGCGAACAAACAGGCAGAGTTTCAGTTCTTAGCTACATTTCATGCTTTCTAAAGGATGTATTTTGCATTGTTTCTAAAATGTTGTCCTTTTGTGGGTTGGTCCTGTTGAGGGGGCAGACAGAGCACTCACTCTGGATGAGAGCCCCCGTGAATGCTGTGTGAAAAGCTGATCCACTTATGGTGTCTGCAGGAAAATAACTACCAGAATTGGGAGCCTCTCTGAAAATACTTAAATTACTTTAGCTTTTGTAAAAGCTTTTGGTTACACAGCAGCTGCCAAGATCTAAACACCCCCACCCACTTCAAGGCAGTTTTTCTAGTTACACATTTGGCAATGTTTGTAATTTTTCATCCTTCCCCCTAGGCATAATAAAAGGGTTTGCAATCTTTTTTTTCTTTTTTTTTCTTTTTTTTTTATGGGAAGAGAGGGGAAATAGCGATATTTAATTGAGAGATACCTCGGGACCAGGACAGCTTCAAAGAACTGTGTGTAAAGATAAAGAAAATTCCCTTCTCTTTGCATGCTGTGACAAGCAACTATTTTGATCTTCTGGTGCCATCTATTTGGCAGCTGACTGCCATATAAATACAGCATGTTGAGTAGGTACAAGGGATGGAGTGCATCAGTAGTTTTCTCACTAATATCACTTTGTTATTTTGCTGTTTTATAATCCAACTACATTTTCACCAAAACATAGGTACATATTAAGAGATATAAGATTTCTTATTGATGCTAATTAGTTTCTAGGTAGACTGTGTGGTAGGAAATTGAAACAACTGTTGGGAAATTTTATTCAGGCACTGAAGTATACCTATATTTTTCTGTCAGATTTATAGAAGCTTATATTTTCAATGCATAGAAGTTTCTGAAATTAATATTAATATAGTTATTACAGACAAATACTATGAGTCAGTTAACATACAGGCCATTCTAGTGTTACTTTAAATATTAGTGTTACAACAAGAAAGTTCCTGTTGTACGCCAAGTGAAAGCATTTGCAGCAGATAACAACTTCAGATGTTTATTTATCAAATGAAAGCCAAGCTCTCAGCCAGCCCCTTTTAGAGCAGTCAGGTTTCATTAGCATGATTGATATCTCACAGGTTCTTGTCTAGCTACAAATGCCTTTATGCTGAAGGCAGGCAAACAGGCGTTGGTTTATTCTCTCACATTCACAGGATGAAAGCGTGTGTGCTCAGAGATCCACTGCCTGGAGCAATGCAATGAGAGAAGTTTAAGCTCATAGCGCTGCAGTTTGGTTTAAAAAAAGGCAAAAGTAACAGCTTTTGAATATATTAAAGATGCATTTATCACTGCTCTGCTTTAGGGATTAAGAGAATGTTATTCTAACTTGTGCACAGATCTGTGTTTGCTGTAAAAAGCCTGCTTTGTAATTTATGCACTGTCATTTTTCAGGGGAGTACTCAGTGGTGCTGCAATGTGCAAATATGTTTTGACTATTTTTTAAGGAATAAAATGAAAATGAATGTGACAGGATTTTTTTTCTTAAGCTAAGATGTAAATTAATCACCTTTTGAGATGATTTGTTGAAAATTTTAAGCCGTTTTAATACAAGAACTTTTTTTGACTTAGTACAATGGATGAGTGAACCCATTGTCAAAACTGCATTTACTATAATATGACATCCTTTTAATTCTTTGTCATCAAATTAGAATCAAATGCAGAAAGCTAATGAATATATTCAGCACTGAAGTATATTTTCCAAGGGTGAAGTTTTCATTTCAATGGAAAAAAATTAGAGATCTGCACTCTAACACCTTAGCTCCTCCATTTCTAAACTTCCCTTTAATAAGGAAATATCTTGTGGAATTTGGCAGATTTGTCCTTAACTATGAGATAAAAACCGTACATAAATGATAATATCCTGTTGTAGTTGGTACCAAATTAGCTGACTTTTATTGCCACTGAATAGAAATGTGTAGTCTGGCTGCTCATAGAGTTCATGCTTGAAATTCCAGAAATAACAATATTGAAGTAGACCACTTCAAAGGAGGCCATTCATCATCAGAAAGCTTTTTGACTGTTTGCTGACTGTTGATCTTCACACTCTTCTACATTTGCAGGGTTCTTTGAAATCACAAAAGAGGCACATACTTTGTAAAGAAGGTATTTTATGCTTAAAAGGCAGGTGCACTGACTAAATCATCATTTTGTAATTAAGAATTTCTATTATCCTTGAGAAATATGGATTACTTTGAATGTAAAGGAAAGATGGCTTCTAGTAAATAATGAGAAAGTATTACAGTAACACTTCACATCTTTGCTTATTGATCTGTGTCCCATGTCTTAAGTAAATAGTAACAGAATGATGCATCTTATGTCTGTACCAGTGTTGTCTGATATCACCTCTAAATTCTCAGGACCCTCTAGATAAGTTTATAAGTTGTCATGGTTTAAATCCAGCTTGCAACTCAGCCCCATAGGGCCACTCATTGGAGGAGAGAATCAAAAGGATAAAAATGAGAAAACTCCTGGGTTGGGATAAAGGCAGTTTAACAGGTGAGGCAAACCAAGGGCCTCATTGCCCACTCCCCATGGCAGGCAGGGGCTCAGCCATGCCCAGCACAGCAGGGCTCCATCACCTGTGCCAGTGACTGGGGAAGGCAAACACCATCACTGCAAACGTCCCCCCTTCCTCCTCCTGCCCAGGTTTCCATGCTGAGCTGGTGCCATGTTATGGGATATCCCTGGCTCAGCTGGGGTCAGCTGTCCTGGCTGTGCCCCCTCCCAGCTCCTTGGGAGCCTCTTGCTGGTGGGGTGGGTGAGGAGCAGGAAAGCCCTTGGCTCTGTGTTAGTGCTGCTCGTGATAACAAAACCAGCCCTGAATTATCAACACTGCTCTCAGCACAAATCCAAACCATATATATAGTGGCTTTCTATAAAGAAAATGAACTCTATAGAATCATCAAGGTTAGAAAATACCTCCACGATAATCAAGTCTGGTGTTAACCCAATACCCCCATGCCCACTAAACCATATTGTGGAACCATGAGGTTTTAGTGATCCCAACCAAAAGCAGCACCCAAATGCTGTTAGTTTTGCAGCAGTGGAAATTGAGGCACACAAGGTTATTTGTGCTCAGATGGCAGAGCCAATGTGCATGCCTTCAAACCATGTACTTTCCTAGAGTAGGAAACCTGTGGTCTTGCACACTTAGGATTGCTCTTTCACTTGTCACATTATATATTATATATTATGTCCCTCTAAAGCCCATTTTAAGGCCTTTATCTTCTTTATCTTAAGATAAAGAATAAACAGACACTGTCACCAGAGTTTATCCATCCTTAACATTTTTTCCCTGAGTTACCTTGTGGTGAGCAGCCACTCTTAATTCTGCTTGCTTTTAAAACCTCTGTTCTAAGAACTTGAGCTTTTACAGATTTCTGTTATTAACATGAGTTTTATTTCCCTGTCTATAAATTAACCTGCATAGAAATGCTTGTGCACCTTTATGATATTCAGTATGAATAATGTGAAATAGGAAAATTGTACATTTGTTTTGCTGTGCATTAGAGCATGGATTCCTTATTCAGAGAACATATCTCTTTTTTTGAAGCATATAATAAATCTGACTGTGCACTTCATTTGGTCTTTGAAAACAAAGTGGTAGGCTCTAGACGTGAGTAGGTTTCATAATATAGGATGTGAAGCAGTTTGTATAAATGCTGTTTTTAAACTCTTGTCTCTGTTATTTTAATGTCTCCAAAGCTTCTGTGTCCCTTTCCTCAGCTGTCAATGCCTGGAGTTCTCCTGGGTAGTGTGAGAAATCAATCTACTTTGTTTCCAACACAGCAAGATGCAAGCAAGAAATTAAAATGTTTCTAAGAGAAAATATTCATGTTGGAGGTCTCTACACTCAAATGGTATATTCTGTTAATACCTGTGTACCTAGTTATCCCAACTTTGATCCAATATGCAGTTGGAGAGAGAAAAATTGAATTGAGAAAGAACATTTAAAATTAAAATTAACTGTACCAAGGAAAAGGAGAAAATGGTTTTATTTAAATATATTCATGTATACACATGCATACATAAAAGAGTTAAGCAGGAAATATCTAGCTGGTTTGATAGTGAAATCTTTTAGAAAAAACTTCTTCTGTAACAGTGTTTTCTCATAATCCATTTCTGCTAAAGACAAGGCACAGGTATAAAAATCCATTGAAAGTTTTCTTGGTTATCCTTTTAATTTTCCTAGTTTTTTAAAATTTATTGTTTTGAATAATATATTGATAACATGCTAAGAGTCACATGTGGTTCACAATTCTGGGAAGTAGGAGTTCTGTAAGAGAAATTCAGGTTTCATTTGTTCCTATATATTTAGTATAATTTATGAGCTCCTTATGAACATATCTTTGTCTTGGAACATTGTTCTCTCCTCAGATACTGTCCATTCCCACAGGCAAGTCACCAAAAACCAGATTTAGTTTCTGATATTTCTTAGGTAAAATGTAAGAAAGAAAAAGACCTAAAAACCCCTGTTATGACAAAACCAAATCTTTTAATGTATTTTATAATAAAAGGCACGAAAGTTCACAAATTTATTGTTTAAAAGCCTTTTGCAGCTTCATTCTGCTGCTCCACGCAGCCCTGGGACACCTGAAGGACAGCATGGATGTAACCCTCTGCTTAAGATAGGACAACCTCTATTTCTTTTGGTGTATATAAAATTAGACCTGGACATACAGAAGTTTATGTTTGCTTCTAGGGTGTTGTGACAGCAGATTCTTTGTTCTTTTCTCTGAACTGCTGACTCATGGAAGTGTCTGTGGTGCCGTGGCTCAGGGAAGGTGAAGCTGAGCATTGGCAGCCAAAGAAGGGAACAGCTTTTGCCAGACCTTCCTCTCTACCAGGGGACTCTGACAGGAATCAGTTCTCCTTGTGTCTTCCACCAAGTCTGCTCCTCTCAGCTGAGCACTAATTAAGCAGGGCTCTTCCTTTTTTGTTCCTCCTTTGAAGTCCCTTGTTTGCCACTGGGAGAGGCTGATTAGGTACCCAGCAGCCCATGAGCTCCTTCCAGACTCATATAATGGGGTGTACAAACCCTGCATTATGCCACTGTAAAATCATCCCATAGGGAGCAAAAGGACAGAAAGGTTGTGGAAAAGAGACTAATGGCCTCCTACCCCTTTCCAGTATTGCACAGCCTCTCATCTGTACAGTCTGTCAGACATCACTGTGACCACCCAGCACCAGCAGAGCAGAACCCTTCTGCAGTGCCTGGTTATTAGAGCTGCTGATCACAGAGGAAATCCCACTGAAGAGTAATTCAGAGAAGACTGTGTAGGAGAGAAACTTCACATCAGCAAAGTTTCCATGAATTTTAAGAATGGTTTAAAGTGCCATAAGTGACTATTCATTATATCTGAGTTAATAGTATGGCCTTTTTTATGCTTCTCTCCCCTGCTTTATTTGCCCCTTTCAGCTTTGCTGATAACACCAGAATAGAGTTAGTGAAAGATTTAGAGGTAAAGAAGTGTGGAATCATCTTAAGCAGACAGCATTGTAATGTATTCAAGTTATTTTATATATGTATTTCATATAGTATTTCCTCTTCATACATTCCTGAGTGATTAAAATGCAGGGTGAGGGATCTCCTGTGGGGAGGCTCTGGACTGCTCACCCTTCTATGTTCTGATTATTCCGCTGTCTTGAGAATTCTGCTAAGAACTGTAGAAATTAAATTAAAATGTAAGTCACTGTTTGGTTAAGCTTATCATGTATGCCATGGGATGCTGCTGAAACAAGATCTAGAAGTATGATCTCAGCATTTATAATGTTTTCCTTTCCTCTTATAAAATGCCTTTTTTCACCTTACAGTGGCAGGTTATTTATTTACAAATGTATTACAATCCTTCTCCCAAGGTTTTTGTTTCATTACTGAGACTTTAAGACAAAACCTTATACATTCTTTCTAGATATACAAAATAAAACTACCCTGGAACTGTTTCATCAACTGCTCTGAATATATTTTCATTACTGTTTCATGTAATCACTTCCTTGAATGTTATTTCAACTGCCTGAAAAATAGACACTGGGAATGAATCTTCAGAACCTGAAGTTGGTAAGCAGTGAACATATTCAGTGCCTTATTTTATATTTTATTTGTAGGCAGTTGAACTTTGTTTGGCTTTGCTGTATTCATTGTAGTATTAATTAATGATAAATCCACCTAAATTAGCCCAGTAGAAGTCAAGATAGAAAGGCTGAAGAAATAGTGCTTGTGGTGTGAAGCTTGCTGTGCAGCACGGCTGTGCTGCCACTGACAGAGTCTGCTGTCCTGCAAAGCCATCCAGCTGGAACAAAAAGGCAGGAGTTTGGCATCTCTATGGGCCTCTGGCCATCTGAAGCACTTGAACTAAAACTCAGTTCTGCTGTAAATATAGCTGAAAATTATTACTTGACTGGTTCATATAGCTAAAAGCTGGTGTGTAATACACACTTCCAGTTCAGCATCAATTTCAAACCATTCATCTACGTTTCATGCCAACTGATAGAGTCATGTTTGTTGCAGCATAGTGTCAGAATCTCAGTGCTATTCTGGTTCTTTGTTTCTTAGAAAGAAAATTCAGAGAAAAGCTTTTTGGTCAGTAGGGAATGCATAGTCTGAGCTGATCTTTAGTTTGGAAGTTCCAGGGTAAATCATCGTAGCAAGAAAATACAGAGAATCATATATGGAAGGCCTTTGAGTTACATTTTATATTCCAAGATGTTTGGTCTGCCTGATAAACAACATAGGCAAATGTAAGCTGGAGAATGTCCTGAATGTAGAGGACAGAATTATTATATAACATCATTTTCATGAGACCAGGTGGAAGGTGGTGACTGGGAGAGCTTTGTGGGGAGGGAGCACATACAGAAAAAAGGGAAGCCAGTTCTGGTAATACATAGCAATTTAGGGAAAGTGAACAGTTTCAGCAGAAGGGTTATTGTCAGCAAGAGGAGAAACAACAGATAGTGGCTGCTGAGAAACTGTTGTTCTTGCTGGGTAGATGTGATGTATTTTCTGTTCTAGGAGCATTATCAGATCTGCACAGGCATTCTTCAGAAAGGCTTCTTTTTGTACAAAGGAGAAAACAGTATTTTTCCTTGTTGATGTATCCAAATGATTAATTTTAAAACCACAGAATATAATGTAATAATTGTATGTATAACATACAAAGGGCTGGACATTAAAAGGGAAATAGATTCTTTATTAGAGGAACTAGTTGGGAGGAAATTTGTGGAAGTACTCTGCTAAGAAAAAAAGAGTTCAAGTAACAAATTATGATGTAGTTGTTTTCTGAGAAGGAGTGTGTGGCACTGTAGTTGGAGCAGTCAGTAGCAGAGGATAGACATGCAAGCAGTGAAATAATGTAGAGTTTCTGAATTGTGCTACACAAACCCTCTAAACTGTCATTCAATGTGAACAGCAATTTGCATTTTTCTGTCTTTCTACTTAACACTTCAATAGGATGTGACATGATTTTAGAGAACTGGGGAAAGCAGAGATTCTGACTGATAGTGGAGTGCAGAATATTTACAAAACCAGTTTTTTCAACCCCTGGATGAAGATTGTCCAGCCAGATGAACCTAATTTATGCAGAAAGGAAAGTGTGCTGTTTGTTGAAAGGTCTGTTCTCTGCTACCAAGCTTGAATGATGTATTAAAGGAAGAGGAAGAATTTCACAGAATTTAAAGGCACATAAAGGATACAACTCTACAAATATTTCTACTGAACAGGAGGCAGTCCACTGGGTCTGGATCTGTGTTCTGTTTTCTCTTCAGTGTAGGAAGATGGTGAATCTTTTTCCCTAGTTTTAATACTAGCCATGCTAGTATTAAAATCCTCTGATTTCTTCTCATACAAATGACAAATGCTCTGATTTCTTCTCATACAAAAAAATACATTTAGACATTTATGCACTTATTATTTATTTCCCCATGTATATCCTCTGGTGATCTTTTGTTGTGTGTTTGTACAACCATGGTAAATCTGTTCCTCTGCTTACCTTGTAAAGCAGCTTACCTTATGTGCATGGCGTTTCCAGATGGAAAGAACTTGTTGTCAGTGCCTGAGGCTGTTGTTTCTCTTTCTTGCTTCTACAACTATCCCTGTAAACAAGAACTATGACTACACTTTCATACTTAAATTTTGCCAGAGGGCTTTTGTATTCCAATTGCAAGAATCTGTAGTTGGAACAGACCTGTAAATATATTACATAAATGCAAAGTTATAATATATGATTCTGTGACTGAGCATGTAATTATTTTATGTTTGGGTTTTTTCCACAGGCAGGTGCTTCTAGTACACTAAATATTTTTTTTATTTTTGCTTTTTAATTTTTTTACATGTTTGAATAATGTATCTGCTCTTACAATTAATAACAGTGTATTTCAGACTATCTCCTCTTTTATCTGTGCAGGTTGTGGCATACACTGCACTCCTGTCCAAGTGACCATGACTTTAATTGTTCAAAGCATTGGAAGCAGCAGCTCCCTATTCACATCTCAGTTTGCTGTGAGCTGGACAAGGGTGTTAGTTCATCCCTGAAGCACAGACCTCAAGGCTGTGTTCGGGATCCAGTTTAACCTGAGGGATCTCATAGAAGTGCACTGTCATGGTGCTTTAGGCTTTGCCAAAGTGTGTGTCCATACACATCCTGCTGCCTGCAACATGAGTCACACTCAGCTGCACTTCCAAAGCTTCTCCCTGTAACCCTAAAAGCAGACAACCAAATTCCAGCTGAGCCAGCAGAGGCTTTTGCAGTAGTGGTATGAACAGGCTCCAAGGCAGCAGTGGTCACAAGAATAACTGATTAGCTGGACACATGTTGAACATGTGAAAGTGTGTATGGAGAAAATAGTAGCAAGATCTTCTGACTGTGTCTCTTAAAGGGTAAGAGAGAGGGGGGTATGTGTGTTAACTCTATTTCCCTATCATTAGATTTTGTGCTTCTATTCACTCTTTTCATAAAGTGTTATTTCAATTCTTAGAACTTCTGTAAGTATTTTTTCAGTATGTGAGAACAGTTAAATTACATTATAGATCTGCCTTTAAATTTTTTCTGATTTATTCAAAGAGTTATTTTTAAAATGAAAAAAAACTGTGTTTTATGGAATATACTGGCTGTGACTGAATTCCACTTCAGTGATTTGTAACATTTTCATTATGTTTAGTTTGTCTCTGGAGCCATTGAGTTAGTTCCAGATCCAGTATTAAATCTTTCCAGTAGTACACTCCCTAGCTAGCCTGAGATATTATCCTAAATATTTATAAGAGAGGGAACTTTTCTAAATCTTAAAAGATTTGAAGGATAATCACAAGATTTGGAGATGAACACAATTTAATTCTGCATTGGGGTTTTGGGTTTTGTTTCTAAAGCAGTAACAGAAATTTTAGAAAATCACAGCCCCACAGATGGCTGAAATGGGAAGGCACCTCTGGAGAGCAGCCACTCCATCCCTGCTCAGAGCAAGGGCAGCTAGAGCAGGATGCCCAGGGCTGAGCTGTGTTGGCTTTTCAGTGCCTCCAAGGGCAGAGACCACACAGCCCCTCCAGGGAACCTGTTCCTCTGCTCAATCAGCCTTTTCTCAGGTTTAAACTGCATTTTAACGGTGTTGAATGGAATTGATGGAATGGTAAAGTTATGGAGCCTTTCACTTTCAAGTACCACTTGGTTTTTATTAACATTTAAATGTCAGTCATGGTCTTATACAACACCTTATATTCAAATGAAGATTTCTGCCTATGTTGTGGCTGTTCTGAGCATAGATACTGGCCATTACATCTCCTGCAAGGAAATTGCTATAACAATATTTTTTTGTCTCATGACAATGCATGTTTTTAGTACTTGATATACTTTAAAGACTATTAAATAATTGGCATACTTACAAGGAATTTTAATATTAGCATTTCCAGACTTGCAACAAAACCAATTTTCCTGCAGCCATACTGATCTGCTCAGTATAACACAGGAAGTACAACACCAGCAGATGGGAATGCAACCCAAGTGTCCTGATTACCTCTTTCCTTGAACTTGCTGACAAACAAAAAAAGTAGTTGTCACAGTATGGTACAAAGTTATGTGGTCTCCTTAGCATAATTTCAAAGAAATATGAAATTCCACCATGAAAAATAACCTAAAATCTAGGCATACCTTTCCTTAGCAGAAATTTTCCAAAAGTAAGGTAGAAATTTGGGGGTCCTCCACACAGAAACCTGTTGAAGCAAATCCAGAGAAGGCTACCAAGGTGATAGAGGTATGGAGCATCTCTGCTCTGAGGAAAGGCTGAGAGAATTGGGACCACTCAGCTGGAGGAAGAGAAGGCTTTGGGGTGACTGAATTGTGGCCTTGCAGAGCCCTCAAGAAAGATGGAGAGGGACTTTGTACAAGGGCCTGTAGTGACAGGACAAGGGGGAATAGCCTCAACCTAACAGACAGTAGCTCTAAATTAGATGTTAGGTAGAAATTCTTCCCTGTGAGGATTGGAAGACTGTGGCACAGGTTGCCCAGAGAAGCTGTGGATGCACCATCCCTGAAAATGTTCAAGGCTGGATGGAGCTTTGAGCAACCTGGTCTAGTGGAATGTTCCCTGCCATGGAAGTGGGGTTGGAAGTAGATGATCTTTGAAGTCCCTTCCAACCCAAACCATTTTGGGGTTCTCTAAAAATACAGTATTTTGTTATTTCTGTATATAGACAACACTGTGTTCTTTGTATACTTAAATTTTGTTTGTGTTAAAGTACTTCTCTTGGTGTTCAGTCATGGTTTAAAAAGAGGTTGCAGTTGTTACTACCATGTAAGCTGTCAGCGCAGATTTATATTTTAAATTTACATTATTTCCTATTTTTTTCTTCAATATGGCTTTGCTACATAGTGAGATAAGTGAGCAAAATAATGATAGAAGGAGAATTTGTATGGCCAGCACTAAACACTGGTTGAGTTCCTGCAGTTAAAGCCGAAGCCATTAGATGGTGCCATGCAGTAACCAGAATTTTCTCCTCGTCTGCTTAAACCAGCTGTGTGTTCTATCTGGCACGATCTTAAATGGCCAAGCCTATTCTTCCAGGGCACTGCCTTGCATTGGTCAGCCTCAGTCATTATGCGCAAAACCCAGACAATAAATTAAATCTCTAGAATTTTTTTTTATTTGTTTCAATGAAAAGACTGCACCATCCTGAAAATTCAACAAAAGAGAAGGCAATGGCAGGACAGATTTACTGCCCCTTTTTCAGTTGAAAGCAGTGTGCAATCTAAATGATTTACTTGTTTGCTAGCCCTGCATGGTGCTGTCTCCTGGGTTATCATTCACCTAAATGGCCAATGTAGTACAATGAAAATGATAGTGCAGTTACAAATTCACAGCAATTTACTGGTTAGAATCTCAAACTGGTAAATTATTTAATTTCCATTTTTTCACTTACTGTTCAAGGTTGAAAACTTAGACATGGAATATTAAAAAATGGAAAAGAATTCAGCAGCTTTGGAAGCTCAAGTAGTAAAATTTTGGTGATGATAGGGTGGGCTTTATTGTGTATGTAGATGTAATGGACTTAGGCTTTTGTACAGCATCTGACTTACTACTGTGTGACATTCTGATAAAAAATTAACACTACAATATCAGCAAAGCCCATCTTAAGTGGATTAAGTGCTGGATAACTAACAGTTATCAAAAAGCAGTTGCTAATAGAGAATCATCATGTAAATGGGAAAGTTTTTACCGTGTTTATGTGGGGACAGTAGGAGGTCTGACTCTCTGCATTTCTGCACGTGAATGATAGATATAAAATCATCCTGGGGTACCTAAGGGTGATGGAAAAATTGTTTGGGTGGCAGGTCATGACCTGGTCAGGGCACCCGTGAAGAGTAGTTTGTGCTACTCTGTGACCTCAGACTGTGCAAACAAATCTACCTATTCATTTAGTACAGACAAATACAGACTCATAAAGCTGGATGGATAGGAACAGGCAATACAATCTATGTAAAAATAGGGGCTGTGTTCTGAGAAGTGAGAATGGAAAATCCATAGGTGAATTGAAATGATGATATTGAGACTGTGAATTTCTTGTTCTTGGAGGAAGATTCTTTCCATTTCCATTGGCATGTGGCCATGGGGTCACCCAAATGAGGGCTTACTATTTTCTTTGGTAAGTCAGTTTTAAGCTGGATCAGTTCCCTTATCTGACTGAATGTGTGGCCTCATAAGCTCTTGTGCTTGGCATAGTTGGGAGCTAGGGAATAATTGGATTGCCTTTTTCAGTGGAATTCGTAATTGATTATGAAAGCAAACCCTGTCACCACACAATTCAGCAGCAGCTCCCACTAGGAAGCCTTGAATAGTAATACTGCAGAGTAATGCAAAGGAGCCAGGGAAAGGATTTTATAGCTGTATAAATGTATAGATATATAGATACTGCAACAGTGAGATTATATAGATACTGCAACAGTGAGATCACTGTGATGGCAGTTCTAATTTTGTAAGATTTTAGTCTCAACCCTGATTCAATGATTGGAGTAAAGCTTTGGGGGAGAGAGGCTTCAACTTCAGTACCTGAAGGATGACAAAGAAGGACTTTATTACAATGCCTATGACAGCCTGACCACTAACAAAGTTCATCTCCTTGCAGTACAACTGTCTGAAACAGGATGACATGTAGCGGTATGGTGACTGCATTTCCACCAGGCCATAAATAACAAAAGCCAGGATCCATTCACAGCAGCTGGACATGCTCAGGTGCTTTTTGCAGGTCTCTGATCAAAATGCAGATCTTGCCAATCAGAAAAATACTACTGATCTCAGAACATTTGAATGAAGGTCTGGTGAAACTCTTGAAAAAAGTTCAGCAAGGTCATTTCACATGCTTTCAAGTTAATCCAGAATATGTAGTGTTTCCTCTAACAAAGAGATACCCTACATATTAGTAGGGTATACCTCTAATTTTTAGTCAGCTATCATAAAGCTATTTCTTTGAGTTTTCTTTGCATCTTCTTTAGATCTGTGTTGAGGACAGTATGACAGTTCCTGCTGTCTTTTCTTTCTTCATATTTCATATCCTATGAAGAACAGAATAAATTCAAGGTGCCATTATTATGCTTTATTTCCTGTAAAACTTGAAGATAAATACTTTGATTTTTATTCATTATTTATTGTTTATTATTATATTTTCCTGTTTGGCTACCAAAAATTTTGATAAATGAGCATAAATAACTCTTGAAAGAGAGAAGCAAAATTAAAAGAAAGGAATTAATAGGTCAAGTTTTGGAGTGTGTATATTAATTCATAACATTCTACCTCTGGTGACCTTGCTTCAGAAGCTGTCTAGGACAGGTTTAATGAGCTTGGCTTACTCAATTTGATTCCAAGAAGACATTTGTAATCCAAATTACAAAACCAAGCTGGAGTCTGGCCCAGTTTTCCCTAAGTGACAGGTTCTGACAGGAGAGGTTTGGTAGCTGAAGCTGGGGATACTGGGGGCCAGGGCTGAGGCGCCTGTGCAGAGCTGCAGGGAGAAGGGACAGTTCTTGCCTAGCTCTGGGTGCCTCTGAAATCAGCATGTTGGGCTATTTCCTTGTCTCAGCCAAAGGTGCCAAAGAGAGCTGGGAGTTGTGACAGCCTTTTCCAACATTTTGACTTTTATTCTGTTACATAACCTCAAAATAGTGGTGACAAACTGAATCTCACTAACAAAAAGACTTTCTGACAGAAGGAATTCACACTTTCCCTGCATTCCCTGGCCAGGCAGCCTGTGTACAACTGTTAGGGTGCACAGTGCGTGACCCTCAAATAATTGTCCTTTAAAGCTATCAAACTTAAATTGATTAAATAAATGTATTTATAAATTTGGGGGCCCTGTTTCCACATGTGGTTTGATGGATGTATTTGCATTAAATTATTAAAATTCTAACAGATTACATTCCCCATGGAAAAGTGAAGGAGGAGGATTACATCACAAAATTCTTGTCTTCCTTATAGTTTGTGAGATCTAAGAAATGCAGGAGGCAGTGCATTGAATACTCATATTACATGATTATTCTAACAGTTGTTTGTGATATGGTTGTCTTCACTGCTTAGATTCTGCTTGTTTGAGACAATAGCTAAGCATCTGCTAGGCACTGCAGAATCCTGCAAAATAAAGACTAAAATTTTACCTCAGCTGACACCAATCAGTGAAGCAGATGCTGCAGTAACACTGAAGAGGATTTTAACATTGTTTTAATTGCATGATAGAAGTCAAATAGTGCTTTCTCAGTGGGGCAGTGAGTTAAAGGCATGGAAAAAAGGAATTTTTTTTTTGTCAGCTATTATTCTTTTGTTCTTGGTTTTGTATTTTTTTTAATTGCTCAAATGTTCTATGTCTTGCAAACTGTGTTAGTTTGTTTGGAATTACTCAAGATAATTTGAGAATGCACTGTAATTCTTATAGATTTGCTATGACCACTGGGAGCACACCAGCTTTTCAGCCTGAAGTTGGAATTGCTTAGTATAAACATTTGCTTTTTTTCAGTTTGAAACTTAATTAAAAATATTACAGTTCCTGCAGATTTTTTAAAATTTAAATAGGCCTATAAAATAGTAGTTGTATTTTAGAGTCCGATAAATTAAATTTTAGAGGTGGCTTTAGTGCTTGTTAGGAAGCTTGACTTTTAAGATGAGTTTCATATCAGAGCAAATAATTTTTGTGAATATGATGTCTATGAGAGATGTGAGCTGTGATAATGTTTATGAGCTCTGGAAGCTGAAACTGATGACAGCACCAAGTATGGACAGTGGGGCTGCATCAGATACGGATCCTATTGCAATTATAGGAAACAGAAAATGCGTTGCTGCGTAAGAGCAGCGAGTTCTCTGTATTCCTCTCCAGCCACTTCCTCCTCTGAGCGCTCTGAACCCCCAGGAACCGCGGCGTTTGCAGCTGAGTAATTCTGACATCACCAGGAGCCTCTCCTGGGCTGCTGCTGCTGCAGGGGCTGGGCTTTCCTCAGGACCTTGGCAAGGCATTTCTCCTGGTTCTAGAAAAGAACAGAAACTAGAAAAGAAAGGAAAGTCATGTGCCTTAATGCCCTCATAAGGGGAGTGTTGGTTATGTCACTGCAGCTGCTGAGTTTTCGGGGGAGAAGCTCTCAGTCCCTGCTCTCAGGGCTTGCACTCCGGGCCAGATGTGCCAGCACAAGTGAGGCTGCCTTCACTGCTGCAGTTGGGTGTTTGTAAAGTTATGAATAAAAAATGATGGGGAATTGCACTTACTTCAAAACAATTCACAGTAGGAAAGCATTATATTCCAGTGCCTATCAACAGACTTGAAAAAGTGTATTTAGAAAAAAGAAATTACCACAAAGTTCTGATGACAGCAAAACTTTGATTATTTGTAAAACTCTGCTTAGTTTTATTAATATACATTGCTGTGTTAATAGAATCACTTTTTATTAATAAATGTATGCTACAATTTTGTGTATTAGTAAAGTATGATGTGGGAAAGTTAGAAAATTATCCTAGTAAATCAGATTGATTATTTAGTTATTGCAGTGTAATTATTTATTGTAATATAATTTGAGGGCAGACTTCATCTGCTGTTTCTCCTGATGTGAGAAGCCAAGCAAGTATATGTAAGCATGTTGAACAGAGTGGGGATAGTGACAGAAAATAAAACTCCACTGTTCAGATTGGTAGCCTTTGTTTGCTAATCATCACTTTGGGATATTTTAGACTATAAACTTTCTTGGAAGAAGATCTTTGTTGACTGCATTTCTCTTTTCTTTTTACTTTTTTTCTTTTTCCTGCTGACTCAGTCTATCAGTTTCCATTTGGTTAGGCAGAAAATTCAAGTAAACAAAACATTCCAAGCACAGCTCAGAGGTACATGCCTCTTCTAAAATACTGTGAAATTAAATTAATCTGTTCTATGTTTAAAGTGAAGGCCTACTAAAAATGAGTAAATTATAGACATTCTACAGTGTCATTATAGACATTCTAGAAGAAATAGTTAAAATGTATTAAAATTGGAATACAGGTCTGTAACAAACATTTAGTTAAAAACAGCAAATAAATATGACCAGGCAATGTGAGGCAGCGAAACTACTTATGCTCCACAGTAGGGCAGATGTTTGGGTTTAGTGAGATAATATTTACTGACAGGAGCTCACCTCTGTATACACATGTAAACCCTTTTACAAGAAGTTTATTCGTTTGCATTTCACCAGGGATTTTACTGGCATGTTCCCAAGATGAACTGAAGTCTGTGGATCAAAGCCCAGAAGTCAAAATTCTCAAATGCAGACTGTAGAATTCATTTCACATGAGCAGTGTGTGTTGGGAAATCCTTGAAGGCACAGAAGAAATGGTGCACAATTCATAAACTCTATTCCACTTACCTGCTTCACTACAAGATGTACGCAGGAGAAAACTCATGTTCTTACCAGGTCCCATCAGAATCTCCAAAAAATGATCCAGTTAATTTCAGTTTAAAATTCAAGTGTCTTTTAGTGACTCACAATGTCACTTATAAAGACAGTGTCCACTTATAAAGACACATTTGGATTATTTTACTATGAGAATTAATGGTACCAGAAAAATAAACAGAAGCATTTGCCAGGAGCTGCTTAAAGTGGTACAATCTAATGGAAACTTCTCTGCAGCTTTCCCTAAGGGTAATAAAGTTGTGAAGAAGAAACTTCTTCTTATGAATATCTCAGTGCATAATAAATTTGGACAAAGATGGTTAATGTAAACATCAGTATTTCTGGATCATGGAAATACATAAGTGCTTTATACATGAAAGACGCAGGTAGTTTTGAACCATTTCATGCATTCTGAACACAAAAACATATCAAAATCTTGGGTATTTTTCTGGCACGACTGATTAATCACGATGGGTTGGGATCATATAAGCTGCAGCATCTGTCCCATTGTTGTTATTCCAAGTACACAGAGAGCTATTCCCCTGTGTTTCTAATTCACTGATGTTTATTGCTTAGTAATGGAAAAAGTTAAGCCTGTTGCTTGACTAAAGGACTTTCTGCACGTATTTGAGTGGAACCCATCCTCCAGGTGGAAATAAGGAACATCCCTAGGAGAGAGTCACTGCTAGCCCAAAACAGTATTCAAAGACACAGTACTGCCATTGACAGGGATCCTTCCCATCAGGATTCCAGCCTGAACAGAAGACTCCTTTGAAAGATATTCCTGTACTGCAGAGTACTGCAAATGCCCTATACATAAAATCCTATAAGCCCTGTTTGTATTTTGGACAGCAGTAAGAAAGAGAGGATTGGAGGGGAGGATGTCTTTTTCTCTCCCCCCCCCCAAAAAAAGTGCAGCTCTCTCATCTAGGAGGCAGATGGTCACAGTGGTCATACTCCCTGCTTTGTAACTGGCACTTGGTTTTGGCATGCTAATGATTTATTGTTCCCAAAAATAGCTATACAGACAGGGTCAATTATATCTTCGGATTGTACAGCATGTAGAGCAATTAGTTAGTTGCACAAGGCAGTTGGTTTATAATGCAGTACACTCCTTCTTCAAAATTGGCACCTTTCTGATATTCCATTTATAATGGAGGGATCTATCTTTAAAAACAGTGCCTTATATTAGCATGCAAATACACTGGCTCCCCCCAGATAGCTTTACACACAGAGACAATTATATTTTTGCCTTGCAAAAATGTGTAGACTAATAAGCAATAGAGAAATGGGGCACTTGGTCTTCAGATTTCAAGATCTTACTGCATCAAGTGATTTTGAGACACTTTTAAGGATAAACTGGTAGGTAAAATGAATAGGATGAGATTGTGCCAGCTGTCATCTCTGTCATTTGAATGCAGAACGAGACATTTGTAGTTCTGTTGTTTCACTATCCCTCAGTGTCTGGCTCACTCTGCAGTGGGAAGGGTCAGATGCCACACACAGCACCCTGCAGTGAACACTGCATGTGGGCTCAGCCAGGTGGGAAACATCCTAGAACCACTGGGATTAGTGGTGGGCTTTAGATATACATGTTATCAGTAACTACCCACTGATTTGTTAACTGGTGTGAAGTCAACAACCACACTGATTGACATCAGTTAAAAGTTTTCACATTGAATATAAAAATATCTTAACTACTCTCTTAGGAGAGCAGATAAACGAGGGGGGAGAAGTTTTCATACATGGTATTTATGACAAGATTTGTCCTCAAAGTATTCTGAGTCAATCTGTAGCTCTGCTAAAAACGTGGTGCTAAATCTAGAGATGAATTTAGGGTGGCATTTTACATAATTTTTTTCTTGCAACTAGCAAGACTATAAATGAAAAAACAGAGAAAATACTAACTCTTCTGTGCTGTCTGTAGTATGTTTGACAGAATGGTCATCACTAAAACCTTGGTCAGGGATATAGTTACTACAAATCTTTGTTGATTTGAGTGTGGTAAAAAAACACATTGTAGTGGAAATTAGCAGGTGATTTCTGAAATACTGGGGACTAGGATTAGTTTTGGGGTTTAGATAGTATCTTTTTAAAGTGAGGAATGCTTCATTCATCTGTCCACTTATTTATTTTTCTAGTACCCTCTCATATGTTACTGGGGGAGCAGAGAGGAGATAAGAAATAACAATGCCAGCAGGGAATAAATGGAAATTATAGATTTGAAGCTACCCTAACACAAAGGTGCCTGCTCTAGCCTATATTGTAGGTTTGGAGACTAAGTGATTGTATGTTCTTTTCACACCAAGGAAGAAAATCACACTTGTTCTTGATATCTAATAATGATACCACACAGTATGCACAGTCTGAAATCAAGCAGAGAAAATAGATAGGTTTTCTGCTGCCCAAGGGGACTGATGTGATTTATAAACATTTTGGAAACATCTTTAAGAATTAATTCAGATTGTGGAATCTTTTTAAAATACTCCAGAACCTACACAGTAAATGTTTCTGTATAGATCAGAGTGAAAAAATATAATAAAAAGCCCCTTTTCTTCTCAGGTGAAATGTCAAAATTATTGCCAGTGCAGTTATTTGGTAAATCTAGTTCAGTAATTTACAGATTAATTATTTACCTAATGGATTTGCAACTTCTGTTTCCTAATCAAAAGTTAAATGCTTGCACAACACTAAAAATGGAATTTCTATTCATGTGAAGTATGGAAAATATGATTTTTTAAAATAAACTTATGTAAAAAATGCAATTAGTTTGTTAGTTTTAACAAAACCCTGGGAAACTAGAAATTATGTCTTACATCATTCTGGGTTTTTCTGGAATGTGTCTAAGACTAATATGCAAGTTTGAAAGTTATACAGGAGTTTCCAGTGAATGTCCAGTGTTCTTGTCCAATGAATTTTGTTATGTTTTTATGTGAGAAAATTAGCAAGAGTTATTTGAAAACTGAAAGTTTTTTGTATTGTTTCAAATCCTGTTTGGAGACAGTTTTTGTTCTGTTATCAGCAATGCCTTTGCTTTAGTCAGGAGGAAAGGTTAGCCTAAGGTACAGCTTGTTTGATGTACATTGAGTTTATCACAAATACATTTCTCCTCCATGCCTATGAACATGTGTTAGAAGTTTTCCTTTTTGGATTTCACAAAAGATCACTTTAGTTTCTTACTTCAGGATGTGCATTTTATCTTTATCTCTCCTGCAAAACACTCACAGATCTGTCGTCTATGAATACAAACCCTTTAATAGATTAGAATAACAGATACAAGACCACATATATCATGGGTTATGATGTATACACATTAGTCAAAATAGAAGTGCTTTAATCATAATTTGAAATAACTTTAATTAAACAACTCTTGCACTTTCACTGATAATAATCTTAAACCAATCCCAAGCAGTGGCATCTACATCCTGGGAAATTATTGGGAATGATTACTATTTAATCAGCATATAAATAAGATGCTCTCAGACATCACTCACCCTATTTACATATTGGTGAGCACATGTGGATAAGAAACTGTTAGATTGACTAGGGACAGCAATTTTTGTGGAATTCAATTAACTCGTGTTTTTGGTTGAAAATGTAGCTCTGTTTATGAATAACATTACATCCCTTAACATTTTACTGGTAGAACAGGACTAACAGCATGACAACTTGATGATCTGATTAACATAATCTATTGCACTAACTCAAAATTTACTTGCAATTTGGAAGAGACAAAATTTCTAATTTATTAAAGGAATAAGTGCAGGCTACTTTTTGTTTCGAATTCTGGTGTCTCAGCTCTTGATGTCTCTTTTCAGAGACATCAAAACTGGTATGACTATATCATTTCCAAGATTAGTTAGAAAAACACCAATCCCTTGTAGGTGTCTTGAGGATGGCAGATGGTCATATCTTTGTATCAATGTAACAAATGAACAGGCTGTGTATTTTAGTGATGTAAATTGAAAAAAACAGGTTCTCAGGGAAAATGTGAACTTGAAGGATAGTTAGCTTGTGGTATTGGGAAATCCATTTTTAATTAAAACTTTATTTTATATAAAGATCTTGTCATAAGTTATTTCTGGAAAAGAATCTATGAGATATCTATATGAATATAATTCTGGAGCCAAGCATAAGATATTCCTTCATACCTCCCACAGCAGAAAGGCAGTGTCTCTGTGAATGTGCACATATCTCTGCTCCTCACATTAGCTCCATATAAATGTATTAATCTATAGATGTAGCTCTCAATGCCTGATGCAGCTGGTCCAGTAGAAAGGCAGTAGATACCTGAGGCCTGGTCTTCTACAAATTGAGACCAGCTCTGGAGCTTTGTTGTTTACTGATGTTTATGATGCTGTTTTATTCACTGGTGCCCAACATAATCATGAATTCTCTCTGTGCAGTCTTTCCCCCTGTTGGGAGAAGCACTGTGCCCTTTCTGTGGCCCAGCACGTGCCCCTTTCTCCACAAATCTCCATCCATGTTGCCCATTTTCAGCGCCCCAAAGCAGAAAGTCTCAGATTAACTCCCTTCCCTTTCTTGGGAGAGCATTTTTCCCCCACACTTCTAAGTAGGCTCTTTATTCTACTCCATGTTCTTAGGCCATTGTATTGCGCAGGATGAGCCTCTGGATGGGAACAATTGCCCTCAGCTTTCAAGGTCCATCATCCAGAAGCAGCACTCTCCAAATCATAACATGCTGGAAGAGTGTGAGACAAATATAAGGACATAGCAAGAAACTGACATTTATTTCAGAGCCTTTCAGCTGTGGAATAGAATGAGCTGGTTTGTGACTCACTGGCTGGGATATCTGAGGATCTGTGGTCATACCTGTTCAGAGAAGCAGATACCATAATGTTTCAGCTGCAGATTTTTTTTTTAATTCTTGCCATGTAATGTGTCTATGCATAACATAAAAGTTATTGCTCTTACTTATTAAAATGTCATTAATTTTGAGTTAACAACAGGCAAATAAGAATGTAGGGTCAAAGTAGTTTCTTTGTTTGCATCTCTGTAATTTGCAGCAGAATTTTACCCATCATTTTAAATTCAACTAAATGAAAAGCATATGGCAGGCTGTGAGGCTGTACTTAAAGCAAAATCAAGGAAAACAAAACCAAGAATATTAGCAATGGTTCATCTGAATGATCAAAAAGATGGATCTGTAGTATAATTACACAGTACAGCATTGCTGGATTGTCTTAAAGTGTGTATCTACCTCTCGGGCTCTAAATACAATTAATTATTGTGAGAAATAACTTCCATAGGAACTGCTTTTCTTTTGTTCAGGAAAAAAAATTAAAACAGTTGGGTGTAAACTTCAGAGAAAGGTCATAGGTTAATGGAGTTCGTAAATAGAACAGCAAGGGAATCTAAACTTTAATTACTATAATGTAAATTACCTTAGAGAGCCCAAATTAGTGATCACTTAGCCTAGCCACTCCACCTTCCCAGTAGGTTCTGCTCACTTTGGGGGCTTAACCCAAATTCCCTAAATTCCATCCAGACTCCTGAGATTGTGAACAATTTGCATAGTTGCAGCTTCTTCTCCAGGAACTTTAGGATGTCTTTTTTCTTCCAAATCCCTTTCTGCCAGTTCAGTGCAACTGAAGTATCATTACCTAGTAACTTTTGTTTTAAATAACATGTATAAAGAAAATGACAAAATCAACTGCATTGACTCTCATCCTGGGGAGAAATGCTGACATAGAGATGAGAAGAATATCAGAACAGGGTGGGGATGGCTTTGCAGTTCACATTCCTGACCTGTAATTGTACTGAGGATTCTCTTTGCTTTTAATGGCAGGCCTGAGTACATTAGAATTTACTATGCAAATAAATGTATTTAACAAGTTGTACACCAGAAACAACTTAAATACATTCCAAGTTCTCAATTCAATGAGAGGTGGATGTCGAAACACCCATTTTGAATTATCACTTTGAAGATCAACATAAAAATGTGTTCCCACCATCATGGCTGTGATTCTGGCTGAAGAGATGCAGTGTGGCAAGAGCTGGGTTAAAGGAAGAAGCTTTTTTTATGTTTGTACTTATTAGGCTTTTCTCATAATTTTAAGAAGACCCTGCATTCAAACATAATAAGCAGATTTTCCCCAACAAGTCCTAAATTAGGTGAGCAAATGCAAATAAAAAGAAGTTTGACAAGATCTGTGAGGCCCCCATTCCAGGATTCAGCATTTCAGGGGAGAAATGGTGCCTCTTTCTTTTTATTGCCATTTTAAGTGGAGATTAATCCTTGCTAAGAGGTAACTGTGAAGTGATTTATGGTTTATGGTTGCTTCTGTTGAGAAGCAAACAACAATATATGTGTCTGTAATCAAGATGTCTTTAAAGTTTTGGTGGCCCAGCTCTGGAATCCTGATGCCTGGTTTGATTTGTCCTGTGAGTGGTGCAAAAGGGGCTGCAGAGAAACACTCCAACAATGCCTCTGCATAGAATCCAAAAAGAAAGAATGAATTTATGGAAGTGTAGCCTTTTTACTTTGAACTTCACAGAATGTACTAATTCATGAAAAATCATGGATAATTGCCAGTTAAATACAAGCATTTCTATTCCAGAGTTAGAAAGTTTTGGAGGGAGTGAAGATTTGGAAAAGGGAAATATTTCAAATTATAACAATAATAAAAAACTTTAATATATCTATAAAAGTAATTGCCTCACTTTTGAAATATTAGAGTAACATTTTTGGAGTGACATTTTCTGTGAGACTGCCTATGAGATCACTCTGTCAGTGATTGTGTCCTCCATCTAAAAAACCAAATAAAACAATCTATACAGATTACAAGATGTCCAGGACAAGCGACTTTGTCCTTTGGAGTGTATTTTCCCATTCCTAGTACAGTATGGTTTCAATTGAAATCAGGTATTGTAAGTTTTGCTGGAAATATATTTAATGATAATTAAAATAATAGTAATACAACTAGCAAAAAACAAAAAGCCAACACCCCTGAAAAAAAAAATAACCCTTAATATTGAAAATTTTAGGCAAGGATGTTATCTTCAGCTTCTATCCCCACTGGTATAGAAGACTGGTTCTTAATTAGGTTAGTTCTGTTAATAAAACACCTGCAACAGACTCTTATGTACAGCTCCCTCACACAAATTGCCCTCTCCCAGGTGGCTGGGTGAGATCTCGTTACTTAGAAGAGAGAGCATCCTTCCAGGAGAGGGAGCTGCTCGGCCTGGGGACTCCAGCCTTGCCTGCTCCAGTTTGATCTTGCTGTGGGGAAGGGAACTGTGACATGTTCTGAATTTATCCTTGCACGACAAGCCTGCAGCTGCTGGGCTGCTGCTTTACCCATGGCCACTACATTGCAGCCTCTCAGCAGCAAAGATGCCTCAGGAAGTCCTGAGTGGAGGTTGTGAAACAGCCTGGGAAAGGCAGTGCAGAGCAGACAGATCCTGGGAATGTCTGGGAAGGATCCCCAATACTCCCATGTCTGTCACTTCCCTGGGACATGCCAGTGTGAGGCTGCTGGGCATAAAAAGGGACTAACAGTAAGTGAGAAATAAGCAGGAGATGCCAGGGCTAAGAGAGATCTCCAGAACACTACCAATAATTTCTTTAATGGAATTTTTCTCTTCTATAACAAAAGCACATTTATGAAAGCAATAAAACAGTAGTTGATTTATTTTGAGCACAGAACGAAAGAGTCTGAGTTATGCAACACATTTGCTGTATATTATTGTATTTCCAAAATGTGGTCTGTCATAGACAAGAAATAGTGTCTTTGCATGGACCAGGAAAAAAATGTACAATATTGAACTGAGCTGTGCTGATCTGGTCAGCTTCCAACCAGGAAAACAGAACATGTGCTTTTGTGGTAGCTTTACTTAATTAGTGCTGCCTTTTCCTTATTGTGGCCATACTGGTGCTGCTTTCTGTTAAGATAGGATCATAATTATCAGTTTCTGAGGTAGAAAGGGAGCATTTTGCCTGATTCTTTGAAATTCCTCTAAGGAATAATATTCCCCCTCAGCAGGCATGTGCTGTTGGTCCTACTGAATCTGACATATGGGGTTGTCATTCTTGTGCTTAGCTAGCATTGATCTTTTCAGCATTGTTAATGGGGACTGTGTAGCTCTACTCACAGTCCTGTCTTCTCTCCATAACAGAATCTGTGAAATCCATATCTGGTACAAATACAAGGACAGTATTTAGTATTCTATTTTTCATCACCAGAATTAGAAGAGCTTGTTACTGCACTTTGCATGGCCAAGCACTGTTACTGTGTGCTGCTCCCACTCAGATCAAATGTAAAGATATGTTTGCTGTTGACCTCATTTAAAAGCCCTCTAGAGGGAAAGTCTGAAAAAGTTGATACAGTTTGGCATGGTTATTCATTATGCATGGGAAGTGCATTGCTTTATTTTCATTAATTTTACATAGAAATGAGATACAGCACAACATGCTTTTCTCATTTTTGGGAGCTTCACAAAGCTTATGTTGTTATGTTCTCTTCACAGAACCTCTTACAGACAGGCAAATCCAAAAGCATTCTGCTCATCAACCCATGTTTAAAGAGGATGGGGTTGTTCTTGTGTTAAATGTTGGCATTCTGTTACTTCTCCTTCATGATGTTTTTCCTGGTTCTGCAGAATGAGTGGGACTGATGAAAAAAATTCAGGTGTAATAAAAATAGAAAATATTCCCTTGGTATACCACTGGAAATTGTAACTAATCACCATGATGTAACTATTGGAATATGAGAGCCAAGGTACAGAAGCCTAGTTGTAGCTGTACTGAACTATCAGTATCATTCACTAATAAAAGATTGCAGCTCAAATACAGCCTGATTGTTGAGTTTCTAAATAGAACTGAGGATTCCTACACTGCACCTTTTTCATTAAAACCAAGTTCTTTTCTTTCTATTTTTTTCTGACTGAAGGAGATGTAAGTGAAAGGTCAGCATGTCAAATTTAGGATGATTTTAAAAAATCATATCATATAGTAGAACATCATTCATTCATTCTTGAAATGTATGCTGCTTTTTAAGGGTATGCAACTAAATTCAGAAAAGTCTTGGGAACTCTTCAGACAAATGTGGTGATTTACATACTGGTGAGAACATGAATGTAATTTTTTTCTAACCCTATCGAGCAAAATAATAAAAAACCATAACTTTGTCTTATGAAGATAATAAATATTAAAGTTTTTTTAAATACTTGCATTCACACTCAAACCTATTCACAGTGGCCTTAGTTGCTAGGCTCTGTGCTTTCAATGAGCCCAAAGGACTGCAAAGGTCTGCAAATGATGTGCAGTCCCTTTCTGTTCTGCTTCCTATTCCTCTGTGCAGCATTCCTGCAAATGCCATTGTGAATCAAATCCTGTTTTTTTTTAATTTTCAGAATGACTGCTTTTTCTTTATAGCATACACATTATATTAGCTACAATCCTAGCAGTCCTAGCAAAAATTACTTCTTCTGGCCCTAAAACCTTAGGTGAAATCTAGTGGTTTGGTCACAAAATTAGGAACCAGAAACTTCCTTGTAAATCCATCACCATTGCCACTTGTTTCATCCAAAGTAACCAACTCCTTAAAGCTGTTTGTGGTGTCAGTTCTTTACATGTAGTATGGTGATAATACCTCTTTGCCTCTTAGAAGTGTAATGGAAATTATTTAAAGTCCATTATCCTGAATAACCTAGAAGTACTAAATGCTGTCATCTAAGTATAACTAGTCCTGATTATTGAATATTTGGTTATTTACAATATTTTTTTCAGAAGGTTTATGCATGCATTACATCAAATTAAATGTAGGTAATCACTTCTGTGGTTACTAAAGCTACACATCCAGCCCTTACCTGATCCTCTGTGATCCTATTGATTGTTTTATGATTTACTTTGAAAAATAGGGTAGGGTTGGACCCAAAATGTTGACTTCTATCTCAGTTTAGGTTTTGACATCAATGGAGGTTTTGCTCCACAACTCTACCTTGCAATACCTCACATTAATTCCATGCAGGGACTGGAAAAATTGAGTAAGTGGAACGTAAGTGGAATGTGTGGTGTATGTTTTACATTGCAGTTATCCCCAATATTGCATAACCAAAGTACAGCAGAAAAAGGGAAATGATTACTGGTGCTTCACATTCTTGTTGAGATGAATAAGGGGCTTGGCAAGAGGAATATTCCTTATATGTATGTATATTAAAAAGAGGAAGTAAAGCTCTTTCTCAGTTGAAGACAGCAGCTCCTGGTTTTCATATCCTGTCCACTCAGAACATAGTTTCCCATGTGAGTGTTGTGGTAAAAGACAAAAGCAAATGCAGCAATAGGCTTTTCTCTGTTCCAGCCCCCCAGCCACCTTGAGTCCCAAGTGGTGATAGGAGCTGTTCTTTTTCCTTGCTACTTAATCCAGCCCTGAGCTGGATTAGCAATGGCGCGTTCCTTTGTCAAAGTGCAAGCTTAGGCTGGATAGCCATGGGAATCCTGCCCTAAGTACCCTCTCCTGACACACATACATGTTCTCTTGGCTGCCTCAGACCCCTGCCCATCTGTTGGTGTGGCACTGTGCCCACTTGCCCAGCTCACTGCCCATTCCTGAGAGGCATCACTGCCAGCTGATTGCGAGCTTCCATGGGCAGCTGACAGCACTGCTGCCTGCTCTGAGCACAGCTTGCTTTGTACAGAAACCTGTCTCACAGGTGGATTTGGTCTTGCACTACTCAGAGTTGTATAGGCAAAACCTGAGTCTGACTGAAGCTGGATCAGCCTTAACCTGACTAGAAACAGATCTGAAAAATTGTCTCTGCACTGGAGGACAGACAGGGAGGAAAAGGGGCTCTGCCAGTGGATGCTGAGTCCAACACTTCACTGTCTAAGTGCTTCATAGATGGCATAGAAGGTTTGCACATAAACAGCAATTCATGACAGCTGATGAGGAAAGAAGGAGCTCTGTCTCACCATGGTGATTCCAGGGGAGTTGAGGGCATGTTTTACTTTGTGTGTTTTGTTTCTGCACAATATTTGAGTCATATGTTGATTCATCTCCCTAAAAATAAAAGTATCTGACTTCTTGACCAGCTCACACTCAGTTGCTTTATGCCTTTGCAGAGATGTCACATCCCAGCCCACAGATGTGTATTCATGCTGACAGAAGGGTCTTCTGCATTTGAGGGCATTCATAGTTTGAGAGTTTTCATAGCTTTCCCATACCTGCTTCTCTCAAAATTTAACAGTAATGAGGTTCTGATTATAGAAGAATTGACATGAAGAATTAAGAAACTGTGAAAGATAGCTTTCTGCTCAATTTCTTTTTAAAAGGCATTGGAAATATTTTAGATCTTTGGAAATGTTTTGTTTTGGTTTTTGTTTTTAATTTGTTTTTGTTCTTGTTTTGTGGGTTGAGTAACAAGGAATTCCTTTTCATTTTATGAAAGATAAATGATGAAATCCTCTCAGAAATGAAATACCAATGCCAGTTCATTCCAGTAAAAAGAATTCCATGGGTTTTTTGCCAGTTTATACTTTTATCTGACAGAGTAAGTAACACATGGAGAAAATTGGGTCTTGTGTGTTGCAGGGTGAAAGGCACAGTGGGAAGGGAAGTGGGCTGAAAGTCAACCAGGACTCTTTTATTGCCCCTGCTGTTGAACTACTTTATGACCCTTAGCAAGTCACTCAGCTTCTCGGTGCCTTGGTTTTCTTTTGGTATTAATTAACTAAATTGTAAATGATTTGTCAACAAGACTTCTACACTGATCTTGGCTTGGCCTTCAGGTGCTAATGGATCAAAAGTAATAATGTTGAAAACTTCATAACCAATCCCTCATTTAGCCAAAGGCATTTTTACCTTTTTGGTGAAGTACTCATTTGCTTCCATAAAGACAGGGTTCTGTAATAAAGGGAGAGCATCATAGCACATATTCTTTATTGTCACTCATCTGTTTATCCTTTGATTCCATGTTCACAAAGAAGCAAAGTATTTTGCAAAAAAAAAATAAAAAGGATTTCTTCTAGCCATTATAGGTTTTACAATTTCCTTTATGTCTCAAAAGGAAAACCAGCTCTTTTAGCTAGTATATGTAGCTGTATAAGTGTGTGCTATAATGAGTACACAATAAACAAATACTGTGTATTAACAATAAATGTATCCTTGTAATTAGATATTCACTTTTCATGGTTTCATTGTTCTGTACATGTCTTGTCTGGATATAACCAGTGCTCTCTGGAAGCCTTAGAACAGAGGTCCCTTTTGCTGAGGGGAGCAAGCAGCAGCTCCAGCTCGTGTGATGAATGTAGGTCAGTTCCCGCAGAAGGAGATCTGTGCTCGCGCTGCAGCGCCCGCGCGGGGCCGGCTCCCACCAGCTCTGTGCTGCCAGCACAACTTCCTAGGCTCCTCTTCAGTTAATTATACATCTTTTCCCTTGGCTGCATGATGTGTCTGAGCTGCCTATGGAGTATTTTCCTCCATTCTGTGTTCAGGTGCTTGACAAAAGCATTTCTGCTTTTGGAAATTTAAGGTTTTACCAATTAGAACAGATATAATGTTGTATTGTTTTCTCCTCCCCCACCATGATTGTCTCCCTAGTATTTTTTTTTAAATAATATACATGTTTTGAAGGTTTCTGAAATTAACACGAATAGAAAATTAATTATAAGGATAGTGCAAAAGCTTTTTGTATCACATCTCAGATATGATAAGGTTTAATATTATGAATATTAAACCTTAAATCATATTAAAATATGATAAGGTTTAAATTATGAATATTATAAAGTTCATGTAACTTTTCATACAGCATTCTTGAAGGGGGTAGATTTCTTGCAAAGAATTTTAGATAAGAATTTTTTTCTTTAAATAAATAACTTATTTTATATTATTTTATATAAAATCTATTATTTTATATTAATCTATTTTATATTATTTTAGGCTTCATTTCATCTTTGGAAGTTCTAAGGATTGCTTGTTCATTGAATCTCTAGTCTCAGTTCAAACTCTGTAAAATTTCCCACTTACTCCTCATTCCTTTCAAACTTTTTGGAGAAGCTTCTGCAAGTTTTCATTCAGTGAGTACAAACAGTGTTACCCTGTCCATCTTTCTCCCATGTGTGACCACAGTTTAACAATAGCCCTGACGATTTTTGTCCCTGAAAGGAGGTGCCTAGTTGAGAGTATGGTGGAACAGGTATTTCATTTTGTGCTCCCTCTATGGCCATCCCAGAAAAAGGTGATTATTGGATCAAAATACTTGTGTATGTGCATATATACATACACACACACTTTTTAAAAACACACATGTATATTTATATAGAAAGATTACCCTTGAAGGGTTCTTGGTTTAAATATGAAAAATTGAAGTCAAAGGGAAAGTGTGTTCTCTGAAGGGGAAGACAGAAACAAACGTTTCATTCTGCATCACAACCAAATCCATACAATCTGCACAAATCACTAAATATACTGCTGGGGGGAGGGAGGAAGTAACCCCCCCCCCCCCATGCACTTTTGGAAGAAAGTGAGCTTAGTTAGTGAAATTGGAGAAACACTGCAGCATTCTCTGACTTCCACATTTGAGGGAGAATCAAATTAACCATTTACATTAAATTACAGTGTACACGTGAATTAGAGTGCTTCAAATCCATTGTTATGCAATTTGTGGAGCTACTGCAGTACCCCAGATGCTGCTCCTGCCTCAGAATTACAGGTGTGGGCAGTGTCCAGCACAGTCTCACAGCCTCCAGTGGGAAAGGGCAGCTCTTCAGGAGACAGGATGACTCTTTGAGTACCTCAGAGATCCACACTTTAGAGAGAACTCTGTGTTAAAATCAATACACTGTGTTGAGACATTCCTGGATATTATCTCATGGAGAAAATCTGCTCTGATAACATATTTGCTAAAGATGCCTTACAGATAATATTCAGTGCTTTTCTCTGTGTATATAAAAATGTTTGTTGCTCGGGGTCACAACTTTTACATGTTGTTAAGACACCAGAACTTTGCGATACACTGAACACTCTGTGTAGCTGTGAGCACTTGTTATAGATCTTTCTCACTTGCATTTGGGAACTTAAAAATCCAGGCAATTCATGGAAGTGTGAGGGGGATGTCCTGGCAAGCTAAATAAGCTAGATCATTCCCCTCTGATGGGCCCCCTTTTAAAAGGTTATACAAAAGAACTGTTTTGTTTGAGCGAATTGCTTTCTACTTGGTGAAAATCATATATAAATGAGTCCCAGATCAATACTCTTGAGGCTGCAAAAGGAACAAAAAAACTCCAACCCAACATAAAAGATAGATCAGAAGCTATATTTTAGCAAAAATGTCTCTTAAGTGCTGTTGTCTGACACTATGAACTCCAATCAATGTGTCAGTATTTTGGAATTTGAAAGGAAATAGGGATCAGACCTGACAATCCAGAGCTGAAATTTGATGCTCTGGTCTTTTTGATAAACTGACAGGCAGTGAAAATTGCACACGTCTGCAGGGAATCAGGAGAAAAAGAGAGACAGTTTTGTGGAAAGTCTGCTTATGATTCACAAAGACATGCATTTTATCAAAATGGATTGCTTCTGCAGTGTGTGGCAAGTTGCCTTCCTTTTTGAATGGAAGCTTTTGCAGGTTGTAAACTGGTAGGTTTTGTATACATCTACAATATATTCTGACTTTGTTGGTTCACAGTTTCATTTCAATTTCTCTCCCATTCCTGCAAATGAAGCAAACTTGTTAAAAATGGGTAATAAAAAAAGAATTAGAAACTTTACCCCAAAAGCCTTTTTTCATAAACATAAGTTCAAATTTAACAAAATGGGTTTTTAAAACTCTTCTTGTCAATGGTTTAAAGTATCTGAAAATAATATCATGTTTCATCTTCCTAAGCATTAAATCCTTTGGATTTATGTAATACTTTTCATCTGAGACTCTTAAAGCTTGCTGTAAATGGTCAGTCTTAAATATCTTATTCACACAGACAAATACCATTAAACCCATACTGCAGGCTGGTAGACTGAAAGACTGCAAGATTGGGTGACCAGCCATGGAAGAGATCACATGGAAATGGGGAATTTACCTGGGAACAGAAGCCAGGACTCCTGACTCTCAGGATGGCATTCAACATGGTACACACATTTTACCACTTTTAAAATACCGGAACCAAATCCTGCATAAAAACGTGCTTAAATGTGCTTTGTGTGAGGGAACAAAGAAGTTGCCTTGTGGGACTGGTTTACTGAGCCACTGAGTTCAGTGTGCTCTCTTTGGGAGCAGCTAATACTTCCAAATGCTTCATCCAGTCTGTGGTGGTTTTTTGTGGTTAATTCATGCCTGGAATACAGAGATTAACCCAAATTCCCCACCCTGTTAACTCAATTTCGTTTTAGACATATAAAGTTTTGTGCATTTGTGTGTATTGGAAGTTGAACTCCTTTGTTTTCCTACAATCTTTTACCTTTAAAACACTTCTCTTTGTAGTTTATTTAAAATTCAAAAGGATGCCTGGCTCTGTTGCTTTTACAGACTTTACAGAAGTTACTAAAATTACAATTACTCCTTTATGTCATTTTAGCTTTAGTATATAGTCTTGTAAGAGAGTAAATACCACTACTTTTCTTCCTTAAAACCATGTTACCCTGTTAGGTAAGAAAAGTTCTCACAATTTAGTCAGGTGTCCCTGTGCTCCTGGGGACATTATTAATATCAAAAAGATCTGTCAGCTCTGAAAACCTGCTTTCATAAACTTGAAGAGGGTGGCTAGACAGACTAGAAAGTTTTGCTTCATGGTTTTATTGGCCATTTCTGAAGTTAGAGTGCTGTGTCATCTCGAGATGACTGTACAGCTGTGCGGACAGAAAGCAGAATGGCACGTGTGGAGCTGCAAAGAGCTGGTGTGGTGGAATATGGAGAGGACAGGGTTCTTAAAGAGCTGTAGTTTGTCAGAACTCATCCACTCAAACATTTGTGTATCTTCAAATATCAAAACCCCTTCTGATCTCTTCATCACTGAGAAAAGATGTTACTGCACCCATGTCTTTGGTACAAAAGGGAAAAATAACCATCTTCTCTTAAAGGACTTAACTGTACCATGGGCAAAAGTGTCCAATCCAGTCCAGGCTGCTGCTGCTGCTTTACCTTGGTGGCACACAGCAGTAGACAAAGTGAGTCTGACCATATCAGCTCCTAGAAATTCAAGTCTGGCTTTATGTTCATGGATCCCCTACATAAATCAAGCGCAGTTGTGTCTGAAATAATTCTCTGCCAAGGCTAATACAGCTGTTTCACTCTTGTATCAGGCAGTAAGCAGGGTATGATTGTTTATGCAGCTGGGAACCTTCTGCTTACTGGGCTCACTCTCTCTCAAGCATTGTGGAGCATAATCTAACCAGCATGTTATGTTCCATACAGGTCACTTATGTGGGAGAATCAATAAGAGAAAAGTGAGCTCTGTGTTATCAAACAGGGAAGAGTGTCAGCTGGTTTCTTACAACTATTACATCTCACACTGATGTTTCATTGGAGATGAAATCCACCTACGTTCATTGCAAGCAAGGGAAAACACCACTACTGCTATTATTACTACTACTACTTAAATAAATGAAAGGTTGTTTGGCATGGTGTTTTTTCCTCTTAATGTATATTTTCACCTTGGGGAATGGCTGCCTCTAATTGATTCATCTAGGACAAAATATAACCCAGAATATATTAAACATGGTAGGTCCTATTCAAACTGGCAGCACATGTAAATTTTTAGCTGTTTATTGGAGGATAAAGAATCACTCACTTTCAGTTTTCTTTTTACAGATAGATTTGTTTAAAAAGGATCTGCTGTTTATGGCTATTGATTTTTCCAATGTGCATTTAGCTGTGCCCCATCCTCTGCCTTGTTGCAGTTTATTTTAAAAAATCCTTAATGGATATGCAGAAATCTTGTCCCTTGTTATGCAAGCCTGAGTACTCTTACCTCAATAATTTTCAAGTATTTTTTGAACTCATTTTTGACAACGATTTCACTCAGAGAATCTGCATTAGTTGATTAGATACTAATATGCTTTTGCTTTAATTTTGGCCAATCTGACAAGTGAAAAATAGATGTCTGCCATGTGACACAATGCTGAATATAAATTCTGTTAGCATTTGCTCCTGAGAGGAGGATAAAAGGTGAGGGTTGGGGAGGGGGTGACAAAAGAACAGGGAATTAGAGGAGACTGGAAAAGGAAGAATGTTAGCTTCTCTTAAAAACATCAAGCCTAAAGAGAGTTCTAACTGGGTTAGTCAGTTGTTAGAAGCCAACAAGTCATCCAGCTTTAGATATCATAAAAACACCTGCAGAAGTATACCACAATTTCAGATTGGTAAGTAAATAAAAGCAGTAAGGAGGCACATTTGTGGTGCCATGTTCAGGTAAATTGGCAAATCAATCTGATTCTTGTATTAACTGCAAAGTGTACTGATACTTGAAAAAAGAAGGTTGTAGAAAAAATTTAATCTAAAATTCCCAGCTAACTTCTGAGTGATTGCAGACCTCTGAGGCCTGCAGCACATTCTGCTGTAAAGGCTCTCTGTTTTGTAATCACGTAACTGAGAGACCTTATTTTGGCAGAAGGCTTTTTGTTCATATAGAGAGCTGACACAGCTAGATATCTTTCTTAAAATATTGTACATGTTAAGACCTATTTATTTGATAGCAGACAAACAGAAAATATCTTCTTTCTGACTGAAAGGTCAGTCCCTGTCAAAATTCAACATAACAGTACCAAGGGTGAGGATAATATGTGAGCTGCACTCCAACGCTGTCTCTGTGATTGCCAGCATCTGTTGTGGTTTCCAGACTTGTCCAGTGAGATTTGCTAATCCAGTTGTGTGTTTGATGCCATGCTAGGGGATACAGCTCTCTGGAGCATGTAACATCCAATAAAGCTCACCCTCAGGGACAGCCTTACTGCCACACCTCCCCATACAGCCCGTGCTGTATTGTGAACATGACATGGATGTATAGATTACATTGAATCAAAACTCAGGTGCTGTATTTGCATCAGTAAACACAGACCTCGACTACAAAGTAGAGAACTGGATTCAGGCTTCCACAAAATTCTGGCCCATTCAGATCAAAACTGAGATTAAGACTTTATGGTAATGAAGGGAAGCTTAGCAGTATTTTAGAGAGAATGTTGTCTCAGTTTGCCCAAATTCTGAATTTCTGCTTAGGAGCAATGTTCTCTGGGGTGTGCTCTCTAGTAGTCTCTGTCACTGAAGATCAAAATGATGATAGATAGCATTTGAGAATTGAAGGGTGAAATTTTTTTTTTTTCTTTGTATCTGCTAATAAGTGATGTTGGGAAGTTTGGTGCCCGGAGAATTAGATTTTAGCCTGGTGATTCATGCTTTTACTATCTGTTCATGGAGTGTGTGGATTTGAACTCAGATAGTTAATGGCCTTAGTGTCATGCTGAAAAAATCAGATTGAATGTGTATTATTCCACTTGTAGCCAGTGATGGTTCCTAAGAATTCGTACTTTTGGTAAGAGTATGTTCCACCATTAATTTCTTGAAGGAACCAGCCAAAATCACATTTTCAGGTACTATCAAAGGAAGTGGGATATAAAAATACAGAGGAAGGAGCTGTCTCTTGGTCTTAACTCTTGTACTGTTGTAGCTTTTTTCTTTCTATTTCATCACAACTTATTTCAAGGAGTTGAAAATAAATATATTTATACAAGGAGGGATTTAAATTTTAGGCAAGTCTTGTGTGTTATTTTTTTATCAAAATGCCTGAACAGCTGTTTGAAGAGATCAAAATGCACATTGTGACCACAGCATATTATAGTTTGGTTTGTATAGGATATACATTTCTTGTAATGCTTTAACATCCTCTTTTTTATTTGAGGTACTTTCATCTTCTCTAACAGCCAGATGTTTGATTTTAGTGGGACAGAAATAATCTCTTACAGTGCTGACACTTCAGAGAAGCTTATACAAGTGTTATATGTTTTTTTAACCAAAAGTAAAACTTTGTTGCTTCCCAACATTTCTGTGAGAGTCAGACAATGTACCTACAAACAAGCTTCTACCTACCTCTTTTCCAGAGCAGCCCAGCTCACTGTAAACCTTGCTGCTGCCCTGAAAACATCTAGAGCACCTGGGACTTGTCACCCTTTGTATCCACATCCCTGGCCTCCTACGGAAGCTTTCTAAATAAATCTTTCCTTGAGTACTTAACAGATGACTTTCTTTGCAAGCCCCTGTGCAGCTGACCCAGAGCTCCGATCGCTGTGGATCTGCTGACCCTCCTGTGCAGGGGCTGCACGAGGTGGGCAAGCTGGGGAAATGAAGGCTCCTTCTCCTCTGGACTATTCACCTGCAAAAAAAGCAAAGTAAAATCCAGTGTGCAGTCACTAGCTGCAGTGCTAACTCTTCCAAATCTGACTTTTTATTAAAACAGCAGGGGGTGAAAATGACCAGGCTAAACGCAGGTGAGAAGGTCCCTAGAGAACCGTGGTGAAGCAAAGGCGAGTGAATCGATCTGTGCTGTAGGACAGCAGTGTCTGAAATGGCACAGTAATGCAGCAGCTGAAGCTCCTATCCATGCAGCATGGGATGCTTTTTGCTCCACTGATGACTGTGGTTCAGTTTCAGCAAATTAAAAATTTCATTATTAAAAATTAGCCAGAAGGTGTCTGTATATCAGGTGCAAATGTTTACAAATTGTTACAACAGTCATTTCTCTAACAGTACTCTCATCCTACCTTACATGCACAGGAAGGTCAGGGACTTATTTAACAATTGTGTTTTACTTACAGAGGAAATAGGGAAACAATGATCTAATCCATTTGGTCTTAATAGTGAAATTTACTCCAGAATGTAAAAAAACGTTTTAGCCAATTTAAGTAATGGCTGTGATTATAGCACATAATGTGGTGTGTTCTATACTACATAATATGTTATGAATAGCACACTGAGGGATTTTTTTAGTGTATGTAAATTACATAGAAGCACAAAGGATGCATCTCTGAACTGTTTTTGTCTAGCTGATTATAGGTCTAACTGCTACAGGAGGAGGCTGAAAGAGCTTTGTTGAGAGGCATTGATTGATTAATAAAGAGCGCAGCAGCAACAGACATAACATTGCAGTTATAGATTTTCCATACTTTATCTTCAGGGCTTGTAAAGATACAGTGGTGATCAGATGATGAGGCTTCCTTTCACCTTGCAGTAAGATGCAACAAATCATGGCATTCTGCAATGCCACAAAACAGCTTTTTGCAGAGCACTGAGTAAAAGAAAACTCCTCCACAATCACGACTTTACAGTTAGACATTGTCCCTTTTCCTTCTGATCTCCTTTAGGGAGAGATGCTTCAAACAATAATTTAAAGTAATGGCCCAAATTTAGAAACAAAGTGGGAACTGTACATTCAAACACTTAGGGATTCTATTTTTATTAGATTGAAAGTGAGTGGAAAGTCACATGTGAAGTCCGCACGCATTTCATTCCTGGTGCTAAAGAAACCTGTATTTAGATCTCAGGTTAACGAGTGCAACAGCCTAGAGTTAACAGTTCTGTTTGTTCAAATAAAACAATAGCTTGTGTACCTAGTTAAAGAGAGGTGTAAGAAGACCAGAATCACTATGTGACCAGAATATAGCAGAGTTGATATTTTTATATGAAAGCCAAACTGAGGCTGGGAAAACATATTATATTCATATATAGGACTGATCATGGGGAACTGGTGAAAATAAAGTGGATTCTCATTCATTAGCTGGCATTTTGTTGAGCCCCTGTAATAAAGGTCTAAATAGGAACAGAGAAAAGAACTGCCACAACAAGCAGATGTCTTTACCACGGAACTTCTTTTAAAGATGAGTGTTGGAATAGGTTTATTAATATTGTCACATTATTCTGTATCTTTCCAGTTAATCTAAGCAGGACCTAAGTTTTTTGAGGTTTTGTGTAATAAGAGTTTAAATGTAAGTTGTTTTGCAGTTGTTGGTAAATCCACTGATCTTGCCGTGGTTTTGAACCCATTTTTAATAACATTTTGTCTTTTGCTTGGCACTATGACAGGTCTGTAAAAATGGGATATTGAGTCTACTCATATTCACAGTGATATAGAACAAATGGAAGATGTATGATTATATATGATTAATAAGAACTGCCAGAAATTTTTCTTAAAGTTGTCTGTTCTTCAGATTGCCCTTTCATGTTTACATGACTTTTTTGTCCTGACTTAAATTCACAATATATCCTTTTTTTATTTATTTACAGAGTAAATTAAGATTTTGAGCACATGAAGTTCTTACTAAACAGTCTTTTAAATTTAAAAGTCAGTCTTTTAAATTTAAAAGTACATATATTTTAGAGATTATAATATGACAATTTTTTTTTAAGATAAGAACTGCTTTTAGAGGAAACATCTCCTCAAGGATAATTACCTTTTACCAAGTTGTACTTTAAATTTGTAGTATTCCTCAGCTCCTAAAACCCAGTGAAATTTTATGCTGAAATTTTTGTTTTGCTCAGTTTAAAGGATGATTTTAATTCATTCAGGGTGAAGTGATCCCCACACATTTACCTGTTAATGTTATACAAATAACCACATGTATGTTTTTAAGTCCCTAAGTGCTTTTTCAGGATAAATATTGCACTAAGATGTGGTGAACACCTCATGTGGATATGTTTCTTTGAGGTGCAGGTAGGACACTGAGTTAGTCATTGGATTTCTATATAGGACTTGTGCTTAAAAAACACCTGAATTCGATGTTAAGCCAGATCTCTTCACTTCTTTGTAAAAGTTGTCACTGAAAAATGCCTCACAGTCAGAACAGCACCACTAATGATAGTTTCCATTTTCAGCATATATTAAAGAAAACCCTTTTGTTCACATACAGCCCACACACTGATGCAGCATTCAGTGATCCCCATGGTGAAACCTGAAGTGAATTTTCGTTAGGAATTTTAAAATATGTCCAGTTCTTCAGCACTTAGCATTGCTCCACAGAAGCAAGTGGAGGTATGTTAGTTAAAACAGGAGAGGATTTTAGTCTATGCTTTTAATTTTTATCATAATATGGAGTATGATGCAAAGTAAGGCCTGCATATTCCATGCATGAAATCATTGAATCATCATAGAATCACAGAATAGTTTGGGTTGGAAGGGACCTTAAAGACCATCTCATTCTGAACCTTTTGCCATGGAGAGAGACACCTTCCCTTAGACCAGATTGCTCAGAGCCCCATCCAACCTGGCCTTGAACCCTTCCAGTGATGAGGCATCCACAGCTTCTCTGGACAACCTGTACCACCCTCACAGGGAAGAATTTCTTCCTAATATCTAACCTAAATTTACCATCTAGCAGTTTGAAGACATTCCTCCTTGTCCTGTCACTCCATGCCCCTGCAGAAAGTCCCTCCCTGCTCTCTTGCAGCCTCTTTAGGCACTGGAAGGTGCTCTGAGGCCTGCCAGGAGCCTTCTCTTCTCCAGGCTGAACATCCCCAGCTCTCTTAGCCTGTGTCCATGGCAGAGGAGCTCCAGCCCTTGGAGCATCTTCAGGGCCCCCTCTGGACTCACTCCAAGGTCTCTGTTGTGTTGGGAGTGCCAGAGCTGCATGCAGAGCTCCTGGCAGGGTCTCAGAAGGGCAGAAGAGAAGGGAAGAAGCACCTCCCTGGATGTGCTGGTCACACTGCTTTTGACTGAGCTCCTGAGATGAGCTGAGGTGGTCCAGTTCCTGCTGTTCAGGTACTTACAGCCACAAGCAGGTACCTGTGTTAAAGCTGCACTTGATTTTTGGAATCTCATAGGCATCAGAGCATCAAAGTAATACAGTTATAAATAAATAGGTGATGCTGTGTAATTAAGCTGTCTTGGTGTTATAAAAAAATGTAAGCACATGTAGGCATGATGCATTCCAGACTTTGCATAGGATTTAGCAGCAGTCTGTTTCAAATATCAGCTGAGAAAATCCTTTTCTATTGACCCAACAAAAAATAGTGTGAATTCTAAGACTGCCAACATGTTCCAGCTCTTTTAAAAAATAAATACACGGTTATTTATACTTTAAACTTTTAGACTACTTTAATCTTATAATCTTAAGTAGATTCATAAACTTTGATTAATATGTAGGATATGGTAATTCTGGGATCTACAGGGATCAGACTCTTCCATTCTTAAGAAGATATGATGTTTGTGACAAAAGAGAGCAACTATTGTAAAGTGCACAGGAGCACTTTAAAAGAGCTTAGAATGGGAAATGAAAAATTCTAGTGGAGACTTCAGGTGCATTTATTAACTACAGTGTTACTGCTGGGAATATGAACAGAATAAATATTGAAAGATTTCATATGCCACAGCAGTGTCTCTTAATGTCATCCTGAGGCATTGTTTCAGTACTGAATTCACTCTGTATCAACATTGTGTCCTGGGAAGAAATAAAAAGCCAGTTCCTCATGATAAACACTGAACACTGTAGGCTTGCCAAGTCCTCTGTGGCACTGGACTCCTAACACGGAAAGCAAATAAAACAGGAACTATTTTGCAAGTAGATCCACTCAGATTGCCTCAGCACTTTGGTATATTTGCAGGGAGTTCCAAATGCTTGGTTATGTTGGCTTCATTAAATGTATTTGAACAATTAAAAACATAAAAGGGGAAAACATATGTCTCTGACATGCTGAAAGCACTTTTGCATCTCAACAGAGTTCAGAAAAACTCCAAAATAACTAAACTTAGCTGTTTGTATGAATCTGCTGGAACAAGATGAAGGGGTGAGGTGGATTTATACTTTACTGTTCAACTTTATTTCTGTATCCATATCTCCTCCTTCCTCTCCTCCTTCCACTCTGCACCTGTGTGCCTCTCCTTCCCCAGCTGTCTTATAACTGTTCAGATTCACTGTGCCCTGTCAGCCTTTGATTTGAAGTTACTCCCTGGAGCTTTTGCTTTAATACAAAGAAGAGCATACAGAAAGAGCACTTTGTATTTCTGTCTCCTAATGGCACACAAACCTGCCTAGCTGATAGCTGCTGGCACTGAGACCATCTCTGCTGCTTCCTCCCTCTTGCTCTCCCGTTTATCTACTGATCACATTTTACTGGGGGAGTGCAGAGCAGGTAGAATAGACAGATTCATTGGATTGAGTAGCTGCTAAAGAAGAAAGTGACAATAAAATACTTAGCCTCTGCCTCTGATGTGTGGATTCAGGATACCTCCTTAGAATAGAAAATATTTTATTATAATGGTATCAAAGGAAACAAAGTGGTGAGAAATGCTTTTCAGTGAGAAATGAATTTTCTGCTTGCAATTTTCCGTCTGTCGAAGACTATGCAGGTCACTTCTCACTGTTCAGCTCTTACAGAAACAATATTGTATTCCTTATGCCAATTGTTAGCTGGGGAGGAACAGAAGAGGTACTGTCTTTGGAGGTTCTTGGCACTTTGGCATATGCTTGTCACACAGACTTTATGCTACAGCAACAAATAAATATTAGCTCAATATTCAAGAGTATGATTCTGCCAACTGTAAGAGGAGTAGGCCTCCAGTTTGTTTGTAGGGGCAATTTGCTGCGTTGATTTTTAACAGGCAGGGCTTTCATGCATGGAGTTGAACCTCAACTACAACTGCTGAAATCACGTGGGACTCTGACATTCCTATATTAGTTCTTAATTGTGGAATTTGCTGCTCTTGCTGCTCCAGTGGAATGCAAGATTGTTGACCTTCAGGGCTCACTGTGAGGCCTATCTCTTCTTTCAGGCAAAAAAAGGATTAGGTAGGAAGGGGGAGTTATTAGGAGCAGGTGAGAGATTTTATATATTTTTTAACTTGACATTGTGTCATTCTTGGCACATACTATCCAGTAAAATAATGGGTGAGAATTCATGGGTAATCATTCATGCAATTGCAGTGCCAAGGGCCTCTTGTGATAATCCAAAAGCTGAAGAATTTAGAAGTATCCATTTAATTTTACTCTAGTCCCCATACTAAGTTGATGAATTAGTGAGTGTTGCTTGAGGAGGCAGTGCTTTGGACATAGAATGTGGCTGAGCATTTGACACAGAAGAGGGACCACAGAAAATGATTTTCCTGTGCAAACTTTAATGAAGATAAGGAGAGAGCAATGCATAACTCAGTCATCTACAGCAGCCAACAGGGATTTTGCTTTTCACTGCATTTGTATGGTTTTGAGTCCCTGTGTCTTTAATAATTTACATTGCTGAAAAGCTTTTTAGAACTGCACATGCAGACATTTTTCTATTGGAGCACCACCAAAAAGTCTGTGTAAGCACAATATGCAGGGAAAAACATGTCTTGAAAATATTACCCTGCACAGGAGAAAAAAACCCAAAAGCCCAAACCAAAACAAAACCCGAATTCTGACCTTTCCTGGGGTCATGAAGCTGTTAATATTAGGGCCTTCTCCTTCTTATTGTTTTTTATTTACTTAAAGGACAAGTGTAAAACAATCAGCCTAGAGCAGAATGAAAGATAGTAGGAATAATATAACCTCCAGAACACATATGTAACATTTCTTATCTCTTTCCTGTTCATGCTTCCTCGGTTGTCTCCATGTAGTGCAGTTAGCACTGAAACTCCCATTTTTATAAAGGGTTACTTTTTGTTCCAAAAAAGACAACATTTTGACTCAATAAGGTTATTTTATGCTCTGCTGTGAGATTTGTACTTCTCCCCCACCTCTGCTGTTAGCTAAAGCTGCTTTGTAATACATTAAATGATACAACACAAAAGATCTAATAGAATTTGAAATAGCTTGGGTTCTTAGAAACATGTAAAACTCTGCATAAAATGAATATTGCTAAAGCTCAGTCTGATTTCCATATTCTTTCCACATTGTATTTGTGTATAATAGGCTTCCAGGAATGTTCATGACCTTACAGCTGTCCCTTTTGTTTACAGTCCAGTGCTCTGTCCTTGAGATATGTTGCACACAGAATGAAGACAAAATCATGGCTTCAGGCCTCTGTCTCCCTTCTCTGGAAAAAATAAATAAAGCCTATATAGGAGACATTCTCCAGTCAGTACTGTTCTAGCTACATGTGAGTGATTACACCCTGGGAAACAATTATAGATGGTAATAAAAAAAATTAGGCTCTAAGGGCAATACAGTTTTTCTCAGGAACTTCCAGGGAAAAGCCTGCTTTGGGTTTGTTTGTTTGGGGTTTTTTTTATTGATTGGTTTGTTTGGGTTTTTTTAATTACCAAACGCACTTATTTTTCTCACTTAAAAAATAAAAATGGACAGATCCATTTCCTAGCAGTTTGACTTGATATTTTACAAGATCCTTTTCTTTTTGAAGAGACTGTGTCCTGCTCTCACACAAGCAGCCTGTTTCTTGTTTGCTGTCAGTGAGCAAACAATCACAGCACATTTACAATAGCACTTCAGCAGCATAATGGTGATGGCAATGTTTGGTTTCTTTTTGCTACCATTCAATTTTCATTCTCTTTGAGTAAATGTATTTTTCTGCTGATATTCTGCTTTCTGGCAGGTGCTCAAAACTTCCTTGTTCAAATGTATTTGCAGATGGCACAGCCATGGGTTCTGTGTGGTGTCTGAGTAGACAGTGCACAGCCTGGGACAAAATTACAATCACTAATTATCTTAGAAAGAAGGGCATATGTGAGATTTCAATATCAAACACCTCGATACCAGCAGTGCTGTGCACATGCACTACCACATGTAGCTCTGTTTAAGAAGCTTTGGGGCTGAATTTGGTGAAGTTTTTAAGTGTAGGACGTGGCAGTGAATATCCAGAACAGCTGTGCTTTTGGCTACGGCCTCCTGATGTGGAGGCTGGCCCTGAGAAATACGAACAGTGATGTGCAGGTAGAGGACCTGTGCAGTAATACTGAGACGTGCAGTGGATTTTTTATTTTAGATTAGGGGTTTTGCTGTTTTCTTCTTTCATTAGGAAATTTACAAAATTTGTTAAACAAATGGGATGGATGCCTGATGATTATATATTGTGAAATAATTGTGTGACTCAGTGCACTCCATTAATTTAGTTTACAATTCAAACTTCTAGAAAATGGCCAAGCAATTGTCCACTTCCCAAGTATTTCTGAACATTCTGATCCATGCTTTTCTGTGGGGTTTGAATTTCATGCATGTTTTGTACTTGCAGGAATGTGGAACTGCTCAAGTTAATCAGTTCTTTCTGGAGACACCAAGCAGCTATTTCAAGGTGGTGTTCCATGTCTGACAGTAGTTTTATGTGTACATTCACAAGCAGCACTACTGGTGAGGATTGTTGTACAGCTCTGGTACCATTCCTGAAATTCAGCATTCAGTGAATTGTGTCTGAATTTACAGACATGACTCCAAACTTCCCCAGGATCACTTCCTATGCTCCAGGCACCACCTCTGCCATCCTCTGGAAGAGATATTCCATCTGACATCACTGCTTAAAAAGAGGGTCTTTCACTCCCCCTTGCCTTAAGTTCCAGGAGCAGTTTTAACCTGCTGAGGTTCATCATCTCTTTCTCCTGTTCTTTGTCTGATGGACCAGTTTCAGTCACAAACACAGACAAGGAAATCATCACATCCTGCAGAGGGATTTTAAGAGAAAATCCTCTTTGCTTTAGTATGAAAAATTGGCATATCCACATAGAACAACATTCACCTCTCCCCTGACATTTTCTGTGGCTGTTCTAAGTGCTTACAGTTATTCTTTAGGATTTGGGTATATGTCCTGCCAGGATTTGTGAGTTCCTTCTCTTTAAGTACCTCTTTAGCTAAGGCCCTGCCCTTGAAACATAGAGTGGCACTCTGACCTTTCCAGTCAGCTTCTTTCAATGCAGGAGTTCTACAGATTAAAAACACTTTTCTCCTCTTAGGAAAACTCTCCTTTTCAGTTTTTTTCTTGGTCCCTCCCCAATTCAAGCAGTGTTCATAAACAGTATGTTATTGGATTTCCCAAATTATCAGAAACTCTTCCTATTATTTAGTGGGTAAATAAGTACATGTATATTACATTTAAATGAGTAAAAGTACAGTCCTTTTCCAAAACAACTGAAGTGACCTAAAAAATAACAGTGGGATATAAAACCACAAGCAAAAATGTCAGTCGGACAGAATAGAGAGAGAAAGTCCTGTCATTTGTAGTTCACATGTATCATGTCATCTAATTTTTCTTAGTAGTTTAAATAACTACATGTTTGAATTTTATATGCTGAGATAAAAACACCAGGAATTTTGTGTTAGACGAGCTTTTTTTAAGGGATAATACTATGTTTTGTCAGGTGCCGTGGTTAACAACATTATCTCCATGTTTTTCATCTTTCTCTTAATTCATACAGTGGCACTCTGGTTTTACTGCCTTTCTCCCTTGTGTGAGGACAGGATATTTACTTCCACATACCACATTGTTTGAAAATAATAGTGATAAGGCACATGAACTGTAAAGATATCTCCCTTGAGGTCTTGAAGGGAAGCTCTGGGAAATTTTAGGGTGGATGTCAAGACAGATCCACACAGTGTATGTGCATGGGGGGGAATTACTGTCACATGAGCCTGTGGAGCGTTAGCACAACACTTCATAATGCCACAATGGCATTATGGCTGATGCAGAACCTCTGAAGCTAAACAAAAACTTAGAAAGGAAGAAAAATCAAATAGTGAGGAAAGCATCTTGGGCAAAAGGCTAATAATGAAGAAGATCCATAGCATTCTTGCTTTCCAGTGGCTCTGCCAAGCTGTGGTGTAAAGGACTAGAAAGAGCCAAATTCATGTTTCAGAGAGCAGGTTTTGAAAAAGTCTTCTTCTTCTGTAAACTGGGCAGTATCTTAGAGTGCAGTTCTTGCTGCCACAGAACTCAGAATCAGTGTTGGAATGAGATCTTGCTGTGTGGCTTTGAAATGCCTTTGAAATACCCTAATACATAGAAATATACTCCAAAGCAGATCAAGATGCTGCTTTCCTTGGAATCCGGGTTATTAGCAGTCTTATCGTGAGTGTAGGTAGGAGGTTCCTCAAATGGCAGAAAGACTAATTACATCCTCTTCATTGTCTCCAATATTCTCCTACAGAAGGTGCAAAGATGTAGGCACACAGTTTGTGGTAATTGGGAGTGGGGCTGGCCCAGCCTCATCCCTAATGAGCTCCAGCTGTAAGCAGCAGGTGAGCAGCATTAACACAATGAGTGCCCAGGGCACTGACCAAGCACCAAAGGGAGCAGAGGGCACACAGGTGCAGTGCATCAACAGCAGGGGATAAAAGGCTGGGCAAAGAACGAGAAGGGCACAGCTTGCAGCCTTCTGAGGTGAGATGGTGTTTCTCTGTGTAGCATGGCTGGCTCAACTGTGACATATGCTGAGACACAAAGAGGTATTAGATCCGACTTATAAATGATCTTTGTAAAATATGTATCTATATTTATAAGGAGTATTGGATCTATCCTTTCCCTACTGAGCTGAACACCTTTTATTCTCATTATGAATTTATTAGTAGTGCAGGATGTTCAGCAGTACAGAAGAATGTTCTTTTTATCAAACAGTGTTCTGGTAACTTCTGTCTTTGTTTTAAGGGAAAATACTGCTCTTCAGTTTTGGAATACAGCTGAATGAGAAATGTTGAAAGGCAGGTATCTGTGAGATATGCCACTGGCACAGGTGGAAGCCAGAGGTGGCTCGGGGATGCACTGTCAGTGTTGTTTCACAAATTCATTCATGGGGTGGTTCAGCACCATTCTCAGACTAACAAGCTCAAGGGAGTGGGTATCAGCCTGGAACCTTCTTACAGTTAATTGGGAAAATGGAAGTTTGTTTTTTCCTAGCAAAAGCATCTGGTTGAGGTAGAGATCTGTTGTCTCCTACTTTCCTTTCTCAAGGTATTTTGCCACAACTTAGCCCAAGCTGAGATAAATTACATAGTTGGGGCTCAGATTGTCAATTAGCCTTTTCATTCCACAAAAGTAGTTGAAAAAAAAAAGCTAAAAATTGTATTTGCCTCCATATTCACCATACAAGTAAGGAACTGCAAAAGCTTGGTTAACTTTAGAAGCCAAATTATGCATAAACCTCTGTAGCTGTTTCTGTCAAAGGAGAAAATGGAAACTAGAAAACAGCAGCATTTTTGAGGCCAGTATAAGGATGCTTAGGATGCTGGAAAGAAAGAATAATGGACACATTTGTCATAAGCTGGAAAATAGATTTAGTGTTTATAACATGACTAAGGTAAACAAACAAGATCAAACAAGAGCTGAGTAGGCTTCTGTGTAACCCAATGCCACATGAGGTGCAACTGCTGAAAGGAATCTGTGAGAGGGAAACGAAACTGAGCAGACGAGACAGACGGCATAGTCTGAGTTCAGCGCTTTCTGATGACACTGAAGATTTGCACTTGTTTTGGCAGCTGATTTGGTGTTTTCCCCTATTGAAAATGAGCTGGGGGAGTGCACTGTATGCATCTCTTGCATCTCTGGTGTCAGTCTGCAGATTCTAGATTAAACATGTTCTTGGCACACAAATAATGTCCAGCCCTTTGTGCACAGTGACTCACCAGGGTGGGAGTTAGGAACAGAGTTAAGAGGTGGGGTGTTTGTATTTTTATGGAAAATGTCTCAGAGTTGGTATTTGATATTTTGCTTTTGTGGTTGCTTGCTTATTTAGTAGAGTAAATTTGCTTTTTCTTCTTTTCTTTTGTTTGTCTTCTGCAGTTTTTCTGTCTGATGAACTGTATGATATATTAGGCTTTAAATGTGGACAGCACTAACTGATTGGTATTATATTCTGATATTCTCAGCTAGCAGTAAACATAAGGGGATGTTACTTTGCAGTACACTGAGTACATGCATACATTGAAAAGTTTCTAGCACACTGTAATATGGCTTTTTATTTTTGTTGTAACTTTCTCACATAAAAGAGCTCTCATTCAACTTCTTGCCATACCCAGAAGTACAGTACTACTTTGACAGTCAGGGAAATGTCATAAAAAGCACTGCTGACTTGCAAATGTATTGGATGGAAGTGATAGGCACAGGAACTATCTCGATTTTTCAGCATTTATTTTTCTATAATATAACTTTTAGCTGTTCCCAAGTGTATTCCCTGTCTACCCTCTATGGTCACAGTTCAGTCACTCAGGTTTAGCTTTCTGGCATTTTTTGAACCCTGGAAGTCTTACCACTCTGTGGTCTAAAATTGTCCTTGCAAGGAATATATGACTCTCTTTTACATGTTTATTCCTGTAAGTGGGAAAATTGATTACAGCAAAGTCTGTAATCATAAGGTCAGATTTCAAGATAAAAGTGGGGAATTATCAGGAAATTCTCTGGTGGTCTTTCTGCTTTATCATATTTATGGCCTAGGGAAGCACAAATATGATATTGATAATGTTCTTAGTACGTTGTTAATGCTCTTATAACCTGCTAATTTTCTGATATGCCAAATACATGCAAAGCATAGTAAAATCTGAGTTGCAGGGATTGTTCTTTACTACCCTTTGGTATTTAGGCAAGGATCTGTATAAGTCATCATAGTAGCTTTACATTGGTCAGTTTGTATTTGATGAAAGCTAAAAATATTTTTCTAGTCCTTATCTGTAACATTGTAGTCAGGAGACACTATTTTTACAGAAGAAAGGGCCATTGATCATGTTTAAATATCATCATAGCAAAAAGCAGTCAAAACAGAGCCTACTGAAAACTACCTTCCAGGAACACAGGAGGAAAAACTGGTGACACAAATCCCTCCTCTGGTACCTTTGTGCTGGATTTGCAGCATTGTAGAATATATTCACTTTACTCTGCTCAGCAGAACAGCCCTGTATCCTGACAGCTGAGTAATGTTCTGCTCACGTCTTCCCTTGTAAAATGAAAAAAGTAGATAATTTAATATAGATGTGACAAGTGCAAGATAGATTTCTACCCAGCACTGTTCACTGCTGAAAACCTTCTTTAAGGACAGCCATATTCTTAAATTCTCCTCCCCCCACCTCCCCATTTTCCCCTGCCCTAATTAAACACAATACAGAGAAAACTAAAACCTAAATTTATTCTTTGATCATTTCAGTATGAAAAATCTCTTCTGTCTCCTGTTCCACAAAATAAACCAGTGTCTGTTATTTCTGCCAAAGAACAGCCTTTCTGTGAGAAATATGAGATACAATGTATATACGTTTCCACTGCAGATATTTTTGGTCCATCACTGATTTTCTTAGAGTTTTTACTCTTTCCTGAATCACAGATGCAGTTTACTGCTACTTCTTGTGGCCACTGTGGTTGTGGGGCCAAATTAAGGTTATTGCCTTCTGAGGCAAAGCATGGCAAATTCTTTCAATCCAAATTACATTTCTGAGTTTGGCAGGGTCTTTGCTTGGATTTCACCTGCTTTTTAAAGCAAACACATTGGACAATCCCATACAACATGTGCATTAGACATACACAGCATTGTTGGGCTGTCCTGGTGCTGCAGTGGAAGTGTTATATCCTGTTCTCTGGTCTTCAACCCATTTCTGTCCCCCTCAAGCACTTCTGCAGCTCCAGAGCAGTGCCTTGGTGCTGAGGCAAGCTCTGCTGCTCCTCTGTCCCTCTCAGCCAGTGAGGCACCTTCTTGTCTCCAGGACAGCTCAGAAGTGAAGCAGAGCTGTTGCTGGTGTGGGAAGTCTGTAAAGTCTTTGAGGGATGAGGTTGTGTTGAGGTGAGCAGAGTTTAACTAGGGACCCAGCACCACTGTGGAAGCTGCACCCTTGGTAACAGCAAAAGCAGATTGAATTGGGAAAGGTAGAGGTTAGCATGGGATTCAGCTCCTCTAAATCCCACTGAGCTTTTTCCAAAGTCTTTAATACCATCATGGATTTGTTTGTGTTCTTATACTGTCTCTTAAAGTCAGTGTTGGGAAAGATCCAAATGGTTGTGACCCATCACTTATTTGATTTTATAGTACATATTTTTGATTAAGATTATCCAGTAGCAGAATTTGAAATTTTGGGATGGTGCTTCAGACGCTTCAATTCTCAGTGCTTGAGAATTGGGTTTTTTTGGGGGTTTTTTCGTGAAATTGAGAGCAGATTTGCCATGAAGCTCAATGGGTGAAATGTTAGCTTACTACCAAACATTAAATACCTACATGTTTGCTGCCATTGACCAGAGTGTACCTTTCACCCTGGAGTTTTAAATGCAAAATTATCTATGTCAAAGGAGTAACTTTTCTCCTATGCACTTGATGTGGTACATATACACTGCTTCTATGAGATGCACCATGCTCAAATGTCCCCACACCAAGGAAGGAATACAAATTAAAAGACTGAACACAAAAGACCTCTCAATCTTTTCACCAGTATCTGGATTAGAAATGATTCAAACACACCAGTTAAGGAAAAAAACTAATCTCTTCAAACTAAAAGGGATATTTTAATCTAAAAACAACTTTTTTAGCTTTAAAAATTCATAAAGATTGACTGTTTGCCCAAACTTGTAGTGCTGTTCTATTAACTCTGCTCAGCCCTGCACAGATGGTAACTCCCATTCACTTTGATGGGAGATTTGCCTGGGGTAGGACTGCAGAACTGATGCCCAGGATGTTAATTAAATGTACAGTCAGCTGGCCAAAAAGTAGCTGGTTGAGTCATAAGGACAGGCTCTTCCTGGCTTACCTAAGAATACATCTTAGCATATAATTAAACCACAAAAACTGACATCAAAGTAATGATAAGGGCCTAATGTAATGCATGTAACTGAGGAAATTCAGGCCAACATTCCTTCCTTTGATCACCCAGCTGGGCCAGGCTCGTACACAAGTCTGGGTCTGGATACTCCCTTTCTCCAGCGCTGGTAGAGGTGAAGGAGGTAAAACTGATGGAACTGGCTAGATTGGATGAAGTGGTTGGGAGGTAATAGCTTTTGTTGCATATATCTGCAGAATCCCTCCACAATTAGAAGGTGGGAACAGGGATCTTTAGTTATAAGATTTTTCCAGGCTGTGAAGGAATGCTCAGAGACAGCGTACCTTTATAACTTGATCTCTGTGCTTCATACCACTCCAAACTCCATGAATTTCCATATCAGCTCAGTGGTTTTTTTTCCCTTGCATATGATTTCTTTACAGTGGGGGAAAGTTGGAGCAAGTGAAGGGATAACACCCTCTGGGTGTAAAACTGCTCAGGAAGGGCTCTTTGCAGGTGCAAAGCTGCTAGAAGCCTATGAACTGTGTTTCTCATATCTCTTGAAGCTATAGATCTTAAATTTAGGGATGCTTTAAAGCATTCTTGCTTCACATAACACTGTCTTAAACAAGCTGGAAAAACAAGATCTAGAAAAGACCTACGATGGACTATTAGCAAAATGAGCTGGGAAAACAAAGTCAAAGAATAGTTAGCAATGATTTACTGGAAATAGAAAAGTATATATCAAATGCACTTTCACATGGATTTGTCCTGAACCAGATACTGTTAAATATTCATTAGTGACTTCATTGATTGGATAAGGAATGTTCATATGAAATTTGCAGATACCACAAAGCTTTGAAGACTCCAGGTATAGAGGAGAACATTAGAATTTCAAGGGATCTTTACAAATTAGAAAGATGATATGAAAAAAACCCAGGATGCAATTAAAAATAAGTCCAGTTTCTGTACTTAGACAAGAAGGATCATTCATTCATAGAATCAGCTCAATGAGAAACAACCAACCAATTTGCAGTAATAAAGGAAAGGAATTAAGGGGTTTAGCTGTCTACAGCTTGAACATGAATGGGGAATGTCATACTAGTGTAAAAAAAGTGGAGGGGAGAAATTTTGAGTTCTAAAAACAGGAGCACAATCTACAAAATGAATGAAGTATTTCTTCTCTTTTACAGCTGTGAAAAGTTCTGAGCTAAGTTAAGGTTTAATTCTTATGTGCACCAGAACAGAGAAACCTATGAGAAAAGAGGGTTGTTTAGACTAGAGGTTAAAACACTGAGTAGAAACATGATAGCAGTCTTCAAATACAGAAGAAAGCTGGTGCAAAGCCAAAGGGAATTACCTTGTGGACAGGACAGACTGAGTGATTCAAGCACAAAACAAAATGTTTTGCTAGGCTTTAGGCAAAAGCTTTTTTTGACAATAAACACAAATTACTGTAGAACAGTTACCTTTTTTCATTAAGCTGAGGTCAGAAAAAGTGCCTGTCTGGAATCAGAAGGATATAGTTCAGTATGTCTTGGGGTAGCCTCAACTTTTCTTCTTCAAGTTCCTTCCTGTTTTGTAGCATTCTCTGCTTTGTAACAAGAGGCTTTAGGAATCTCTCCAGGAGACTGGTTTCTCTGCCGCCCTGGGCTGGCCCTGACTGGTTTAAATCACTCTCAGAGAGCTTCCTGAGGCTGGATCCATATTTTTGAGATGCAGGTTGGCCCACTGTTTCTTTGGCCAACTTTCTGGGTTGCTAGTAGCAGACTTTCCATAATTGGGATTACATGATGCACTTGGCAACTAGTTGTTGTTTTGGATTTTTCTTAAATGATGGCCTTGAAGCATTTGTGAGAATCAGTGAGACTGTTTGTCTTTAAAGACTTGTTTGTTTCACTAAATATCTGGCTGGTCTGATGTTGTCCTGGTCACGTGGGAGGCTGCTGGGTTTTCCTATGTCAAGTAGCAGCCACATGTTTTCAGTGAGAATGACCTTCCTTCCAGATCAACAGCAACAAGAACAATTGTGTTTGTCCTCAAAACCAGCCCTCAACGTATTAAGTGAAAGTGGTTAAAGGTGGTTACAGCCTTTACAGCTTAAATACTGAGTTAAGTAAAAGTTATGTAAGGTGATAGAAAAACAGTAAACACCAGAAGACTGAAATGGATCGTACTTATCACTGGATGATACCAACTCAACCAAGCATGAGACACACAATCTGAATGTAGACAGATAATTGTATTTCTCTAGGCTCTCTCTATTTGATTTTAAAATAAAACTAAAATTTGGTTTCAGACAGTAGAAGTCAGTGGAAAGTGCTCCAGTGGTACTGTGTAGAGCCTGCTTCAAGGTCCTGGGTAAAGATGTTCTTCTCTAGAACAAATTATTTTTCTTCTGCTAATAAGAAAAACAAGGGCAAACAGATTGCAAGATCTTAATGGGCTTTTTTTTCCAGTGGGTTTCGTGCCAAATTCTATCCTCGCATGAGTTCTTGAAACCTCTGATTTCACAGGGACTTTGTGGCTGTAAAAGAATAGATTTCTTGGTCTTCATGTCTAAAAAGCTTCCTTCTGTATAAAGTGCTTTACACATGGAATGGCTGCTGAAGCAAATTGACTAGAATGGCAGTCAATTTTACACTGCTGCCCTCCCACCTGGAAAGCACTTTTGATGCCCTACAGAGAAAAGAAATGGAAGAGGAGGGGTAGACACATGCACATACACACAGAGAGAAAAGATGCTTGCAAGGAAGGCTTTAAAAAGTGAGCAAAAATGAACTAGTGCTGTCTGCTCCTCTGTCCTACATTTTTGCCATACTGATCTGGAGAGGTGTTTCTGCAGGGTGGAGCAACTCCAGTGAATGCACATTGAGCCAAATTCAGTTCTTATCTGCATTAGGACATTACCCTCAAATAGCTTTGCTTAAGGCCTAGAGTATTCCCAAGTTACATCTAGGGAAAGTGAAGATTTCACTTTTAAGTCTGTTTCTAAAAGATGCATACCTGCCTAAGGCCTTCCTATATTGTAGTTTTTAGGGACATATTTTGTACTGAAGTTAATTTGGCATATTTCTGCTGAGTATATTACTGTTATATCAGTTTTATATCAGTGGAGTTTCTAGTCCCACATCATCAAACCAATCTACAAGCTTTAACAAATATTGACCAGATGTCTTTGAAAGTAAAATTATATCTTCTATGAAGAAGGGTCCTGACAGCTCTGACCAGCAGTATGCATGAAGCTTTGTCTGTAAAAGTCTATTCTAGAAAATAATCTTCAGCATATGTGGTCAAACAGAAGTGCTGCTAATGCAGCAGCTACGTTAGAGAGTGAGAACAGGAGTGATAGGAGACCATGCCAGGAAAATATGTTGATTATGCAAGGTCTCTATCTTTTGCAACAAGAATGGTGTAGTGATATGACATAAGATTGAACAGCTGTTTCTCTGAACATTTGAGAGTTTTTGGAATATATTTTAAGAATGTCTTCTGTGTCCAAAAGGCAGCCTATTTGGGGCTGTTCTTGAATACTCTGATTTTTTTTTCAGGAATGTAACAGAAAGGGATACACAATATAATGACTCCAAATGTTACCCCATCTAGAAAAAGTCTATTTTCAAGGATCTTATCTGATTTCAAGAGCTCAAGAAAAATTTTAAACCCCTTCTCAGAATTTCACATCATTATGGGAAGCCTTCTTGAATTTATTTTCAGATAAATTTTCTTCTTTTACATATACTAAAGCTGTTTGAGTACTGGTTATGGTGACAGCCTTTGTAGTGTTATCTTTGATTTTCATTTTTCATCTGAAAAAGTTTTTTTTGATAGTGTCTCTAAGGAGCTGTTCCTCTTTACAAATGTTGATTCTGTGTTCCTCATTGGTTGAAGATAATGAGCAGATTCTCAGATATGGTAAATTGTCATTGTTCCATCAACTCCTATGCTGACTTGGACAATCTGATTGACTAACTGTAATAACATACATTTTTTCTGATCAGTAGCAATCTTACATTAAAAAATTGTGAGATTTATATCATCAAAGCATTAGAGTTATATATTATCTTTAGAAGAACACTAATTTGTATGTTTATTTTCATTCATAAGGAAATGTATAATCAATTCTTTCTACTCTGTTCAATTTAATTAGGTAAATGTCTGGATCTATATTAATTATGTCTAAATCTTTAATTTTATTAGTCAGATATGATCTAAACATTGCAGAATCTTGTTCATTGGAACATCTATTTAATGAAACTTCTTGTTACTGAAAACTTGGACTATGTGTCCCAGTATGCATAATATGTATTGAGAATTCATTATTTATGGGTAGGATCTCCCCTTCTGATCAGGGTTATAGGAGTTAAAACATTTTACACACAAAGTATTCTATTCTCTCTGAGTTCTGCCCTGAATTGAGTGTTCTTTAATTTTTAGTCAATAATGAAATTATTTAGTATCTGTCATGTTCCTTGTTTTTCATTTGATTCCTCTTCTATTCCTTGTCACCTGTTCATCAGTCAGTACCAGAACCTGGCCTTCAAATTGCAAAGTCAGTATTTTACTAAAATCTTTGGCAAACTAAATGGAGACCTACAAGAACACTGCTACTTGCATCAGTGGCAACTGCTAACGTGCAAGTCATTTCTGTCCATGTGGATCATACCAAAGAAATTCAGACATAAGACAGGGTCACATTATACTTTTGAATTCATTTGCTATTTCTGTTTTGTATTTTTCAGACCCTTGGTCAACAATTTTAAAGAAAGTGATACGTGTATGATTTCAGAAGTTGCACAGCTCATTACCTGCAATATAGCTGACGATCTGATTTCAGAGACTTTTTTCTTAAGTTAGCAGATTTTTAGCACAGCCTAAGACACTTCAGGCCCCAGACGTGAGAAGGAATAAAAGAATGAGAGCACTCTTGCCTGCTCCTATTCTGGGGCTCCCCGAGGAGCAGCAGTTATCCTTGAAAGCTTCTGTGCTAATGCAGCCACTGGTATGAGGAGGAGCCTGCTCAGCTGCCCCAGGCACAGCAGAGTGAAGGCAGGCTTTCAGAAATGCAGGCAGATAAGGCAAAGGAAAGGTGCTGGCAGTGATGCTTATCTTAAATTTTAGAGTTCATAAACTCAAAAAAACACTCCAACCTGAGTGGATGTTGTAACTGATGTACACTTTCCAGAAATCTATCTAAACTAAAACCACTGAGTTCAATGCAGCTCTAACAAGGACTCACTGAAGCCAGGTCAGGCTTGCTTGAGAAAGCAAAAGAATTTCAGTAGACTTGTGCCTTATGAAAGCAGGGAGCAAACTATAAACAATCAATTTTCAATCTGCAGCTGAATTAACTAGGAAAATACAGTTTGCCAGTGATGGGCTCTCCTGAATCCAGGCTTGTCACTGAAAGAGGCTCTTTCTCAGAGGACAAGCACCCGCAGAGTTAAGGGAGAATGGGTTTGTGGCTGGCCACGTGAGCTTTGGCTAAAATACCAGTTCAAGCACAGAAGCCTGACCTATGACTTTTTCTGTGAGTGTTTTTGAGGCAAAGTCACGCATATTCTGCAATGAATGGAACCTGAAATGTAGAGGCTCAGCATTGCTACTAGCAGTGAAGTGCCTGACTATAAATAGTGTATTTTGGTCGATTTTAATCCTGAGAAACAGCATTCATCTCATGACAGCCCCCTCTCTTCTTTTTTCTCCTTATGTAAACTGCTTCCTTAGAGATCAATTCAAACAGATACACAAACACATTAACTTCCTAAGTAATAATTATGGCAATGTAAACAATATAGCAAGTGATGGAACATGTTAAGAAATATATACATCTTCATCAAATGCTGAGATTTGTAATAACCTGCTCTGACTACACTTTCATTGTAGTCATTCATTGTAGTCTCACCTGTTTTACCTGTTGCTTTTTTACTGTCATAAAATTGCAAACTACAATTATGCTTTGGTCTTCAGCCATGCCATGTTATACCACACATACTGAAGGCATGGCACATGAGCAGAGCCCAGTCCATCTGCATATTTGCACGTCTGCTTTTAAACATGTAAGCTTTGTGCTGACTTGCAGCCTACCTTCTCAGATGATGTCTTAACCTCTTTGCTTGACTGTGCTCTGAGTTTATGAAATTTGTCTTCTGGTGAGAAAAGAAACTGAAGACTTGGGTGACATTCACACATCTGTTGTGCAAATACTGCCTGTACCTGTGAGCTGCCTGTGCTATTGGAACTCCTGCCTTGATATCAATGTCTTTTTAGGTGCCCTTGCTGAGAAGCAACTTAGAAATTGTAAGGTAGTGCTATTGAAACCAAAAATACATAAATTGGGTGTCTTGTCAGCTGATACCTCTTGCTTTAATGCCAATAAAGGCTGCTGACACGTGTGGTCGCAGCGAGGAGGCTCTGCAGTGTGAATGGAGCAGCTGCTGCTGATCAGGGAGGGAAATCAATGACTCAGCATTCATCAGAAGCATCCTCCTGCTGGTCATCACTGCCAAGTGCCAACTCATCGATTTTCCTCCCTGCTAGGCGAAGACTGCTCTATTTTCTTTACAGCAAGCTCTAAAATGTTTCCAGTGCACTGTGTGCAGCTGTCAGCTCCCATTGGTGGCTCTCAGTAGGAGCACCCCAACACATGAATTGCATTGGGGCTGGGGCATAAATCTCAAATTTGCCCAATGTAGTTTTTTCAAAGTGCCTGAAGCTCAGCATGTGTGAATCTACAAATCACCCTATCTGCCCCAATCAGCACAAATGAGGTGTCCTGCTTGCCATAAGCTCACTAAATATTTTTTCTTGTGAAGTGGCAAATGGAACACAATATGCATGGCTCACAGATTCACAGCCACTGAAACAAATCCAACAGCATGCAGTTGTCATCAAGAAATATGTCTAGGAAAGCCTCTCTAGCCACATAGCTTCGGCACAGCATGTGAGTACCAGCCAGTCCTTGGATATTCAGCCAAAGAGATTGCCATATATAGTGCACATGAGGAGTGCTGCCCTTTGATTTCTCCTTTTAAAAGAAGTCATCCTTGCAGCTGTTCTCCATTGTCCCTCAGTCTTGAATATCTTCTTTATTTAAAGGGACTCTGGAAATCAAAAATAGAGTCAGAAAGGGGTCTTTGTCTGCCAGCATTAAAATCTTGTGAGTCATGTTTTCTGAAATCTTTCATAAAATTCAGTCAGAATTCAGCTCACAGCTTCAACTTCAGAAATGCTGTGAAGGTGACTACAAACAATGATATTCATTTACAATTTGAAAAACTCATTTACCCCAAAATGTGTGATATATTCACATACATCTCTTTTCCGTTTCCTTTACAAAGAGCAACAGAATTGTGGCATTGAACAATAAAGCTTGAAAGCTTTCAGTTCCATTCTGTTTTGAAAATGCAAATGAGACAAGTTCTAAAATCTGCAACCCAGCTTCTACTTGCTGATTTATATCTAAGAAATGGCATGTTTACTAGAATACCTACTGAAACAGAAGATTTACTTAAAACCAGTTTCTCACTTTATTAGAATTACAAATGTTTTCAGACCTGTAACATCGCTGTACTCTTCAGAAACAAGGAAATATGCAAATAAGTTATTTATAATAGCTGCTGCTTGCTATGTTTGTAAAACAATTATATTTACCAGTTAATTGACCTTGTGTGCACAATAGGGACAAAAATAAAGAAATGATGCATGAAAATTCAGAGTAGCACTGAATTGGATTGGTTTGGAAAAATGTATTAACTGTTAATTTTCAAAAATAGCAAGCAATTAATTGCTGCTGTAATGAACATTTCTGTTTTACTCTGGCAACCATGCTATGTTAACATAATACATTGCAAGTCAAGGCAGACCCCTTGATTGCAGTGTTTGTGCTGGAGTAAGTACAGCTTTGGTTTCATGTTAAATTTTCATCTGAAATGTTCTTACAGGAATGCAGATGTTGTCCTATTTGTTGGTCTTGTTAAGATCTCTGTCATGTGAGTGCCAGTGCATGTAGTAACACCTAATAAATTATGTAAAGTGTTGCAGTGTACTGCACTTGTATGACCATTTCAATATACTGTAATTGTTTTCTGCACTTCCCCCACAGGTTAGTCTGGCTTCCAGCAGAGGCAGAAGTGAATAACAAGCCAATCAACATGCAAAATATTGAACAGAGCAGCTCAGCACAGAGCCATCAGCCAAACGTGAGATTAGCGTGTGGCTGCAGACAGGACGGTGAGTCTACGCTCGGCTTCCTGAGCCTCGCACGTCTCTCCCTGTATTTTCTGAATCACATTTCTGTTGTTTGCTGGTCAAAATGAGCTATTCCTCATGTCAGCACTGATGATTAATACAGTGACAGAAGTAGGGCCAGATTGTGTTTGTTGCCAAGTACCAGTGAGGGTCTTCATTTTGCCTGTTTGGAGTTTTGGAACTTATCCCAGGGGGATAGGTGTGAGCCCCCAGTCTTGATCTGGGATGGGAAAAGCAGGTACTGTGGGAATATGGCCTGGTGATGCTGACTGGCCTACTGACCCTACTCTGACATGCAAAGGCACTTGGTCTGGCTTTACCTGAGGAGGTGTGATCCCATTACAGTGTGTGATTCCATGCCCTGCTGGGACATTCCCTTTTACTTCAATAAATTTGGCTTGAGGACCCCATTGTCCAAAGACATTTAGTTTGTGGCTCGAGGAGTTTTCTGTTGAGCAAACCCAGGTCTGTTATTTACAGTGGTTCTTGGAGGACTTTGGAAGGCTTTTGGAAGGCGTTCTGGCCTTTGCCTTTCGAGCCCACTGAGTGAGAACCTGCTTTTATAAGGAAGCTCTTCTGTCTAGTGGGAAGATCTGGCACTGGCAACTGAGCTGAGGCCACTGGGCTCCCTGTGGATGGACCAAACTTCAGAGATTTTAGAGGGTGGCAAATTTCAGCCTGTGGAGTGTTTGACCAGTGATTTGAAAATGAAAACCTCTGAATTGCATCACGAATCCTCTGAGGCATCCAGCACTTTTTTTTTTGATTCAACATGTTTTTAACTCAATTTTGTAGCCTTTTTAAAATTCACATTAGCTACCATAAGACTAGATGGATGACTGCCCATAATTTGGCTCAGCTCTCAGTAGTCAGGTATCTACAAGTTGGGAAGCATGGATTTTTGCCTGTGTAGGTTGGTTCCTTTCTATGAAACAAGTAGAATGTTTTTGCTGTATCTTTTCCAGAAATGAATATTTTAAAATCCTCCTCTAGTGCCAGAACACCCTTATGAAAGCAGCTAACCTGTGCTAATGATTGTTTAAGAATAAAATGGAAAAAAAAACGAGCACAGGAACTCATCTTCCCTGAATTTATGGCATTGCAGTCCTTCCCATGGCAACACAGATAGTCAGATGGTTCAGTAGCAAAGTACAAGCAGGAAGACAAGGCAAACAATGACAGAGAGGGGGGAAAAAAAGGGAAAGAAAGCAATGTGATTTTCTATCTATTAGACTAGCTTTCTATTAGACTAGCTTGTCTAAAACATATACAGAAAGCCCTTTAATATCCCATTATACTGTATACTGAAGCATTCAGGTCTAATACCATTACTGATAAAGAAACCAAAAGCATATTTACAGAGACTGAATGTCTATAAAGAGCAGATCAAGCAAGTCTCTTGAGAGAAGAAAGTCCCATATCAGATTATTGTGTGAAAAAAATAGCATGCTCATCTCAATTACAGCACCAATTTGGTTTATTTAAAAAGGAAGTAATTCTGGGTTTATATCATAAAATCACCTTTTTTTAAGCCTGTAAACATCCAATAAATTAAATTTTTAGATAAGATCCATTTTGCAAAAAGCTATTTATGAAAAGCTTCAAATAATAATTAGAGAGGATTTAATAACCTAATCACTGACTAATGCTAGCACACAGTAAGTACACTGAATTAGATCCTTTTGTGGAGTTACTGTTTTACCTCATCTCATTTGGCAGCTTATTATACAATGTAAGTTGCTCAAGCCTATAATCCCTAGACCAGTGAAGGTATGTAGCAGAAAAATTCTGATTGTAGTCTCTTGAGTTAGTAAGTAAAAAATCTTTGAAAATGTTTGTCAAGATAACAGTCTAGCTGAACCTAATGCAAAAGCAAAATACAGTGTTATACTGTAAATTTATGAATGTTAACATCTGAAACATAAAAGGAAGTTATGCTGCTTAGCATAAACATAGATTTAATATTCCATGCTATACTGGCATTATTTAAGCTTTTCTTTTAAAACTATGTGTGTATTTTGGCTTATGTTAACTGCAGTGCCCTGCTAAATGTTGCAGGTATTCTACTAAAGTTAATATGAGTCCTTTTGTTTATTTTAATGCACTTTGACCCAGACTCTGGAATTAATTTAATTCCTAGTCATCCAATTTACCTCTGAATAAAAATAAGTGAAATGGCACCCTGAGCCTGGCAAAAGAGAGAGGGGGAGGGATGATGGCCCAAAATCAGAAGCATAACACAGTACAAGTTATATCCCTTAGAACTAAAACTACCCCTTTACTACTTAAATCTTTTCTAGTGAGATTTAATTTAATTTTTAAGAACTTCAGGGCAGGTTAATGAAGGTCTACTGACATAATAGACAAGATATTTAAAATGGGTCAAACCAAAACCCTGGACAGGCCATTGCAATACTTAGGGAGTTTAAAATCCTGAACCAAACTTCTTGTGTTAAAAATGCTTGGCCATGGTTGCTCTTAGCATTGATGCTCTCAGTGGTCACTCCTCAGTGTTCTGCCACATCTGTCTGCTGGTCAAAGCACCAGACACACAACACTGAAACACAGCACACCAGGGCAGCAGCACACCCTGGACACAGTCAAGGTGCATTTCACTGTGTGTACTGAAATGTAGGAGAGCACTGAAGTTAAGAGAAGGCTGCAGAGGAAAAATACAAATACAATCAAGCAGAGCTGTGCATATATATGCAGATTAGGGAACAGATCCTTCATATCGGAACTGTCCTCAAGGAAGAAAAAGATTAAATACTGTCAGATCAACAATGTGACCACTTCCATAGATACTCTTCTGGTGCCATTGAAAAGTTTCCACTGAAGCTAACTATAATGATACAGTCACAAAGATCTGGCTCTTAACAGCTCCAAGTGGTGTGTGCCCTTCAAATTCCACCTGAAGGGCAATCAGGTACCCATTATGAGAAAGTGAAAAATGAGAGAGGATTTTTAGGTTTTGAACAAAAGAATTTTAAAATGTGTGTGTGTGTATATATGCCTGACAGAAAGTTAGCCCTTAAAACCCTATGTAATTGCATGCATTATATTTGTGGAAGTGTCTTATTGCCACTGCATTGCTATTAAAATGCAAAGCAAGTGCAAGCATGTCATGTTTATTAAACTACTAAAAAAAAGTTCTGACAGTGTTATGACTTCAGTTTTCAGAGCATATAAATGGGCAGGGCAAAAAAGGGGAAGGAATCAGAAACCAAACTCTCGGTTCACTCTTTCATGCCTCATTGGAACATGCAGGGTGGAATATGTAGTCTTCTGAGATCTGCAATAATAATCTTAAGATTTAGAGTAAATGATCTCAAAGTACATCGCAAATTTAACAGTTTGACATCAACTTAAGCACAAGATGACTGCAGCTATAGCTGAGATTTCCTAGGCAAAAGGCTTACAGCAAGAGAAGAACATGTTCTTTTTTTTCCCCTGAGAAAAGGCAAAGGAATCATAGGTGTGCAGGGTGTAATTATGCAGGCTGAAATGAGGCCAGTTCACTACAGCTAATTCTTTAATCTTTACAAAAAGTGCTGCAGATGATTAGATTGTCAGTATCATCTGCAAGGTGGCAGCTCTGGTAGCTTATCCAACAGTGTCCAGTTTTCAGAGCATGGGATAAATCTAGGCAGGGCAACATGGAGCATTTGCCCTTATTTTTTTGTGACCCCACGTTCCACATCAGTGGAGCTGGAGATCCAGTGCCTTCTCATTCATGCTTTCAGCTTAAAGTTTCTATTTATTGAATCAGCCCTTCCATTATCATCATTTATGTTCTATTCATACAACATTTCTATCTATTGTAGTACCTCTTCTCAGGATTTAAATAACTCTGGCACTGAATAGCTTGTGCAATCTGAACAAATAGTCTTAAACTATCAGAATAGCTTTATCTAAAACATACTTACAAACAGATTAAAGGAAGAACATTGTTTATGTTCTTTTTGTGTTTTGTAAGAGTTATGCAGGAATAGAGATACTCAGCATTGAGTACTTTCTGGCAACTGACAGATGCAGTCCCAGCAGATGAAGAAAATTGCTATGACTTCAAAATGAACTCTCTCTGCATGTTCTGGAAATGTTCTCCACTGTCCAGTTAATTACATAGCTTTGGTTTTTTTATTATATGTAAGATGTTGCTGAAGACCTGATAACCTTAGGCTTATTTTAACTTCTAGCTGTTCTGGGTAACATCCTTTACTTCAGCTCTTTCTTTCACAATCTTCAGCCAGTCAGATGTTGCCAATCCAGCATCATATCCAGATTTTTAACTTGAAAAACTGCATTGCTACCATTTCTTTGCATCAGAACTGTTGGTTGTTGTGCAACATCTCAAATTGTTTTGAGATCATGAGATAAAAATAAACCATTGGGAATCCAGCAGAGATTAAGCCAGTAACCACACATAATTCTTGCACTCTGAAGATTCCATTGCAGATGCAGTTTTTGAGAGAATGTACAAGAAAAATGATGTTTTTAAACTAAAGCTAGGCTCAAAATTGGAAGCTCCTCTTCAAAAAGCATAGGTCTACTGTGTTAGGCGAGTTTTCTAGAAAAGAGTGGACATGGGGAGAATATGAGTGTCCACAAGAACCTCCTCAAAGTCTCTGCTTTTCCTCAACAGCTCTAGGAGAGCTGAGAAGGGGATCTGGTCAATGCGAGCAGTGGTAGAAGGCACTTCAACTTGTTTTCTCAGATCCCAGTAGAGTAGAAGGTGCAATATATCTCTCCCTCTCCTTGTGTTTGGCTAAAGATGTCATCCAGAATTTTGCTGGAAAAGTAAAATGGGAAGCACTAGTGCCTATAGTCTTTGCTATAATGTGTAATGACCCAAGTTGCATGAGCTATGGCAAGCCCTTGCTTTCAGTAGGTGTGGAGAAAGGGAATGAAGAGCAGCTGCTGTTTAGGCATGTTTTACAATTACATTAGTTTTGTTTCAATTTCAAAGTGCATATTGCATGTTGAGTTGTGATGAATATATATTCAAGACAGGAATGTTTCATTCATACCTTTCGTATTTTAGGTAGAAGTTCGAAATGGATCATCAGAAATTACTTTTCCAAACCTGTTGGTTTGTAGGCTTCTGACAATGCAATTCTCAATCCATTTGAACCCCCTCTTTCTTTCCTTGCACTATTTTGCTGTGTGCTTCTCTGCATTCTGAAATGTTTCCTTTAAGAAATTATACACTTTTACCTTGAAGATCTTCCTGAAGATGGTTCATAGCGTGTAGGAAGTCCAAGTCTGTGTGGAAAGGCGAGCCCATTTAGCAACTTATGAGTAGGACAGAGGCATTTTTATTGTTTAATCTTTCCTTGGAAAAGTGGTAAGGCTGGCCAAACAGTGCAGCTGCCTTGGCTCTAAACCTGATATGGCACTAGTACTATAAGGAAGAGTATATATCAGGACAAACCTGGTTTATGGTATCTAACACTTGTGTTATTCAAAAGCACAAGAATTCCTTCTTGCATCTCCTATTATGAAGTTGTACCGTAATAAGTTGATGCAGGCTGTGCACACCTTCCCTCTCTGGTCAGAGAACAAAGATTTCCAATTCCCAGGAGTGTTCAGAATGGAGCCTTGCTAACCCTCTTTGCTTCTTGCTGTAGAGCTCTCGTGTCTGTGCTTTGGTGGTGTGTGATAATGTAAGGAGGGATGTAGGAACACTCCTTCCCTGGCTCTCTGGAAGCAGGCTGGCAGTATTCAATCCTTATTACATTAAGATGATTCAAGGCTGAGAATACTGATGCCACCCTTCCCCCAGCACTCTGCAGACACACACAGACACATGCACACAGAGTATTATCTCCGTTTGCCTTACTAATGTCATTGTGCAGTATTCCATTTTCCTCTCTCTTCTTGTCCCCAGGGTCTGTAACAAACCCCTGCTGGACCTTTTATCCACCCACTAAGTCCAGATTAATTTATTATACTCCATCTAGTTTTTGAACTGTTCCTTCTAAATGTGTGATGGGGCTTAGGGCTGTGCAAAGGGGATTCAAGGATAAGGGGAGAAAACATCCTCAGGCTGTAGCTTACAGTGAAAGGTTGTGTTACAGTATGAGCACCTCTACTATAATTATGCATAGCCATGGAAGATGATGCAGGAGGAATGACTGATTAGAGCTCATATTTAGCTAAATTAACATCTCAAGTCCATTTTTTTTTTGTGTAAATCTGAGTTCATCATAATCTAAAAGCAAATATTTGCCTTTAATATCTCTTATTTATGCACAGAATACAGTGTACTCTTCATTTCCTTCTTAATTATTATTATTTTTTTAAACAGCTTCCAGGCAGAAAGTCAAAGCCTGCTGTGTTTTATATTATACTCTGCAACTCATTTTCCTAGGTTTTTTTTAATAAAACATCTCATTAATCCATGTAATCTGAATACTGTCTGTTTAAATTCAACATGTTAGTGAAAGAACTGAATGAAAATGCAGCTAATTTGTTATACCTATGAAAGTAAAAGATAGGTAAAAAATATATAGACATAAAAAGTTGAATGCTTTATGCCCAGTGTGTGAATAGTGACTGAAAACAAATAATAAGGGTAGCTATGAGTAGAAAATGTCTGAAAAAAAGGTCTTGAGTGAAGTGAAAATTATGCTTATTGTTGCCATCTCATTTTTGCTCATTGCATAGCATGAGCTGGGGCTGATGAGCTTGTATTGGTTCCAATAAAATTGCTATTTCTTTTCTATTTGTGGGAAGTCTCAATATGAGGTTTTTGCAGGATTCTGATAAAAAGAAAGCTTCTAAGACTGTTGCAACCCAACCCTCTTTATCTTGGGTTGAACACCATGGATGACTAGTTGTGTTAGAAGGTTCTTTTTCTTTATCTCTGTCTGACTCAGCATCTTTCTCTGGGGAAAATACAAACAAGAGGAGCTGGGGCCAATCATGTATTTAGAAATTGTGTAACTTCAGGTGGCAAAGTCTGTAATAAAAGAAGGGAATTAGAAAAGAGTGCCTTTGGATGAATTATCACCAGCACAATTTTTAATGGAATGTTTGTCAGGCTTTTGCATGAAATACCAGCAGCTCTTTAACATCTTTAAAATTATTACCTAGACAATTTCCAGTAATGATGAAGTTTAAAATTGATGTAGGAAATATTACTATAGTAAAAGTAAAGAGATGCCTCCAAATGGTAATGTACAAACTCTCACAAGGGAAAGCTTACTTGCATATGAAACTTTCCCAGTAGAAACATTATAAATCATACATAAGTCAGAGTATGAATGAGAAAAAGAAAAATAACTATCAAGATAAAGTTTAGAATTACATAGTGTTCATGGTTTGGCACAGACAAATGCAAAGAGAACATATTTGTTAAGCACGGTCAGCAGAAACTTGGCATCTCATGATATCTGAGTGGAAGCCTGGGAGTCCTGGTTTTTTGAGAAATGTATTGGATCCATTTCTTTGCCCTCTTTTACACCTGCACCAAAATCGGTCATGACACATCACTGCTAATGGAGAGTCGGGAACATTTTTTTTCCTCAGGAAATCTGACCTTTGAGGCAGAGTGACTTTTGCATGGTCTTGCTTTTAACTATTTTTGCAATTTAGCCTACCAAAACAAAAAAGGATGTGTGGCTTCCCCTCTGGCTTGGGGTTGGTCATTCGCATTTAGATCCCAGCATGAAATCTCAGCCCTGTTGCACCAGTGGCAAAATTCCAAATGACTTAAACAGGAGCAGCAGCATTCTGATCCCCATTTCGTTAACTTCCAGGAACCGTTTGTTCTTGGTGGTGACTTTTTGCACTGCAAAAACAAATGGGCACATTTTAAACTACCTAGAAATCTCAATGGTACCAAATCAGTCAGATTTTTTCCATATCTAGTTTGAAACCATACTATGGCTGCATTCCTGTACCCAGGATCACTTTGTATTTGTGTTTTACAGAACAGTGAGAGGAAGATTATCTCCATCCTTCTTACAGAGTTTCATAAATTACATGCTGACATTAGATAGAGCAGGTGCCAAAGCAAGGACATGAGTGACGTGGGAAAATCAAATAAAAATAAAATAAATTACATTTAGCAGGGAAGCTTGGGCTACATTTTCTCAATAAAACCACTCTCATTGAGAAGCAGCTAGAGCCATGCTAAGTTCTGCTGTGGAAGTACAAGTGGGGCCTTGAACTTGGTTGGCTCATGGGCAGTAACACAAATGGAACTGGAGACTGCATCCGTTTTCCAGGAAATACATACATATTTATACTGTAGCACTTTTTATTAAGACTCAACTCAAAAAACATCCACAAGATCATAAAAGCAGCTACTAGTCAGGACTGCAGCTGCCCAGATTAGATTCTGTTACAGTTGAACCCAAAATGACTAATGTAATATTCTTCTTCATAGGAAAGCTTTCTATAAGACAACAATGTAAATAAAGCTTTACCATGTAGTTTAATTTTTAAATCACCACCAAATCATGCAGAGTTGTCATAGAAGTAGCTACAAAAATCTTTATTGTAGGTGCTTCCATATTTCAGTCTCACCATATCTCACTATTGGCTACAAGCTGCCTTCATCTCTGATATGTTTCATGGCATGGGAGTTGGAAGATGTCAGTCACCTGGCAAGGTGGCTCCACGTGGAGCCTCCAGAAGAGATTGCAGAGGACACCAGAACTGTCATTCAAAAGGTCCCTGTTTAATTTACACAAGGACAGAGGAGTGAATACTAGGCTATTTACAAATTCAGCTGTGCCCTATTTCAGTGTGAGACAAAGTCACATTGCATAAAGGTAATGCTGTGTGCCTGATTCAGGCATATCTGACAGTTTCCACTTCTCTATTCTCAGCTTGCTTTGGTGTAAAGCAAATGTTTTACAGGGGTTTGGGTTGTGTGCTCTGCCAGCACACTGCTTGGCCAAGCACAGCAAAGCTGGTAATTCCCCTACAGTGAGGGTGTATCCTCTTTTTATATGGGGAGCAGGGTGGCAGTTTCCTGGTCTTTAAAGCCCTGCAAGAACAGCTGGCCAAGGCTGTAAAAAGGCAGAGGTGCTGGGAATCAGCTGTGGTCTGTTCCCAGCTGGCAGACTGAGCAGGCTGCCTGCCTGGATGGATGAGGGGGTTCTGGACTGGGAGCTTTAGCAGAGAGAAGGCAGAGGAAGGCTCTACAGACCAGGATTTCTGGTGCTGGAAAGAGCTGAGTATTTCTGCCTAACTTGCAGAAGATAAGTAGCCTTGGCAATTGTGTCCTGTTCTTGGGCTGAAAATAACAGCTTGTTCTAGAGGTTTTTTACAGGAGAATGCTGGTAGCTGTCCCTGCTTGGTCAGCTTAGGCATAGATGTTAGGTATCTTTGGGTAATTTTGTTATTCTTCTTTTGCAAAGGCAAAGATTCAGCTGTTTTCTTAAATGTTTGCTGGCAGAGGTTTTTGGAGTTTTTCCACTGCATAAATGGAGAAAGCCCTTACAGTGGGTCACCATAGCTATTGGCACTGCAGACAGTGCTGCAGGTCAGTCCTGTGTGGTGATTTGTCTCTCCCTTGACTTGAAAAGAAAAGAAGGGGAATCCTAAAACACACTGAATTTACTGGATTTCAGGTGGAAATGCACTGTGAGAGCTTTTATGTAACAAGACTTGGAAAGTGTAGTTTTAGATAAAAAATGTAACTTGTCTTCCTTTGCTTAACTTATATTTACTTTGACTTAGTAGATTTGGGTCTCTGTCTATTACTAGCAATTTTGGTGGCAGTAAATGTCCTTTGGTGCCAAGCACTAGTAACAGAAAATCACATTCCTGTAAAAGTAGTATAGATAAACTGTGGGGCAATGGGTTTAGTTCCTCAAAATAGGGCTGCTATATCTTTCCTGTTGTACTCTCTGGCATGGCTCAGTCTGCCTTTGGGTAGGGTATGCAGATCAGTAGGGGAAAAACTTCAGGAGAGTTCTCTAATAAAAGTCATGAGATAAGGAGGATGCTTTTGCAAGTGAGGACTGTTGTTATTCTTTCTGCCAATTGTTGTAGATTAATTCATGTAGCAACACTTTCAATTTTGGAATTCAAATTCAAATAATACTGTTTTTCCAGTTATTGTGCTCTTGTTAATGACTAAGGCTTTGTCTGAGCCTGAGAATTTATTTATGACTTTGACCTGCTTTGAGCCCCGGTTTACTTGGAGTCAGACTGATGATTGCAGGCAGACTATACCTTTTTAATTCAGCTGACAATCTGAATTCTCAAAGTAGATTGTTTGAAGTCTTCAACAAATATTTACTAAATGTTTGCCATTTGTGTGGGTAGAAAGGCCCTAGGAAAAAACACTGAGATGAGCACAAAAGCTGCAGTGCACAATAATGAATGAAGACAAAGCAACGTGACTTTAGTGGACAAATCTGTGCATCTGTTTGAAAGGAAAAGTCTGAAGAGGGTCACCAGTCCTACTGGCAGTCCGTACAGAGTAACTGTTCTCCTTCTCTATCCTACATAAAAGTTCCTGAAACTGGTCACACAGAACAGAAATTTTCAGTGTTTACATCCAGGACCAACTGGACAGATGTGTTCAGGGAGGGTTGCTGTTGCTGATGTGATGTGAGGGATAAACACAGCTCCAGCAGCTATTCCTGACTAAACAGGAAACAGTCAAAGCCAGGCCAGCTCTGTGCTTTGTTCTTCTGCAATGTGTCACCTTTACTGAGCATAAAAGTGAGTCAGATATTGAATGTCATTTTTGAAATTACTTAGGTTTCTGTTAGAACAGAAATGCAAGTTTGTAGAAAATGTAGAAGTTTATCCATGTGCACACACATTATCTTTTAACATGTTTGAAGCTCTATTTTCAGAAGCCTACCTCAAGTGTCCCTAATGCAGAGTCTTGCAAATAATGCTGTAAGGCACAGTTGTTTACTAATAATAGATATTCTGGGCAAAGCTGTTTGAAGTGCTGCTTTACAGTCATCTGCTGAATTGAAAAATCCTTTGCAAACAACGTTTTTACATTTCAAGGTAACAGTTAAATTATCTAGACTTGGAATCCCACACTCAAAATTCCTCTTTACACTGGCACAGGGAATACATATTTTAAGCGCATCCAGTAAAATACATATTTTAAATTATATTTTACAGTTCAGTGGTTTCTCTAACCTGAAGATCCCAAGGTGCTTCTCAGATGGAGGTGAAGTTAGCTTAAGAAGAGTCCTGTGAGTACAATTATTCCCACTTTGCATACAGAGAAAATGAGCAATGAAAACGGATGGTTTGTTGAAGGTTGCACACAGGTGCTGGCAGTAAGAATAGAACCTGCACTTCTTGCCTCCCACTCCTGTGCTTTAACTATAAAGCTGCTATTAGGCTTTCCACATCATCCTGTGATTGAGTAGCTTTCATTGTATCAGTGGAGATTCAGGAATTCTGAGCTAATTAATGCTCTGGCACTTTTCAAACCCTCAGTTGCTCTTTACCTTTGATGGTTCCATAGGGCTCGCTGACTTGCAGTGATGTGTCTCTGAAGAGACAACAAAGAAAGGCAAATAAAGGATGGGGATTCACTAACCTTGTCTCACAAAGGTAGGGGCTGTAGTCAGAAACATTTGCTTAGGTTTTATTGGCTCCTTATTCTTTTTAAACAGAGGATGTAAAAGCTTCTAAGAGCTGTCATGTTAAAATCTGATAATTTGAAAGTTCTTCTTTATCACTGCTGGCTGCACTGCTCTTCCACTGATTACAGTAAATCACCTGAATTCTCTTTTAAAACCCTGCTTTTTCTATGAGATCAAATTAAAACCCATGATTCCTATATATGCCACAAGGAGTCCAGTATTACAAATACTCTGCCAGCTGTTCTTCTAAATAATTAGGGAGGGACGTAAGCTGGAACTGGTCTGGATCAACACATCCCAGAAGTTTGGGTTAAATTTTTTTGGTTGAAATTTGGTGACCCACTGTGTGTAGAGTTAACTCTTTCAGCTTTTCTGGTAGTAAGAAGATTAATTGTTAAGACAACAAACTGGCTAAGCTATTAAGAGTGATGAATTTTGGAGCAAGTCATTTTTTCAGTCCAATTAACAGCACATGGCCTGTCAGTAATGGTTGAGCATCAAGAACCAGTAAGTTGCAAACAACCAGGAGGACTTAAATACATTCATCATAAACTTGTAATGTCATCTCAATTCCCACTGTTACTCTTGATCTCTCTTCACATGGCAAAGGTTTATGTTTTGTTTATGTTTTACTTTGGTATTTTAATATGTTCCAAAAACCCTAAAGTGGGTCATGAATATGTATATACCCAAAATATGTAACTTTCCATGTTAGAAACAAAATATACAAAACACAAGTTCGTTTTAAAACTATTTTTCTTTTGTGTCAAGCAAAATCATACAAATATGTTTTTCAAACCAGATCTCTAAATGTGACTTTAAAACTATCAATACATATACATCCCTGCAGTAACTAAATGCTCTGAGTGATTAAAAAAAATGTCAAAAATCTATGAACAAAACAGTGTGAGGAACAGAGGGATGAAATAACTTTGCAGTGTTAATAGGGTTTAATGTGTGAAGCATTAAGCACTGCTGTAGCACTCATAAAGGAGCACAGCTAATGCTTAAACTTGTTTGACATCAGAGCCTTTTTACTACTTATATTCCAACATATTTACAAATTGAGAAGAGGCTTGTTGAATCTTGTTCCACGATAGACTTCTGAAGTATTCAGGCTGGCAGTTTTCAATTACTTCATCTTGGCTGGGATTCAAAGCAGGCCGGCACACGGGGAGGGAGGGAGAGAGGGATTCAGCTGGACCAGCTGAAACACAAGGGGATAGCGCATGGGCTTAAAGGGGAAGAGCCCAAAGTCTGGGCTCTTCTTGACATACATCATTAACTATTAATAGAGATTCATTATTTTGTGGATTTGTCACAATTGGCTCTTAGGACAGGGTGTCTACATGCTTTACTAATTATCCCTAACCTGCTTGGAGGCACGTTTGTGAATGCCAGTCATTTACTGCCAATTTACATACTTGGGGGAGGGGACTGGGGAGAGAGATTCATGATATAAAAACAGGTTAGAGTTAGAGCATTAATGTTTCCCTCCAGCTCACCCTGTGCCATGGCTTGACACGTCCATGTCTGTCCTGAATAAACCCAACCACTTGCATCCTTCAAAAGTGACAGGAAAGCTGAACAATTTCATCAAGATTAATTCCTGGGAATAATGTCAGTCATTTTAGGGGTGTTTTTAGAGAATGAAATTATATATTTATGATACAGTCCTGATTGACTATTTTATGTGAAATGTCAGTGTTTTCTCTTTGCATAACGCACCTTGCAGTGTGTCAGGAAGAATATTCCTAAGGGACTCCATAAGGGAACACGGACCTCCTGTTTGAATGCATATTCATTTATTGTATTCCTTGCCTTGAGGTTTCAAGGAACTTGTTTTCACCCAGCAAGAGGGTAGGCAAAGCTCAGAGTATGGGTGTCGGGGTAGTGGCATTAGCCACCCATGGCTATGTGGGGTGTCTTTCCTGACTGTGCTGTGCCATCATCCCTGCACTGCCGTGCTTTGTCATCGTTAGGTGGGTGGCTGCTGTGGCAAGATGCTTCTGTTCAATGAATCAATTGTAAATGAATGTTAGGTTTCTGCAGGGGAAAATTTCTAGCCTCCTTCTGTGACTTCCCACCCCCAAACTTTCTCTTCCTAGTCTCCTCTGACATGCTGCAAAAAATTTATGAAAATCAAATACTTTAATTGTAAAACTGCCACTTAATTGACAACACACAGGATTTACTTAGTGCTCAGCTCCTAGAGATCATTTATTTAGCATTCCTCTTTTTTTGTTCTCTTTCTCCATCTTACCAAGCACATTTAATATTGAAACACATGCCACAATGTTTATGAGATAAATGTCAGCCTCATAGTGAGCTTTAAAGATGTTGTTGGAAAATTTCAGACTTTTTCAAATTTTTTTTATTCAGGGCAGGGTTCTTTGGTCAGCTTAGGTCTAGTAGCCCTAACATGGAGGGCAGTGAGTTCTTCCTGCAGCACAGAGTTCTCCTGTGGTACCTGTCAGTACCAGCTGCCCCTTCCCAGACCCAGCAGTACAAGGAAGGGTTCTGCTGTATGCAGTCTTCAGGCTCCTGAAGATTTCACATTTGACCCTTGCAGCTCTTATTAAGGATGCTGCTGCTCCAAAATATCAGCCTTTAAGCTCCTCACAAGTGCTCTTGTCAAATGTACTGCAGCCTGAAAGTGATTTTAGCATGACTGGAGAAAATGTTCTGTCTCCTCTTTGTGAGGGCACAGTGAAGAGGATGCTCTGTGGGCAGTCACTGCAGTGGGGCTGCTGCTGGTTTGGGGACGTCTGCAGCATGCCTGTAACTGATAAAGGGGATTCATTGCTTTTCCAGAGCAGCTCCTACATGGATCTAGGCTGAGCACAGTACAGAAATGCCCCCTGATGAAGGAGTAGTTTGTCTCATTTGCTGGATGCAGAAGAGGCAGTGTCCCATCATGTAGGTCTATATCATACATGTCATGAGAATGTTTATAGGGACATGGGTGCTGCAGAGGATCCCTGTACTGTGGGAAGACTTTGCCCTCCAGATCAGAAGTGGAATAAGTACAAAAAAAACCCCAAAAACAAACAAACCCAGAAAAAATCAAAGTGCAAAACAATCCCAAAACATCCCCAGGCTGGAGTGAAGCCTGGCAAGACAGAGTTTGTGCAGAGTATGCTGCTTGTGGAGCTTCCCAAGTTACTGCAGAGCATTTCTGAGGGGCATGATTGTTTTAGATGTTGCCTGATATTGATCAGTTTGGAAAGTCTCTCTCACCTTTGTCTCATAAACCTGTGGGAAGAGGGAGTCTCTCCCTAGCAGGAGCACTGCAGTGGGCAGCTCTGCCCACTGTTCAGCTGCCTGGCACTGTGTGAGACCAGGTTTTCCCTGCACTCACCTCACTGAGGCTGCCTACAGAAAAACGAGGGCCTGTTTGAGCTGCGATTTCTGAGTATCTGCCTGGGGGCTATTTATCCCATTTATTCAGAAGTGGCTTCTTTTGAAAAAGAGGAGGAGGTGAAGAGATACAGCTTCCTAGGTAGTAGTAAAGTGCATGCTGTGTGTGCATGACAATATAGGTCTCCGAGGTTTAGTGGATCTGGAATTGTGCCATTTGTCTCACACTAATTGAAGCGTGTGTCTGCAAGTGTGCAGTGTAAAACATAGGATAAATGTTGATCATAAAATAAGGGTACTGCATAACCTATCTTATTATTAAATAGTCACTTGCAGAGCACCTTAAAATGTATGTTTTGTGAAGCTGCTCTTTTCTGTGTATATGTGTATACATATTAAGCCAACAGGGTGTATTTCTGCTGAGCTGATCTGAGATAACATGTAGTCTTTTACAGCTCTTCAGAATCTTTCCCTCATTTACAGAAATGTACTTTGAAATGCTTTAAAATATTGAATCCAGAGTAACAAGCATTTGACTTAAACTTATTTCTGTATGAGAAAAAGAGATCTCAAAGAGTAAGCATTGTATCTTAAGCATGGTTAAACTTCATTTCTTTGTCTACTGGAGTCTCTAGAAGAAGGGGTCTGTATTGTGTAGTTTCAAGAGACAGCCACTGAAATGAGGCTGGGCCTGGATCACAATTTGAAACAACCACGAGGTTACTGGAAAGAATGGGCACATCTCCATGCCCAACAGAGACATTCAGTGCAATATATAGGTTAGTTTATTCTGAACAGCAATGCTATTTGTTACTACATTATGCTTATTGTCGTGGTGTACGTGAAATCTCATTGTAAATGTTTTCAAGAAAGGGAACTAATGCTTTTTAGTTACTTGAAGTTTGGTCTCAGCAGGCAAGGCAGATCTGTGATACTGGCTTTGGGATCAGACATTTGCATGTCATTTCTGTCAGTTTTAAAGTAAAAAACATATTTTCAGTATGTCATTTATCTTCATTGCTATGTCTACAGTATTGCTCAGCTGTATTGAGCTGTGCAAGTGGGTGGGGAAAAAAATTAGAAACTTAGTCATATTCTAAAGATAGCAGACCATTAAGAGAGGAAACACTTCTGCTGTGTGTCTGATCTCTGCAAGCAACTGAAGCATCCACTCATAGACTTGGGGGAAAAAAAAAAGAAAAAAAAGAAGAAGAAATAAAAACCCCAACCCCCAAAGACATTTTCTCTCTGTACGCTTCAGTGCAAAGCAAGTGGTGTGTGCTTTTTAGGCATGATTCACAAGGCAGATTCATGTGCAAGTGACTCCAGGTACAGCAGTGGGGGTGGATCTGGATCGTGTAAGGCCAGTGCTCAATGTGGGAAAACATCTTCCTCCCACTCTCCAGTAAACAATGTCAAATCAAAAGGTTTACGTTGCAGCTTTATTGTTAACACAAAACACCTGGGTCACACTAAAGGTCCATTTAATCTTATATTCTTACTAGGATAGTAGTTAGTGTCTGATACTTAAGGAAGGGTAAGAATGAGGACAGACAGCCCTCCAAACACCAGTTTGCATTTCTCATGAGCAGAGGTAGGATTTGAACCATTGTGCTCAGAGCAGCCACTGGAGTTACTGTGACTTTGTCACTCTTTACATTTTACACCTACAACAGTCTGTGAAGGTGAGCCTCTGCAATTCAGTTCTGTACTGGGTGAAAAAGTACTTCTCTTTGTTTTAAACTTTCTACTTAATGGGTACACCAACAAATTATTGGGATGTGAGGAAAAAAATTTTTCATAAGTGAGTTCTTTGTTTTATAGCTCTCCACTGTATCCATTGATTGTTATCACTCTTCCATTCTGAAAAATCCTAATTCTCTCTGTGTAAAAGGTTATTCTATACGTTTATGCAGCGTTGTTGCCATTCTTGTTACCTTTTCTGTACTTAAAAAAACCTCAAACAGACAAACAACAAAGCAAGCACAAAAAAAACAACCCACATATAAAAACAAACCATAAAACCAAAAGGAATTATTTGGAAGCAAAGTTCATCAGAAAGGGCAGCTTGAAGCAGAAGTTAGAACCAACTCCACAGGTGAAAGATGACAAAAGTATAAGTTTGAGAAAAGGTGCTGTCAGGTGCTTGCTTTCAAATCCTAATGATTGGTCAGAAACATGAGAGATACTGTAGTGTTTTCTCTTGGCTGACAGAAAATAAGATGCAGAAGAACTAGTGAAGCTCAGGATAGAAGTTATTATCAACCTGCTCTATGAACTTTTCACTTGTTTTGCACTCATGCATTTATATTTATTTCAAATGGGTTGATGGCAGCAGCTGACAAATGAGCTGCTGCCAGTTGTAATCCATTGTGTTTGTCATCAGTGCAAGTTCACTGTAGTCAGTGATGAAATTTCACCTGCTGTGTGAGAGAAAATAAAATGCACAGTTGTGGTTGTAATTAGGGTTGAAAATCAATAGTAAAAGATGTTTTAAAAATGAGAAAGATGGTAAAAGAGAAAATGAGGAGAAAACCATGAAAAGAGAATTAACTGGGGACAGATAAAAACAGTGAATGCAGAGATATATTGGAGGAAATGGAACATTAATCCAAGGTGGAGCACCTATAACCACTTTTTGCGAGAGGCTTCATTTTAGTATAAGAAAGAATGAATTTTCTAGTAAAAATCTCTTTTCCTGGGGTGGTATGTGCATGTGTATGAACAAAAAATGGAGCTGCTAATGGTGCCTTGAAGATCCTCACATTTTTTCTGCTTCATTCCCTTGGTGGCCACCATCCTGGAAAATGAAGGACTTGGATTAAACTCACTTTAGAATTCAGGAGGGGACGTACTTGAATTAGTGAGAGAGCAGCATGTCACAGTACAGTTCGCAATAAAGAATGCTGCACCTAGTTGTTTGTTTTTTTTTTTTCAATTGCTTTAAAACTATTCTCTAACAGCCTTTGAGGCAAAGTATCTGGGGGTTTGGATATGACCAGATGGCTGAGCACTGAGTAGTCTTCTTCGAAGTTGCTCATAAAAAGCACCTGCACTAAAAGGGTGGAAAATTGAAAATTCTTGTTGGCTCCACAGGGGATGACTTGTGTTTGGTTTTGATGGAGTTGAATATCTTTGACTATTGCTGATTATGAAAGGGCTTATTACTGGCTAGGGAGTAGAAAAGGCAAAGCGTTTCATTCTCTGCTTTTCTTAGCTTTCACCTCAAGAGCATCAGCTTAGGAAATAGTGTGTCAGAATGTCAAAGAAATGCTCGAGCAGTTTGTTCTTTTTGTTTTATCTTTCTCTAAATATCAAAGACCCTGGTCATAGAAAAGACAGTCTTTCTCTTTAATAAGACTATTTCCAGTACAAAGCTAGTACAATATGACAGGCAAATACAATAACCTTATTAAAGCATCTTCTGTATAACACACAGATGTGTGAAATGTTTTCTCCTCAATAAATAGCCTTCAGTAAGGGATGTGTATTGTGCTTAGGTACTAGACTGCATTCTCATATCACTTTGAAGCTACATCTGCTATATTTTAAACAGTAACCAACAAAGTATGACGAGATGGCAGAACAGTTTAATATCATGGCCTTTATCTGCCCAGAGTGCACGAAAGAAAAATAAAGCAAATGCCTACCATAGGAGGGGAGAGCATGTTATTCTATCAGTGCAGACAATTCTGCTCCCATTTGGCACATCAGTGGTATAATACAGAGATAAAAATGAATCTTTGTACAGTGAATTGAATATTTCCTAGAAGCTTTTGTTGGAAATTGTTTCTGATGTTGTTAGCTAAGGAAGATTTACTTTATGCTTAAGTTATCAGACAGCAGTTTCTCAATGCACAAATCCACATGAAAGTAACGTCTCTCGGGTATTGATGAACTTTTTTTTGAAGGGATGATAAATCTAACAAACAGCTGAGTTTGTAGGGCTTTGGTATATGTCATATTAAGCAAAGGTAATCAAGAAAAGGATTTTATGGTTTTTTTTGTAGAAATGTACAAAGACTAGATGACATCTGACACTGCGTACACTTGTAAGGGAACAAAATGAGAACAAAAAAGGAGGCAGACAGCTGGTTAGAGCCCAGTTCAGCAAACATTACACACAAAGAGCAATGTTTGCTTTTGCATCTGGGCATAAAGGCTTCTTAAGTCAGGGAAGTGTATGGAAATACTCTTAGAAATAAATAACATCCAGTGGGACTCTGTGTCCTGCAGTAACACACAGAATGTGTAAGATGTGGTTAGAGAAGTATTGTAGTTTTCTCATACTGTTTATGGAAAGCTTTTGGTTTTGCATATCTCAAAAAATCCAGCAGTTATGGAACAGAAACAACTTAAAATCCAAAACCTCTGTTGACTTCAGTGATGTGGTGGGTTCTGGAGCCCCTGGAGTCCCTTGTGCTGTGCACACCCCTTGCTCCAGACAAGGTGAAATGGAATTCTCAGGCTGAGTATGTGGCATCCACAGCACTGCTTAAATGTAGATCTGAGCTGATTCTCAAGCCCCAGCTTGTTCATCATCAGTGTTGTTTATGCACAAGCCTGTGCTGAAGTGTGGATTTAGGCAGAGCTCCAGAGCACACCCAAGGGCAGCAGCCCAGCCAGGCTCAGCTCCCCACAGAGAACGAAGCTCTGGCGCTGTCAGGATGGGATGGATCCAGGGAGGGCAGTGTGTACTACCCACACCCTGTCCAGCAGCACTGAAACCCTGCTCTCAGTTATCCTGGAGGCCAGGGAAGGTGGGCCACAGCTGGGCTGTTAGCCAGGAGCGTGGCTGGACAATGTGCACAGCTCCAGTCCCACCATGCTAAACTTCATATTTTCCCTTTTGGTGGACATGTGTGGCAGAGAACAACTGTGCATCTGCAGGAGTGAAGTGCCAGCCCTCTCCCTGCACTGCAGGGTCCCCAGGCCAGTTCTCCACTCATCACATGCACTTTTTTTTGAAAGTAGCAGTGGCAATCAGCAAGAAATCCATTTGCTCTACAAAACTCCCACATGGTATGAATTGGTAGTGATTTAATATTTCAGATGGTAATGGTGTGCCTTTACCCTGAATGGTAGAGTAAATGACTTCCTTATAGAAGTAGGTAACCTTTAACATTTACATTTTCTTAAATGTCAGGATGTAAAACCAATGGGAAGGTTGAAAGAGAGGGAAGAAGTATTAGCACTGCATTGTTTACATAGTGTACAGAATACAGCCCTGTAAAACCTTGATACAAGTCTAACCTCTTTTATTTATGGGAAAATATGTAAGCAATTAGCCATATCTACAAAATCAATTGCTCAGCCACCTCAGGTTGAAATTTGGCTTAAAATTAATGAGGATTTTAAAATAATATACTTCCATTTTCTATTCTTTTAGCTTTTGATTATTCTGAGATGGTTTTGTCTTATTTTCAGGATTTTTTTCACTAGAAGTTCTTGAATGTGATCAGAATTTTAAAGGAAAAATAATTAAAATCACCTACTACAACACTGTGGGATTAGGGTTACAGATTTTGAGCATTACCATTACTACTAAGATAATGAAGTTTTGATTTGATTATAAAGACCTGAGTTCTGGAAATTAAAATTTACAGAGCAGGAATTAAGTAAGAAAATATTAATAAAAATACTCAGCAAATTGAAGGATGAGTGCAGTCTTCAGTAAGCCTGAAAAACATAAGCCCAGCTCCTCAGTGATGTAAACTGCCTCAGATCAGTGAAACTTCCATCAGCTGAAGAGTTCTGGCCCAGGGACCAGCAGCCTGCCTTGATCCAGTGCAGGAATCTGAACTGTATTTCTGCTTTGCAAAATTACAGTCTGTTATTAGGAGCAGCTTGAGGACTTTGTGTCTCTGGGGCAGGGTGCTCACACCTGGAGTAAATGTGTTCTGTGTGGAGTGACACTGGTGTCACTGCAGGGCTGTGCTCAGGCTCTCTGTACCTGTGGCCATCCCACCCTGAGCTGCTGAAAGGAGCTGTCTCTGACCAAGACCCTGTGTCTTAAAGCAGGATATAACCCAGACTCAGGTTTCAAAGAGAAATAATTTTAAGGAAAGAGTCCCCTTAGGTAATCTGGGAGAGAATTCTTAAGTAACTGATTCAAATTTGTAGGAGTAGATAGTGTTTATGACTTCTGTGTGCACAAGTTTTATTTTAAATCCGAATAAGCACTATCCTGAAACATATTTTCAGAGTTTTCTGTAAGCCATAAAGCACATATCAGTAAGCTTAAATGCCTAGATTATAAAATGCTTCCCCAGATGTACAAAAATCTCTAACAAGTTACAGAACTGAGCCTATAGACTGTAGGGTTTTGTTCTGAGCTGATTCAAGTGACTAATGTACAAAACTGGGGAAAGGAGAGAGTTTACATACAACCACATCCTCAGTCAGTGTAAAATAAGATAAACCTGTACATTTCTTAGGGACTTGCGTGAACTACATTAAATATTTCATTGGGCAATAAAAGAGTATCTTGTAAAATATTCTGATAAATTGCACTTTTAGGCTTAAACATCTCTATGAAAATAGGAGGGAATTCCAAAACCTACTGCCATCCCCAAGAGTGGTGTTTCTAGTAAACATTTCCAGGCAGTTGTGCTCCTAAATTCAATTACACTGGTGGCTTCAGCATAGATCCTGCTGGACAATCATCTACATCATAAAAAGTGCAGGTCATTTGCCACAACTGAGCAAAACTGTCATTTTCTACCTAAAAGAAGCTGAGGCTAAGCTAAGGCAGAAAATAAATCCTCTGTGACTCATAAAGAGAGCACTTTTTCAGGTCAGGTCAAGAACAAAGACACTGGCAGTGCAATGCTGAGAGGCTTAGAGTGCTGGATCCCTAAGGACAGCTCCCGACACCAATTGGAATTTTCTTCCTTGATGGGGTGAATGGTTTTTGAATGGTTTTGTAAATGCCCTTAAAATAATCAGTTTATTCAATTAGACAATTGTCCTATTGTCCTTTAAATATGGAAGGATTTTTAAATTTTTTTTTACCAAATATGCTGTTTAGTGTCTGTGGCAGGAGGAGAATAGACAGAGATGGCTCTGAGAACAGGAGCAGAGTAAATGCTCTGGAGAGGGTGAGAGTGAGAGGGAATATCAGTGCTGCCCTCCCCTCTGCCAGGCACACACACACTCACATATCACAGCCACAGTCCCTTCACTGTGGAGTAGAGGAGTCAAGGTGTTTGCTAATACTACTGAAATTAAATTATAATTTTGCCTCAAAGTTCAAATTTTCTTGTGAGTCTTGCTGTTTCTGAGATTTTTTTTTGTTTGCAGAAAAGGCCCAGAATCAAACAGCTGGTTTCCTAAATTCCCACATTACATTTTCTATGTTTTATCTTTGTGCTTGGGTTTTTCTTTCAAATCCCATGGTGCTCTGTTACAGCAACCACCTTGTGGTGTATTCACAGTGGATCTGCATGTTGGAGGCTAATAGTAACCTAACTCAGATGGGAGGTGGGAAAATCTTTCCCAGAAAAAGAGCCAGGAGAGAGTGGAACAAAGCATGGTGTGCTTGTCTGATTTAGCTCAAGACCTCTTTTAGCCTTTGGGTTTGGATTCAGTTCACCTTGAAAAGATAATTATTTATTAGAAAATAATTTTAGAGAGCAGCTTCAGGTTACCTGTTATTTAATTTTTTCCCCTAAAGTGCTGTTGTGGACAAAGAGTTGCATATATGTAAACCTTATTTATCCTTCCACTTTTGAACAAAGTTTAGAGCTGGCTGGTTTCAGAATTGACAATATACTGCCTTTCCTGCCAAAGATGTTCCTTCCACACAAACTCTTTACTTCCCCATGAACACAGGAAACTCTCCTGAAGGCTTTCATGAACACCCCACACACAAACACAACCCAGTTACTGAGTCACCAGGAATAATATCGATTTCACCTTCTGAGCTCCAGAAAAGTGTGGCAAAGTCCACAGGTTGTAAATGGCCAGTGGAAACTCCATGACAAGCTCTGTGGGACACAAATGAAGATAATGAGACTGCTCTGGCAAGCAAATATCCTGGGAGTTTTAGGAGTGAAGGGACCTCCAAGAAGCTTTTTATCTACTGTACTCATCCATTAATCCTTCCTTTTCCACTGAAGGATCATGAAGTGCATGGACAAAATAATCCTCAGGGTACTGAGAATTCTGCCCTGTGTCCCCAGCAGTGGTGCTGCTCTGCTTGTCTGTGATGCCCTATGGCTCACTGAATGTCTGCCTTTGAGTCTCTCTTGGTCAAAAAATGGAATTGTACAAATTTTATGTGAGTTACCTGGAAGAATTTACTGTTAGATGCCATTACAGCTCTTGTAACATGTGTAATTCAGGGAAATTGCAGCCACTCAGAAGTTCATGACTGAATAGAATAGGTGGAAACCTCCCTGGATCCCCACTGAACAAAACTCTTCTGGCATTTGTGACACGAGGAGGTCTCTCAAGGCAGCCTGACTTGCTGCCTCTGCAGGTTCCTGCAGGGTCAAGTGGTTTGGCATGTGTATCATTTCCTCTAAACTTTGCTTTGAGGAAGTGAACTTAAGCCTTTTTGAGGGTCTAATATAAACTTTTGGAAAGTTTTCCACATGCTCAGACAGGAGAATAAATGCAAAAATGCATTATGAGGAAAGACAGTCCTCCAAAATTTTTCTTGGTCTGTGCTAGACCAAGATGTGCTGTAAATCTAACATTAAATCCTTTTTAAGTGGCATTTCTAGCCTTTTTTAGTTGAAGGACTTCATATATAAGGAGCCAAGCTTGTGAATCCTCATGAATCCTTGTGACTCTGAAGCTTTGCCCATCGTTCATTTATCAGCCCATCCACAAAAAAAATATTTTAGACATATACACCATATGCACACGCATGTGCTTCTGGAACTGTTAATAAACCAGCAATATTGTCATCTCTATATAGTTATAATCCCCATTTTATGGAATTGCCTTCCTAGTATTTGAGGTTTAAGAAATCAAATCCCCATCTCCATTGTATAAACATTTAAAAAGCATCACCTAGTTGCAAAGTATTCCCCAGATACATGTTTTTCTTTGAAGATATTCTAACTAACGATGTGTTATTAGTGTGAAGGGCCAAATTATCTACTCATCTAATTGGTTCAGCTCCACTGTGCCACAGAATTTGACATTATCATTTCTCAGGGTCTAACATAATTCATACAAAATATCAATTTGTTATACTTATCATGTTAGTATAGAGAACCCTTAATAACAGGACTTTTAATGCAGCATTAGCTTTCCAGCATTTTTTAGAGTAGAGAAAATATCTCTTTTTTCTTAGCATTAATTTAAGCAGCCCTTATTTAAATGGTTTTGCCCCTCTGCTTTTGTAGATTAACTAATGTAATTGTATTGTAAATATTAATCTTCTCTAAATTAATGTGAAATCAAAATTAATTAGTTTGAAAAATATGATTTGCCATTCAATATCACATATAAACTTACAACAAATTAACAGGATAATTTTTCTGCTCTGCTCCCCACGTGTGAGATCTGGCCAGTGAAAACCTTAGGATATGGTTTCCTTGTTCTCAGTTGTCATTAAGCACGGGCCGCTTTTGACAAGTTTTTGACACATTGCTCTTCCATCAAGTTCCTTACTTTCGATTGTGGAATGACAAGTCTATTTTGTGGCGGTGTGAAATGAACCATGTACTGCTACCGCTGTCTCATGTCTCATAATGGAAGGTTCACAGCATGGACAATTGGGAATTTCTCCAGGCAGGGGAAAAGCACTTACTTTCAACCCCTGCCTTTAATCAATCAAGGAGAAACTGGAAATCGCTGTAAAGTAATGAATGTCAATTTATGTACATGCTATTGATTTTAGAAATTTAATGCTCTGTTTCCCTATTTTGTGTTGACCTTATGAAGCTTTAAGATGAACACAAAAGGTGAATATTCTTGAGACAGAATTGGTTTTCCCCTGGAAATACAAACAATAGATTTTGTACTTTCTGTATATGGAAGGGAACATATAAAAAAAAGGAAGGAGAGGGGATCAGCTGGAACTTAAGCCAAAGGGCTGTACCAATTCAAGGGATTGGAGAAAACAGGGGCATGTTATTAAATCCATTTGTTGCAAAATGGACAAAACTGTTCTTGCAAGACACATCCCAGTTGTTGTGATCTTGGCATACTGAGGACCTGGGCTATTAATTTTTTTTCTTTGGTTAAATGCATTCTTGATTTAACTTTTGTTATTTTTATAGAAAGCATGAAGGTATCATTTTGAATAATTCACTGTTTATCTACCTTGTAGTTTGCATGCTTTGTGGTCCTTCATTGCACTCTGACAGAGTGAGAGAGAGAGATTAGTAAACATGACCCCAGAAGCCCTCTGTAAGTGCCTGTCTAGCATAACTTATTGGCTTCACTTTCTCTGCCTGGAGGATCCTTAGCTTGGCTGGATACATTACACACGAGTTTTGCTATTGCTTATCTTCACAAAGTTTACATCTCACTCGTTTTCATTCCCAGATAAGAAGCTCGGGCGCTGTCAGTTAGAGAATGCTCTCCCAGGAACGTGCCCTCTCCCCTGCAGAGCAAGAAAACAATGACTTCAGAGATTATATAATTTGAACCCATGTTAAAAACCATTATTCTCATAATGTTGTTTCTCTAATTGCTCCTAAGCATAAAAACCAATTCCAGTAAGAAACTTCATGTTACCCTGGTGTTCTAATCAGTCACAACATTCTGCCCCTACAGAAGCAGTAAGAAAACACATACAGAATGTTTTGTTCACTCTGAGGATTTCTTGTTGATCTCCACTGTATATTTGTACAAAAGCTCTCAGGGGATTTCTCATGTTCCTTCCCTGAATACACAGTAGCAGGATTGCACAGGAAAAGTGCTGTTAGTAGCAGTATGCTCTTAACCAGCATATTCTTCCACTGCTCTGACTAGTGCAAAAATTGAAGCCAGCTCTGAAAGACAGGTTTTTCCCCTCTTTGCAATAGTTTTACAAATGAAATCACAATACTCCCTGAAATTACTAGTGCACTTGACTCTGCGATCAATTTACTCCATTTTCAATATAGACTTTGAAAAGAATGATTTGTTTATGCTGTCACATGAATCAGTCTCAGTAAATTAGACCTGTCAAAGTTACTTTTTCTGCACAATACAGTTTGCTTTTTCTTTGACACCTGAGCAGTTGGGAAAGCAATTGTAAATAGTGTAAAGACTTGAGTCAGAAGGTGAGCTTTTAGATCCTGCTCCCTGTCTCAGAAATACATCTCCACAGTCCCCAGGAGTATTTTTTACTTTACTTTACTTGGAATTCATAATAATAATTGATAATAATAATTGTGATTTGAAATTGGATTTTGGATATACTGCCTGTGTGCACCAAAATGCACATGAAAGGATCTGTGAGAGTACACAGGCAGAAGAATTTTGTACTCTATAACTGTGGAGACACATCACCCTCAAAGTGTCTATGCAGCATGTCAATGTGGCTGCACTGGCTCTTTTTAATTACTTTGCCCCCTTTTCCTCATTGCATTTTATCTACAGTCAAGGTCTAGATTGTGTCCTGGGGTTCAGCTGGACCTCTTGCACAGTGTTGGCATCAATGAAGCTCAGTAAAATCTGCTTTGAGGTGAACTCCCTCCCTGGCTTGAGGTCTTGCTGCCCTCATGTATTGACAGATTGCTTGTGCACTTGTCCAAGGTGGAGGTTACAGCTCCATACTCATGTACCTGAGTTTGTTCCTTCTCATGGCCTGATGCGTGTGTGACCCAGATCAAAACTGAACCTTGACACTGCACCACACAGCCTGCTCCAGGGTACCAAAGGGGAATAATTGTAATGATAATTTCTTATGATAACAAAACACCATTAAGTCTGTTTATGAAATTGGAGTTAAGTGGGCTAGTACTTACATACTAAAGCGTCAACAAAAAGAGCTCAGACTCATCTTTGTGACGAAGTTGCATCAGTTGAACGTGCATATTTTGGTGCAAGATTCTCTTTGCCTGCCTTTTCCTGTGCCAGGGAAAACTTTGGGTTTCTTTTAGGCTGATGTACGGTCACCCCGATGAAGTGACTTCAAACCCGTGCAGCTCAGCTCAACTGTTTTACAGAACGGGCTGTTTGTGATCTGCAGCAGCCTCTGACATTCACAGGCCCTTCTTGCTCATTAAACAATGGACTGATATCTGTTCAGCTTGAGCTGAGCTTTGCACCTAAGGAAATCTCCCAAACCGAGGAGGAATAAATTTGAAAATATTGAGGTACACTGAAATCTAGTAACTGCTAAAGAAAAACACACACAGCAGTGATTATCAGGGTGATCTGCTGGTAATTAACTGAAGAGCCAAATTACTTTGGCTGTCTGGTTTCTAACTCTGCTTCTTACTTTCAATTCACCTATTTCTTTTCAATTTGAATGTTCTGCTAGAAAGTAAAACACTCAGTGCTTAACAGACCTTCATGATAGAGTTCATTTGATCCAAGCAGGCCCAATTTATAGCTGCTTTTCCCCAGAGCCTGTTCACTTTGCTAGGATTATGATTTGCTGTTGCAATATTGGGATGTCAACGAAAGAAGCCAGAGACAAATGTTATTGATTGATGGTACCCTGTATTTCTGCAAGAGGAGTACTTTATCAACATCATAAAGGACCTTATCCTTTCAAAAAACAGGGTGGTTTTTGTGGCCATGACAAACAGGAACGGTTTTATCATTAACATTGTAAGCAATTTTGTGATCAGACACATTTCTGTGTCCAAGCAAATCCTGGTGCTTATTTCAAGTGCCCCTTTTTATTTGAAATCATATTCTAATAACTGAAAGTAAAGATGATATATAGGGTTTTTAGAAGGCAACTAATTTTTGAACAACACCATTGGCAGAGGGGTTATTGTTGCAGTTTTCCCTTTCTTCCCTCCAGTTTGCAATTTTGGATAGTCAGTGGTTTTTATTATTTTGAGAGTAGAAAAAAGTGGTCTTTGCATATTTTGTAAGACTTGTTGCAGAAATCTGTCTCTGTAATTGGTAAAGTGTCTTGCAAATCATAGCTTGTGTAAGTAGTTTTTACTTATATGAATAATCTCATTTGCTTCCTTGGGGCAGGAATACTTAAGTAGTCTTAAAGAATATTTAAAAGATGAGGCTTTTGCTGGCAGTAGGTTTTAACTCATACTATTCTGCTTCCTTTTCTGTCCTTTAATTAAAATGTGCCTGGATCTGACCTCAGAATCAAGAGAGGCTGGATCTCACTGGCTCCAGCTGGTGTAACCTGCACTCACCAGAGCAGTTCCAGTGGTTTGGAATGAGGGTCACTTGTGCCAATTAAGCTTTGCCCTTATTTCAGTGTTAGGATATGACATTCTGTTGGCATTGCTGCTGCCCTGAGCTGTGTGTGCTGGTAGATTGGACAGACAGACACCCCTCGATGGTTACCAGGGTCCCACCTGCCCTAACGATCCCCAGCAGCCCTGCCCAGCCCCTGGCTGCCTGTCCATGGCCCAGGAACCCCTTGCAGCTCCTCTCTGAGCCTTCAGTCCCTGCAGAGTAGGTGTGCATGGCCCCAGCCCTGTCTTGGAATGTCACCAGGGTTTCAATTGACCTTGCAGTCAATGTGTAACCTACACTCCACTTGTGGCTCCCTGAGCTGTCACCAGGACCTGCTACTGTCACTGCCCTGCTCTGCTTGCTGGGCTCAGATGTTGTGGGGCTGTGCCCTGGTGCTGAGCATAATCCTGTGCTATGGGCACCATTTCCTATTCCAGAGGATGTGCCACTGCCTCTTGTCCTTATCTTGCTGGTGGTGCTCAAGGTCCTTGATTATTAAAAACAAACAAACAAAAACCCAAAAACACCCCCAAGCAACTAAAAAACCAGATTGTTTACCACAGTTCTCAGCTTGAGATCCTTGCTCAGGCAGAGTTCTCACTCAGGCTGATATTTCTTCAGCAAACCTGGTGTCAAACAGTGGCCAGGCTACTGAAGATTCCAGCTTATCAATGCTACAGTCAACTTTTCCTTTTCTATTGCCCTCAAGTCCCTTCTGCCCCACTTGCAATTCCCACCCACATCAATTCCTTTACCTCTTTGAGACATCCCTTGCCCTTGTCTGCCTGCAGTTACTCATCTACCTTAGCATCATTATCTATCCCAGGTGCCTCACTTCACTCTTTGTTAAGTGTTCCTCCTTCAGGGGATCCTTGCATTGGTTGGGGTTTTTCTGGGAGCCCCAGCAGGCAAGTAGCAGTGAGGACAGAGGGAAGGTATTTCCCTGTCAGACCAGTCAGAACATGCAAGCCTTGTTATCCAGAACATGTACATGCTCTCCCAGCACCCCTGTCAGCCACAGATAACCTAAATAAATTGGCCTCTTGTCTGCATTCAACCACTGGGCAACATGATGAGTGGATCTAGTCTAATATATGTGCACTCTTGGTCTGATTTTTCTGTTAGTTTATGACCACCTGCTTTCCTGCAGTTATATTTGATTTATAGGGTGCAATAATGTGGAAGTATTGTTTGGGCAGATGGTACAACCTCAAACACTGCTCAGTAGACCTTTTGCAAAATGGGAAACTTGTTTTGAGATCCTGTAGCTGTAAGCAATTATTGGTGATGGTGTAAGAGCTTCTGTAGCTCTTCTTCATGGCAAAGGAAAAACTACTAGTGGCAGGAGTTGTTACACCTGGGCAGTGAGCTGGGTACGGCTGTGAAGGTGTAGGGGAATAGAATATAAGAAAATAAAGATAGTGTAGAAAGTAATCTAACCCCTAAGGAGTTGCAGCTGGGCCAATTATCAAAGATTAGGAACAGGCCTGACTTTAACAGGCCACAGCTGTAACCAATGAGAAGAAGAGTGCTGTAAAAGAGTGGGGTGGCTGGGTGAGAGGGGAACTGGAGTCAGTGGCTGGTTTGTGAAGAAGAAAGAGTCAGTGCTCTGAGGAGTTGTCCATGAGAAACACCAAGAAGGTATGGAACTTTTGTGATAGGCGATAACAGTATGGAACCCCTGTGATAAGATGACAACGTGAAGGTACAAAAGAACTTCACAGTATTCACACCATTGGCACGTGGGGAAAAAATTCAGCTGACAGCTACCATAAATCGTGTCCTGATTTATGATTATTTAGTTTTTAAACATGCACCAATCCCCTGCAGTGCTCCAGGGTCAGGGCAGAGGGGCTGGAAGGTGCCCAGAGGACTGAAGGATCTGGGGTGCTGGTAGAGAGCAGCTGAACAGAGCCAGGTGTGCACAGGTGGCCAGGAAGGGCAGGGGCACCTGGCCTGTGGCAACAGCAAGGCAGGGACCATCCCCTGTGCTGGGCACTGGGCAGGGCACACCTGGGATCCTGTGCTCAGCTCTGGGCCCCTCAGGACAGGGAGAATGTCCAGAGAAGGGAATGGAGCTGGGGAAGGGGCTGGAGCCATCCAGAGAAGGGAATGGAGCTGGGGAAGGGTCTGGAGCACAAGGCTGATGAGGAGCTGCTGAGGGGATGTGATCTTGGAGAAAAGGAGGCTGAGGAAGGACCTCATAGCTCCCTACAGCTGCCTGAAAGGAGGATGTGGTGACCTGGAGGTCTCTTCTCCCAAGAAGGAATACAAACGGGTGCCTTGAATTGTGTCAGAGGGGATTTAGGTTAGATATTAGGAAAAATTCCTTCACTGAAAGAGTTGTCAAGCACCGGAACAGGCTCCCCAAAGTGTTTGAGTCACCATCTCTGAAGGTATTTCAAAGATGTGTAGATGTGCCACTTGGGCACATGGTGTTGTGGTGATTTGGTAGTGCTGGGTTAATGGTTGGACTTCCTCATCTGAGGGGTTTTTCCAATTCTGTGAAATGTTCCTTCCTAGTAATTCCATTAGGTACTGGGCCCTTCTTGTGAGGATGTTAGCATGTTCAAGGAAGGTGATAGCTTCTGGGTATCTGGCAGGATTAAATCCAGAGTTAAACTTGGAGTTTGAATTTTGGAAGCAGCAAATTTGGGCATGGCTGGCCCACAGAGAGAAGGTAAAAAGGTTTGCTAGGATTTAGGTAGTATGTAGAAGAATGAGAGTTCATGCTGGGATGGGATTTAAAGTTTCAAACCAATTAGAATTTTAATTGTTTCTTTTTTCCTGTTTGTTAGCAGTTGTGACTAACTACCCTAGGCCAATAGACAGCTAAAGCACATCCCCATGTAGGGACATCACAGTCCTACCTGTTACAGAAATTTCTAACAATGAGTCCTGAATTATCTCCAAAATATCCTCAGTGCATACAGACTGCATAAATCTGGGAAAAGCAGTGAGTTTGTTTACGCCTAACATATTTTTGGGCAAATTGAGAATGTTTATTTTCTAAACACATTCCACCATAATTTTGAAATGATGACTTTTTTACTTTACAAATAACGGTTTCAATATCCTTTGCTTCACAAGTCTTTGATCTAACCACAGTTGATGTTCAGCCATGGTAACACTCAGGATTTTTTTTCTCATGCCTGTTGATTTTCTGCCCTTCCCTCCACCCCCTGAGACAGATTGATTTGGAATCTATCCAAGTTCTCTCAGGAGTGGTATCAAATTTGTTCTTTTCTCTCCACACCTGACCCATTCTGGCTTCCTTTAAATGCTAAAACTAGCAAGGACCCAGCTGTGATGGGAAAAAACCCACAACCAAACAAGAAAATGTCTTTATGTGTTATTCCTATGCAGAAAAGGTAGCTAATGGGGAACAGTGTTTCAATGGATTTACAACAGACTATGTTAAAAGGGAAGTTACCAGTCAGATTTCTTTTTGTATCAGATTATATTTAAGAATGAGGGAAAAGTAAATGTAGGCATTGTTAGAACAGCTGTACCTACCTCTGCAGCACTCTGTACCCATCCCTTTATACCCCTTTACTCAGACAATAATACAACAACCCTTTTCCATATTCACACTTTAAAACACACTGCAGTTCAACCTGATATTTCATGTAATAATCAAACCAATTCCCCTGCTAATAGCTGCACACATATTTGTACGTCAGTTCTTTAAATACCCAACCTTTGGGAAATAGGCCCTGGGTTGGAGCAGGAGGCACTCAGCCTCAGCATACAATGAGTTTAAATAGAATAAGCTAATTTGTCACTGTTTTGTTATGATTGAATATATGTGTTTAGAATGAAATTTAATTTAAATCCAATTTGTAACATCTCTGTGGGTGGGACAAAGGGAAAAAAAAACCCCAAAGGATGTATTAACTGAATACTGTACTGTGAATGTAATGGGACTTCTGAGTTTAATGTTCAATTAAAAAGCCCTGCATGTTCTTATTACTGTTTACAAGAGTGGGTTTGGGGGAGATTTATGTTACAAAAACCCCACTGTACAGCCCTTCTTTTTGTCACTAACTCATGCAAAGTCTTTACCTGGTACACTTAAGCCATCTGTTATTCTTGAAGGAAAATTCAGTCACAGAGGTATCAAGAGATAAAAAGCACATTTTTTATAAACATTTGCCTGAGTTGCCATGTTGGTTTTTTTACTTGAGAAAATGAAGATGAATTAGTATCACTGGCTGTTGTGGTTTGATAGGGAGCAAAGAATCCAAGTGGAATAAACAAGTGTGAGCCTCGTGGGGGCTGGTGAGTCACAGGCAGCGCCAGGACCCGTGCCAGGACCTGCACCAGGACCCGCTGGTGCAGCCGCGCCAAGCCGGGCATCCCCTGCTCCCACAGCCCTGCCCTGGGCAGAGGAGCTGGGAAATGGGATGAAGGGTGGGAGGAGGAGCAGAGTCTTTCCTGCAGTTTGTTATTGGGTGCCTGACTGGGGGTCAGAGTCTCTAGCTGGGGCCCCATATGGTAAAAGCCAGGATTGCTTGGTGGGCTGCAGTGAAATGATTCTCCTTTGCACTGGATTCTTCTATCAGTTTTTTTTTTCTCTCTTGTTTACCTAAGAAAAATGCTGCAATTCTCATATTAAGCAGGATGCTTAAGAAGGTTCAGAACACGACCCTAAACCAGGAGTGATAAAGTTGGAGGAAGGGAGGGGTGGATGGGCAGACAGGTACTCAGCATTCTTTTTACAAAAAACAGCTACAATCAAAGGTATCTAAGGTTGAGTGCATTGACAATCATAAGTTCATATCACCTTTCTATTGCCTATTTAACCTTGAATGTCTGTATTGAATATATCCTTTTATACAATCACTATTCATAGATACATAAATATATTCCTATGATAGATCCTGCAAAGACAGATTTATTTATTATAAACCCCTTATATACATACAAATAATTAAATACTTTCTTGCTTATGTCGTATGTTATTTCATTTGCATGGGATTTGCTTAATATTAAGTACAGACTTATTAGAAGCTCTCAAAACAGATATATCCCTTATTGGGTAATTAATACTAATCTTGCAAACACATTAACAACACAGAGGCAGTAACAGCTATCTTAGGAGCTGTTACGGTCTGTCTTGTAAATCCTGTCTTACTGTGTGGATTAGTTCATGTTCCTTTGGAGATGTGAGTGCTGATCCTGATGCCATGCATGGGGCTGGGTCTGTAGGGATCCCTTCCCCTCCAGATTTCCAGGGTTTTAAACACAGCTCTAACAGTACATTTGAGGTGTATGGGAGGGTGAGAGATGCACGAAAACCACACCTGCAAATTATTTTAACTACTTCAGAGCTTTCCATTGTATATGTTTGGATTAGGAATAAGTGAATTAAGTCTTTAAATTAGTATTTCAAAGTTCATAGAAAAAAATGAGAAACTTTTAAAAAAAACTTTGTTTAATAAAGTCAGCAAATAGTATTGTTCAATATAGGTTTTGATTATACTGCTGGGGGGGGGGGTGTTTTCAGGGATTTTTTTAAGTCTCAGAAACCTCCAAGCATGATGTTTTTCATCAGATAGAAACATTCGTTCAGGCTGTGACCTCCAGAAATTACATCCATAAAGGAAGTGCTGACTGAAATGATTGTAACCATGACTTTACTGTAACAATTTGCAAAATAGAGATGGTGCAGTAAGTGTGATGGTTTCATATACATTTACTCATGGCTTTTAAAATTACTTCTGTGGCTGGATAGTAGAACCATCCTGCTTTATATTCCATATGCATATTTATATTTGGCTGTCCACAAGAGCTGTACTATCCTGTCTCTGGGTAGGGAGTGCGTGGTATCTCCTGCCAGCATTGCCTACCCTAGCTGTGCTGCACCCTCACAGAGCAAGTCTTGTTACCTGCTGCCCATGCCTGCATTGAACTTCCTAGAAATATGAGAGCAATTTTATGGATGCAAAGAAGAGTGGTTTTGGTACAGTCCATGTTTACAATTCTAATTCGGATTAATAAAGAAAACACATAGCCTGAATACACACACACAAAAAGTACAGTGGCAGAGTATTGATTGAAATTAAATGAGTTCTATTCATGTTAGAAATTAACTCAAAAGTAACCTAGATCCATTTTCAAAGGCATGTAAGAACTGAAGTCATTGTGAATCCAGAACCACTTTGAGAGCTGAAATATCAAGTTACTTTAGGCATGGCAACAAATATTTATATTTACAGTCCTGTCAGTTTGAAATTTGGCTTATCATGTATTTGCCTGGACAAGAAACACTCTTACATTGATTGGCTGTATACAGCATCTCTGACATTGTCTGTCTAAGGAATAAGCATTCATTTTCATCCTCTTTCCTCTTTATCTGCATTGTCAGATCAGTGTTTGTAGTGGCACAAAAGGGGATATGCTATGAATAGTCCAACTTCCATTACACTGGTGCCCAGCAATGCAGGGGTGGATTTCTCTTCATCATGGGAGAGTCACTGTAATTGTCTCTGAGCTTCATTAGCTGTCACTGTCTCTGTGTCTGACATGTCAAAACCCAGAGACAACCTACTAATTTCTTGTTGAAAGCAGCCACAGTCTCTAGAGCTTGAAAAGATACACAAGCTCCTTCCTTTTATGCTAGCACACCTGACAAATGCCAAATGCTCTCACCTCTGGATGAAATCTGAAATCAACAGTTTTTGTGGGTGCTCAGAGCTCTCAAGTGTTTTTTTTAAGACAGAGACCACAGTGCTTCATCTGGGCTGGGGTTTGGGGGTTGCTTGGCATCCGCCTGTGACTGCATCCTGTTGATAGTGAGCAAGTCACTTAGTCCACATCCTAATTATCTTCTTCATCTCAAAATGGAGCCCACAGCTTTTTGTATCTCGTGGTGAATTCCTGAGTATTGGGAATGTGTTCAGGTTTCATGGTGATGGTTATTTTAACAAAAAATGTTGTGAATTATATTTGGATTCTTAAGGTGTTCATATGAAATTGTTCATGTTTCATCTATCCTGACTCCACATCCAGACAACATTTAGGTCCTTCCCTGCCTTTAGTCTTGTTTCTATGAGATGGAAACTCAGAGCATGTGTTGGAACCCAGCCATGATGTGTGGTGTGCGTGGGTGCACCATGTGGGTGCACATCTACCCTGCATCTGTAAGGTGAGATGCTGTGACAGGCAACATAGTTTGTCCTCTCCTGGTGCCTGACTTCTCAAGGAAGTTGGAGGCAGCTTAGCAGCTCTGTTATTCCCAGCCTAGAGGATCCAGAGCATTCCTGGGGTACTTCTGAGAAGGCTCTGAGTCCTGCCTACATGGTTGCCTTCAGCAGCAACATGATAAGCAGCAGCTTGTAGCACCATCACACCCTCCCACACTGGGGATGACTAGAATGTGCAGTTGTCTTCCTTGTTTCCTAATCTAGTACATGAGTTTATTGCCCTTGGATGCTGCACTGATCCCAGACAGGCAAACGGATCTCACACACTGTTACAAAGGAGGAAACCTTGAGAAATGCTACATGTCTAGAACTTTAGCAGAGTTGCTGTTTAATGGATTCTCAGGATCACATCTGAGATGTATGATGTACACATATGTTGTATGCAGTCATTTTGCCCTTAACGAAGAATTTTTATTTTGTATGAATGGCCTTGGCCAAAAATATTGTCTAAACACACAGATGTTATACAGTCTTTACTGTGATTGCTTTCTGCAGTTTTGGAGCTGTTAATTTTAGCTCTTCATTTCCACAGCAAGACCTTTTGGCATCTTTGTGGAACAGGAGCAGGGTCCTGAATTAGCACAGCTCCATGGTACTGACAGGGTATAACTGAAGGAAGGAAATAGCTCCCCTGGTATGTACTTTTACTGTAAGCAGCACAGGGATGTTTGTTAGGATTCACTGAGGACTAGAGGCTGTAAGAAGTTGTGGTGTACTGCAGCTTCCCAGCAGAAGACAAGGGTATAGAGGCTCCAAGGGAAACAGACAACCTGTTTAATTCTCATAATGCTTACTGTCCTTTGCTTCCAGCATGAGCAAAGCAGTAAATATCAAGCAAAAGATGTTGATTTGTATGTGCAGCAATTGTTGGAATAAAAATCAGTTCAGACCCCAGTGACTCTTGCCAGCCCTTGTTATGGCTGTAGAGATCTGAATTCACAGCAAGTAAATACAACTGAAAATTCAGGATACCATCAGGTTGTAACTCCAAATAGATCCTTCTCCTTTGCAGAATTGACTGGAAAGTTTCCATGGGAGGAGAGAGGCCTCAGGGGAGCAGGACCTGTGGAATTGTGTTGTGTGGGGAGCTGTATCCCCCACCCTGAGATGCTGCTGGCATTTTATTTGTTGTTAAGTAACACAATAATCTATTGCAGAGAGTACAAAATGAGAACTCTGTATCAGAGTGTATATGCCAGACATGCATTAATAAAAGAATAAATGAAATTAATAATTTATATGTGACTGCTTTTACTTTTTGGGTGGGTTGTTTTTGTCTTTTTTTTTTTCTTTTAACACTAGTCGAAGGATATTACCATTCAAACTGAACTGGAGTGAAATTACTTCTACTACAGATAAAACATATTCAGATGAGCAGCATGCTTTCCCCACAAAGCTAACTGCAATCCCAATTAACACTTCTCAAAACTGAATTTTTTTTCCCCCTGCTTCCTAATGAGGTTTTTTCCTCCCTGCTGTCTTGATACAAAGCTTTATGCCGTATGAGTGTGTTCATATGGTGCTTGAGTGCGTTATCTGACCTTGATTGGTGTTTTGGGAGCCAGTTAAATAGATTACATAGAGGTTACCTTGACAACTGTCTTTGCTGATTTAGCAATGCAGTTCATTCTTGGGCACAAGACTCTCAGCAACTGTGGAATTCCACTGACTTCATATTAATCATTAACACAATGTTCTGGAGAGGCTCTGCCGAGCTAGCAATAAGGACTGTATTGAAATTATTTTTTTAGTGGGTAAATGTTATAGACCAAGATATGTTTACAGTATGAAATGTTGTTCACAGTCATAAAATGAAAATATATGTTCCTGTTTATTTTTTCTCTCTCTTCTAGTTTCAACAATAATATTGGAATAATAAATCTCCTATCATGTCTGATGGGAAAAGATGGTCTTTTAAATTAAACTCTTTCCTTAACATTGATCTTACACCATACCTTCTTTTAGGTCTGTGCTGTAACCTCGCAGGCATGACAGATAGTTAAATTCAGTGTGCAAAAGCTTATAAGCCTGGAATCTGATCTCTATTAACTTCAAGGAGATTGCTTCTGATTTACATTAGTCTTACATATTGGTCAAAACCTGGTGCATTTCAAAAGATCTTGGTAGACAAGACAGGCACTTTCTTCTTGAAATCTGTTGTCCAAAATTGTTTACAATAGCTTAAGCATTAAAACTCTTGTGTGATCAGGGCTTTGGGCTTTTTCTTTAAAATTAATATTTTTGCTCTTAAGTACCCAGCTCAACCAGAATTTTGCAGGAGGATGTCAAGATTCCAGGGCTGTGTTTTATTGCAAGAGACTGGAAACCTTGTGGAAATTAGACAAAGTTTTTTATGAATTAAATATGAAAATGAATAATGTAGTCAGAACACGGGCCACACCATGGTTTTTCTTCCACTGTGATATTCAGTGTATCTTATAATGTCTTTTCCATTGTCTCCATTTTCCATCTGCAGCACTGTATGGCAAATCTAACTGCTTTTTTGGGTTGAAATTGCCTAATTGTGAAAGACAAAATGTCATGTACAAAGAGTTGAGGTCTGTGACACATGGATTTCACACATGGAGGGAGATTATATGGGGCTTATGGGAAGATATATTGGGCTAAATATTTTTCTAGTGCTATCAGGTAATGAAATATGAAGCTTTTCTTTTTTAACTGCCATCATTAGGTTTCAGAGTTAGTCCATTACAAATAAAAAAGTCATTTGTATGTCCTGGAGCAGTTTCCTTTTAAAACGCAGGAAGACAGAATTAATCATGGTGTCTTCAAGTCCGGATTGTGAGTTACTGTTTGCCCAGTTTGAGAAATATTTTCTTTCAACTGAAATTATACTGAAGAATAATTTCCCTCAGATTTGTTCTTCCATTCTTTGAGCAGTTTGTTGCTGGGCCAGTGCCACAGGCATGAGCCATGTTTTTTGTTTGGGGTGAGGACGGTGCACACGTGGCTGGACCTGTGGCCACTGCAGCTACTGAGGATTTTTCAAGGTGTTTTCTCCAGAGTATGAAATGCAATTGGAACTCTTCTCTCAAGCAGTGTCTGAGTATGGTCTCATGCTCTGTTTACAGCCAAGAAGGACCCTTCCCTCACTTCAGCACAGAGGACTCCACATAACCACACAAAGAGGCAGTTCTATCTGAAGAGCTTTCAAATTTTTTGGAGACAGGTATCTACAGTCATTCATGAATGGCTTAGTGAGAGATGATATTTGCCTTTGCACTCCTGATTTTGTGTGCCCAAAGCTTCCTTGGCATGCTGACAGCATTGAGACAAACATCAGAGGCATAAGTCAGTGAGAATAGCCAGCAGGAACTGGTTGTGTGGCTGAGTTACTGTACCCAAGTAGGTAACTCTGTACCCAAATAGGTAACCCTGTTCCCAAATAGGACTCTTCCCTGGCCCCCTCCAGCACAGCTCTTCTGCATGCCAAACTTAGGACTCCTTAGCATAAAAATACACAGGTCTGCAGCTGGAGCCTAATTTTGGACATGCACCAAAGTACCTCTGATACAGTATACTGATATTTATTTTTGCTGGTGCAGGTTCAGAATCAGTCTGAAGCAGGTTGGTGGGCCTTCCTATTCAGAAGAGCACCCAAATCCTTCACTGCAAGAGTGAGTGGAATTGCTCACAGATTGCTTAAGGAAAGAAGAACTTTGTTACTAGAGATTTTAATCTGTCACTTTAAAAGACAGTGATTATTTCCAATACATGCTCTAGGGTGTTTCACAATTGGCAAGGTTGATTTGTTTTGGAGGCCTGTAGCCCTGCAAGAATTCAAAAGTAGCACACTTTGGGGCTTCTAGTTTTAAGATACAGGGTATAGCTGATGGAGATTTCCTTGACACAGTTTCTTTTTTATTCACATCTAATGGGTTTGACTGTTGAGCACAGAGGTGCCCAGCTGCCAGTCACTGATTATGTGGTGCAGGAGTATTGGTCCTCCTGGAGAGGGAGATGGAATAGCCAAAGTATAAATAGAGACAGGGTTGGTTTAGGGGTTTTTATCACAACTAAGATAGTTCCTTTTATCAAAGGAACCTACAAGCATGAAACAATTTAACTTCTACATTTTGTACTGATAGAATTTCCAACTATTTTTGACTCATTTTAAAATGCAGGGGTCAACAGAAGTCTTATTTTAGGAAAAGATCCATTGCCAACTGCTTTTAGCCCTATGTAATTTTTACACCCATTTATTCATTCCTGCAAGCTGTGACCTCACGTGATCAGAATCCAATCCATTTGTCCCATCTGCACTTCTGTCACTGCAGGAAATAAGGGAAATATTTCTGTCTCTCATGATAAATAATTATTTCCCTTGTTCATATGTGAATGCCCTGTGGAAACCCAATGGCCCTATGTGCTGATAATTGACACATTTCAGCATTCATAGGAAAAAAAGGATTTCATAACTATCAAATTTCCACCGTTAGGAATTTTAAGAAAATGTGTTTCGGTGCCAAGTATCTATGCATATCAAAGTTTAATGACTAGTCAAGACAAACATCCATGGTAACATCTGGGATATATTTATACTTTAGCCATTTAACCAGTCTGGTCAGAAGTTTCAAATCTGTGTCTATCTGGGCCTGAGAAAATTTTTCCAATATTATTAGATATAGTTTGAGGTCTATAGACCTGAGATTAATGGCTGTTTAAAGCCTTTAAATTTCTGCAGAAGAATAAAAAAGCAGAAATGTTCACAGACTCAGATAATGAAAGAGTCACTCATGGATTATCAGGAGAATGTTTCAGCAAGATACTGTAGAAATGTTGTTAAATTATGAATAGCAGCCACTGTGGTAAATTCTCAGAAGGTATGGTCAAAACTATCAATACTGAAGTTATGCAAAGAGTTAAATAGGGTTTTCTCCAGGCTGATGAAGCAAATGGTTCTGGAACCTATTAATTCTTTTCCCAGAGAATACTCCTGTGGTATTGGTGCCTGATGGGCTTTGCACTAGAACAAAAAGCATGTTTAGATGCTGATGCTGGAAGCTGCTCTAACTTATGCTTTGGGACTGTCTAGCAATTAGGTTGGGATTGGGGGATTTCTAAAGTCACCTTTGCACCTCCTGTTTTGAGCTGCAGTCTGCTTTTTTATCTTGTATCACACATCATACTGGGGGCTGGGATTAGAGCAGTAATTTAGTGTATTACTTTTCCCTACACACCAATAAATAGAAAACATTTTGTGTTTTTTACAGATTTACTCTTTTGAAATAACTCCAGAATTTAGGATTTATCCAATATTTGTCTGGGAGGAAAAAACCTTCGCAGACTTTCGTTGTTATATATGTTTTTCTAAAAGACCCTTAATGGAACAAGATAATTCCACCTGTGTGTCATCGTTCAATGTAAGGGTAGAGTTGTCAACAGACTGCAGGGAGATGAGCACTCTGGTTTCCTTCATATTGAAGTAAGATATATGTGTGTTATTTCCTTACATGTCACCTGGAAGGTTTCCCCTGAGTATTGCCAAGTCATACAATTAACGCTGCTGAATTCCCCACAAGAGTCTGCACTTCTGATTTTGTACCCACACTGAGACAGTGATTCCAGCCCCAGACCAGCTTCATTGTTGACTAACACTAGGTACAGGTAACTAGAAAACTTGTACATGTTTATGTACAACAAAGGCTTTGCTAAAGCAAGACAGAGCACTAGCTTAGAATACAGAATGATTTCTCCATCTTCACTTTATTTTTCCTTTTCTCAGAGGGTGGGGAAATGGGGAAAAACAACCTCTCAGGTCAAGGTTGAAGACTTTGTAGTGCAGAACAACAAAGCTTGACTGTGATAATCTACAGAGCACCTGCCCTGAGGATAAACAAACAGTTCACATTTTTCTGCTTTCAAGTATGGTATGAGCAAAATAGCACAAGCAAAAGATTCTTTTGAACCTTATAGGAAATAAGGAAAATGGAAATCTTAAGAACAAACAAAGTATTTTATATCCTGTGCTGGATTTTGTTGTAGAAGCTGCAGCATGCAAATCAAATTGATCAAAACCAACCATGTCATAAAACATGATTGAATCTGAGACACGGAGGTATTCTCCCAGTTTTTACCAACTCATTCCTGAGCTTAATTTTGTCTTCCATGCCCTGTACCTTGCTGATGGCAGAAGCACACTGCTTGCCTCGTGAACCACACCTGAGTTTAGTCCCTTAAGCAGGGTGATTTTTCCAAAAAGTTTTCCTCGTTGCTGTGCTTTAATATTCTTTCCATGTACTCCAGAACATGGAACTCCAGCACCTCTTATTTTTTATAATCTTTATAGCCTGAATAATCACATTTTTAGACTCTGCTGTTCTAAAGCCTAGTAGAATTTTCATAACTAAGACACCACATGTTTATCACATGGTCCATGCTGATCATCCCACAGACATGTATGCAGACTTTTCATCCCTATTTTGCATTTCTGTTGTTCAAATATGGTGTTGATGAGACTCCAGAAGTCTTGCATGATCTCTTCTCTGTGCATGATACACTCTCCAACCTTTGTGAAAATGTTATTTGGGATAGTCCTTCAAGGAAAAAGTTTCCCTTTCAAATCTTGGACTTTGGTCTCCTAGCACAAACACTGAACAAATGGGCTTCTGATAACTTTAATTTTACTTCAGCTGACATCCCAAATTATACAGAAATACAGAATAACTGAGGAGAGCATTGACAGACTGCATAGGGAACCATTAACCAGGAGTACATAGTTAAGCAGATATATTAAGCTGTGTGTTGCTGAAACACAAACTAAGTGTAAGGGAACACAAACCTTAGGAGTTCACATCAGGCTGAGCAGCAACAACTGAGTCCAACAAAGAGACACACTTGGATTTCTGGAGGGCAGACTTTGTCCTGTGTAGGAGACTGGTTGGCTGAGTTCGTTGGAAAGCAGTCCTGAAGGGGAGTCCAGGAAAGCTGGACATACTTTAAGAAGGAAAGTGTAAATGCACAGGAGCAGGCTGTCCCCATGTACCAAAAGACTGTCCCAGCTGCACAGAGATATTTGGCTGTAATTCAGGAACAAAAGGAAAATTTATGACTTTTGGAAGAAGGGGCACACAACTCAGGAAGACTGCAGAGATGTCATGAGATTATGCAGGGAGAAAATTAGAAGGGCCAATCTTTGACACCATTTCCCACAGCATTTCCATGGAGAACCTGGTTGCTCATGCCTTGGATGGGTGCGCTGTTCACTGGGTAAAAACTGTCTGGATGGCCAGGCCCAGAGAGTGGTGAGGAATGGAGTGACATCCAGCTGGGGCTGTCACCAGGGGTGTGCACCATGGCTCAGTACTGGGGCCAGTTCTCTTATCATATCTTGATTGATGATCTGAACAAGGGGACTGAGGGCATCCTCAGACGTGGATGGCATCAAGCTGGGTGGGAGGAAGGACCAATGCAGTGACCATTCCCTTGTGCTGGGAACTGGTCAGGTCACACCTCACATCCTGTGTTCAGTTTTGGGTCCCTCATGACAAGAAGGACATTGAGGGGCTGGAGTGTGTCCAGAGAAGGGAACAGAGCTAAGGAAGAGTCTGGAGCACAGGTGTGATGAGAAGCACCTGAGAGAGCTGGGGGTGTTTAGCCTGGAGAAAAGGAGGCTCAGGGGGAACCTTATCACTCTGTACAACTGCCTGAAAAGAGGTTGTACTCAGGTGGGGGTTGATATCTTCTCCCAAGTAACAAGCAATAGGACAAGAGGAATTTGCCTCAAGTTGTGCCAGAGGAGCTTTAGATTTGAGATTGGGAAAAATTCTTTCACTGAAAGGTCTGTCAAGCACTGTAACAGGCTGCCCAGAAAAGTGGTTGAGTTATGGTCCCTGAAGGTATTTAGAAGATGTGTAGATGGCAGTTAGGGTCATGGTTTAGTAGAAGACTTGGCAGTGTTGGGTTAACTGTTAGACTTGGTGATCTTAGAGGTCTTTTCCATACAAAAAGATTCTATAGTTCTAGGCTTGCTGGTGTCCTGAAAGCTGTTACTGACTACAGCCTGGCTCCATCTTGATTCCACTGGAAATCTCTAAGAAAATTCCTATTTATTTTCATTGCTGAACAGTCCTGGGTATTTATGCTTTATCCTGGCCTTAGAAAATTCAGAGCCAGACACAGTTAAGGGATAAGGGGTTTTGCCTCAGTATTTTAATAAGGATCCTTCTGGTGCACCAGTTCACAAAGGTGGGATGCACTGTAGTGCACACACACAACAGATCACCTATACAATTTATAGACCTTATAGATTAGCAGATCTCACAAGGATGCCCCAATGGGAGGCCTGGATGAATGGTGTGATATTCCCCCATCTGTGGAACTCCCCCCTGGATGGGCCAAATCTCAGTTTACAGGGTATGTTCTAGAGTCGACCTTGGTTTCCCAGGATAGTGTGGGGTTTTCCAGCCTCCTGCTATGAATTAGGATGTTTGGTCTCCTGGCCTAGCAGAATACTGTGGCTATGCTAAGTTGTCAGACTATGGAGTTACAAGTATGCATGCTAAGAGTACTGAGGATACATAAAAGTTATATAAAAGGTATATAAAAGAAAAGGCAAAAAATCATCTTGGCATCAGAATAATAGAAACATCTATATGCAAAGAAAATGTGTGTGTGTGTTTATGATTCTCCTCTGGGTTCTATTTTCTGTAGAATCAAAGTCCCAGTTCCCATTTCATGATGAATCTAAGTCTTCACTTCTGTTAGCACCACAGAGAAATCTCTGACAAGACAGATGTCTGCAGCCACCAGAAGCCTTAAATTGAACACCTAAAAATAGAAAGCTGCAGAATTTATAAATATTTTTGCAAATCAACCTTTTATAACTACCCTCCTTTTGTAGCAGTGGTAGTTAGCATTGAAATCCAAGTATATTTCAGCAAAAGAGAAAGCTGACCAAGCAGCCCAAGAAATTCTGCAGAGTTCTGCAAATTGCAGGAGGCCCAGGGAAGGAAATCACTGCACGCCAATTTTTCCCACTGATTTCTATTGTCTCTACTTATCACATATAATACTAGGAATGCAGTGTGGAGCACTCTGTCTTCTCCTCAATTCTTATGTAGCTAATAGTCTGAATATGTTTTATGACTTTGTACTCTCATTCAGCATAATTTATTTAGTTAGAAAATATGATGTGTCCTTTATTCTATTTGTTCACAAATTAGTTTGGAGAAGGATCGAGCGGTAGTGTAGAAAGCTGGAATTGGATCTGCTAAGATCTCTTCCTGTTCAGATTTGCTTTCTGTGGCTGGAGGCTACTCTTGATAGTTATTTGGAATGAAATTTTGTTCATCCCTTTAACAAAGAGATAGTTGGTTCCATTCAGTACTGCCATGAACTTCAGACAGTGTTTATATAGTGTGTATTCAAAACACGCCAGCTATTTCTTACCATCATGTATTTTCTCTGACCATGAGCTGGGCTTCTCTTTTATCAGAGGGCTTCTGTTTACCTGGCATCTCTTTTTGTTCTTTTGGATCTTTCTCTGCATAATCATTCCCTACACTGCCTGAGCAAATATGATTGTGAAGAGGAAGAACTGCAGAATTTCCCTGCAATGGTTTCTTCAGCTTTTCTACCAAAGACTTTCTCCTGTGTCCCTGTCTCACACCTGAGGTTGATACTCCCTTCTCCACTTCCCTGGCTCCAGCATGAGGACATTGCTGTGGAGCCCATGAGCAAATCACTGTGGATGATTTCTATTTATATCTCATGTCTCAGCATACCTCCTCATTGGGATTTCTCTCCTCTCTTGTGCATCCCATAACCCATTTCTTCCTGGTTTCACATTGCTACTGGAGCAATCTGTGCCAGGTAGGAACAAATTCAGGGGACCCTTTAAAGTAGAAAGTTACTTAACCCAAGAAATTTCACCTTTCAGGAGAGACCTTTGCTGCTGAAGAGATCTTTTAAAATTGGTCTCTGTTACCAAGACTTTGCTAGGGAAGTCAAACCAGTAAAAGCTCTTTGATAAGCATTGAATGCTGTGTATAAAAACTGCCTGTATTGCTAACCAGACTTCTCTAATTATATAAACCATCCTGCAGAAGATTTCTTTCGCTGCTATAAATTGTGCCAGCTCAGGTGATTTCCTTTCTAAGCTATTTTGGCATAATGCTACCTATGCAATGCTTTGTAGGCTAAAAGGATCCCTTATGGAGGATTTTTTTGGACCAGGTGGATTTTTCTATTGGCCTGGTATGAATATCTATGAAAATCTAACTTGGGTCATACCAAAGCCTTTGGCTTAGCTGCAGGAGGGGGAACACTAGAGAAGGAAAGCACTTCTATTGTAGCCAAAAAAAACCCTGAAAATCTCAGTATGCCCAGTCCCAATACTTAGCTAAGTACATCCACTGTCACCAGAGGATGTGAGCACTGACAGTATGTGTCCTTCCTCTGCTGGCTGTTGAAGTCATCATGGACAAGGCATATTTGGTATTTTCTTGTGCTTATGCAGGCCATTGAAAATGCTGGGCCAGATGCACAGGTCCTTTAGATTAATGCCAGTGCATCTCTTTACACCAGCTGACAGCCTAGCCCATAATGCACTAAATGCTATTTATTATTTTATTTTGTTTGCTAAAGTGACAATGGAAATGACAGTGATACACAGGTCAATTCAATCCTGCTGACATAGCCTTCAGGGGCTTTATGTTGGGGATTTATTCCCCTTCTCCCAAGAGAATCTCCCTTACAGTTTTATATTTGGTAAGGTTTATTAAATAAGCTCAGCATATTAGCAGTCTCATAAGCTTGTTATTTTTTGTATCTCTTTATTTCTTTAGCTTTATTAATCATCAAGTTGCTAACATGAAAAACGCACTGTAAGAATAAATAAGCATTATTATCAAAGTGCTTTTATAAAATGATCTGTAGGATTAAATCCTTATTAAAACAGCATTATTGGTCATGATTATCATTATTATTACATATTAATTAGTTGTACCAAGATAGTGCAGCTTTCAGAATTATCTTTACCAAAGTCACTTAAATAAAGGTTTCAAATTGCAATAGATTTAGTGGTTTAGAACATAGTACTGAGATTATAGATAATATTATTTATTCAGTTCAGTACTTGCAAAGAGCTGATGATGTGCTCAATGCTGTGCACAGCAGAATTTGCTGTCTGAAACATGTACTTTAAGAAAGGGAAAAAATATAGTTGCATTAGAGTACAAGGGGTTTTTTCTGAAATCTGGGAGTTCAGTGTTGTTTACGGCTCTGCTGCTTCCTGTGTCTGTTAAATTTTGTGCTTTGTCATTTATTTAATCTTTCTCTGACTCAGTGTATTGATATGCATAAAGAAAATTCCACTAATTAATCTGACTACAGCATTTTAAATTATAGGTGCCATATAAGAATGGAGCATTTTTTCCCATACCTGAGAAGAAGCTGCAGCTGGCATGGATTGTCATGTCTGTAAACTCTCCATAGATGTGGTGCCTGCTAGGTTAATGTAACTGTGAGGTGATGTGATGGGCAGATTGTGTACAGCACACTTCCCTCTTTTTCTTTTATCTAAAGTGATGCTATTACTCCTGCCCTTTGATGGAGTAACCTAGCCAACTTCAAGAGACATGGGATAAGAAAAGACTGACAAATAAAATATTGTTATGGCAGGTGTTGCAAGATGGTACTGTTATATAAAGTCGTGCCTTTTTTTTTTTTTTTCCCCACCTTATTATGTGAGCAAACGTTCAGTCTTGGGAAGACACAATGTGTTTGTAAATTTTCTTTTGCAAGGTCTTGGATAGAGAAAGTCAAACAATTCATTTTGTTGCCTCAGCCTGTGGATGGAGTTGTTCTGGAGACAGATAGTCTCCAACAGACAGGCATTAGTACTTGGCTAAATTCCTGAGCAGAGCCATTGCCCTCCTGCTGCCATCTTTTTTCCAGATCTAATTTTGCTTGTTGCCTTCTCCCTTTATGTCATGCCTCAAATTTAGCATCTCAGGCCTTCAGGGGCAAGACTCTGTGTGAGATACAGAAATCCACCTTAGGCACTGATTCTGCCTGCAAAGCTGGACCAGGTGGGGAAGTTAAACATGCAGTCCCAGGAGCCCCCATATTGAAAAGGGAACTGGTGGGTGAGACAGGAGCAGATGCCCCAGGGAAGGACAGCTCTCTGAGTGCATAGGTGTCACCTGGGGTTCTGAAATTTCCCTTGAAGGTTAATGCTCAAAGGAAGCTAACACTTCTCTACCAAACAGAGTGAGGAAGAAATCATTTCTTTTCTTTTTTTTTTTTTTTTTTTTGGCTAATTGGACATCTTCTGGGAAATGGAAAGCTAAATGTCCCTCTGCTAAATCTGGCATATAGAATTAAATTTAGGTCTCAGAAGGGCTCTGCCCACCAGGATTTTTGAGTGCTGTGGGCTCTCTTAGCCTCTTCCAGTGTCACTGCCACAATTTGTATTTTATGCAGTGGTTGAATTACTCGATGAGATGTCCCAACTTTGTCACTTGCCATGTGAGTGATATAACATTGTTTTATAGGATATTCCTGTCACAGCCTTTTCTGAATGTTTTGGAAGAGCTTGACACTCTTAAGAGATGGAAGAGATCCAGGCTGAGGTCCCATCCAAGAGAGGAACAGTGGGGTTTAAAATGTGCATCACCCAGGCCACAGGCACGTACCCCAGCTCCCACAATCAGGGTTTAGTACATGTTTAAAGGTATTGCCTAAACTGGTCCCTGCTGGTTAGTAAATACTCTGTCGTGCTCAGTAACCTGGTCTAGATTCTTGCCATTAATGTGCCACGGGGGGCTTAACCTATTATGGACATAATGGCTCTTCCTTTAGAAGCACCAAACTCCTCTTGCACTCAGTGTGTTTTGGGGTATGCAAGGAATGCACGAGCAGGCTGCTGAGAGCAGCAGCCAGTCATTTGAGCAGGCTGAACTTTTTGCTTGGCTGCCCTATTTAAAATGGGTACCAGTGGAGCAATAGATTGGCATCTGATGTTAGTTAGGGAAAAAACCCTACACACTTAAGTGAAACAGTAGCAAAGTGATTTTTTGTAAATCTCTGGAATTAATAATTACAGCTATTTGAGAAGAAAAACAGTATCATTCATACTGAAATATATTCTCTTCCTTCCCACAGGGGAAGCCTGTGTAGGTGTGGAGCTGCAGTCTGGGAAATTAAAAAATGCAAATTAAAAAATGCAAATGTAAAAGAGAGGCATTGCTTGCTGCAGTGCTCTAAGGGTTTTCTTGAATAGCAGCAAATTAAAGAAATGCTATGTAATCAAAGATTATATCAAGCCTATGAAAGAAAAGCAGCATTATCTCTAAATATAGTGATAGTACTCTGCTCCTGATCCTTTGTATTGTGTACATATTACCAGTAAATTACAAAGCTACTGTATTATGGGTTTCAACAAGTCCTTGAAGAAAATGCACATTACCCTTTTATATGCCACTTTATTCTGTTGTATTAAAACATGATGATTAGGAAGGAAAAGGTACTTGGGCTACTTATTTTTTTTCAGCTCAGTTCATTCAGGTTTCTTCACTCCATTTCCCTTTGCTGTCAGTACCAACAAGTGCTTCCCAACTGGAGTTGTTTTGCTGCCAGTGGTAATACAGGTCAATCAGATAAACTGCACTGATTGTATAGAAGTTTAGATAGTAGATTGTTCTGTCTTCCCCATCCCCTCTAAATTTATCTGTATATAACACTATGCACCTGCTTTTCTCAGTTTCACATCAACAACTTCATTTGTGATCTGTTTGCAACAAATTTCCCACAAAAGGCCAACCCAGCCCATCTAGGGGATAAATGCACATGCAAATATGATCTGTTCAGTGTTTCAAGATAAGCACAGTGCAGTGAGAGGGAAGGTAAGGAACATGGCCACTTAGGAACTTCCCAGCACAGGGGTGCAGAATGGCAATATCCAAATGGATTAACAGCACAGAGAGTGGGCAGTGTGGCTGAGGAAGAGGAGAGAGAATCAGGCAAATGGTGCATCCTAGCAACATTCAGGTAACCTGTGGTCTCCAAGGCAATATGAAACTGATTTTGAGAGGGATGAGATCATTGCCAAGTAAAATGAAAAATAAGCTGTGGTGGAAACTCATATTTATTTGATTGGTAATTACAGTCTACTTTCTCCAGCAGAACTCAGGGTATGTTGGGCATGACTAAGAACAGAGGGCCAGCCATAAACCACATAGCTGGGAGTTTCACCAAAGGTAAGGAAACTCTCTTTAGGTTTTGCTTCCTCTGTTTGAAAGAACTTGTATTGCTTTGTGCTGTGACGATTGCACCAGTTTTGTTATTTTTTTGTGATTCTTGGTCAGCAAACTCAGTGGAGCCAGAGGTTTGCCCATGACAATCCCTGGGTTCCTGCAGAGATTGGGTGGAAAGTAAAATAGAAATGGAATGGAAGGTTGTGGAGTCTTCTTCCCTCAAATGTTACAGGGGAAGTTTGCAACCACAGCAAGGTACAGAGCCTGGAAGTTGTGGAAAGTAGAGCAGATTTGTCTAAAAGCAACACAGGCTTTACACAAATGCTCATGACCGGAGAATTCTTTTGGCTGAAAATGTGCCTGCAGTCTGAGCTGTACACAGAATGCAGCTCTGGATTTGGCAGATTGAGTAAATGAAGACTTCAGCAGAATCTCTAGGTACTTGAAGAAACTAGGCCAAGAACAGCAAGGTAGATAGCCGCTGAATAAAATATTTTTTAGATCCTGATTTTAATTAAAATAAAGCATAACTACCCCATTGTGGCACCACTACAGTTTACAATTCTTTCTTCATGTATTTAATGAATCAAAGCAGATAAATCAGTACTTGCAAATAGTGCTTGCAAAGTCTCCTAGATTAAGAGAGCAAACTCAGATAACCTTCACCAAATACATTAATAAAACCAGAATTAGCAAAATACCCCAAATACCTCTATAGATGAAAAATACTGAAGGGATTTGAAAACTGCTGTTAACAATAGTTGTATAAATCATATTTTTAAATTTAATACTGTAATATAGGATATGCTGCTTACTGTTCATACTCATTAGACGGGAGGTATTTGAATAAGATATCATGCAATGGAAAAAAGGTGGCATTGTCAGAGCTGTTATGACTGTGTGATGTGGTGAGATTAGCAAAGATTCCTCCCAGGCATCTTCTTGAGATACTTTTTATATTTCAATAACTTTCCTTTTCTCTTGGTGTGTCAAAGAGGGAATTAGAACAGAGCTGCATTGGCAGTGCAGAACACTCACAGGTAGACTGTAAAAGTCACTTATGATGTGACCTTTAGTAGCTCAGGAGATGAACTCCTCCAATCCCAACCGATTACTGCAAAGGACAGAACCAGCACTGTTTCTTTACTCACTTACTGGATCTTGGCAGACATTATTAACTAGTCTAGCTCTGCTCCCAAAGGGACACTTTATTACAGGAGTACTTAAGTGTTTCCATGATTAGCATTCCAAATACTCCATGGTACCACATATGAAACACAGGTCTACCTCTCCTTTGACATTTCAGTCCTGAATTGAGATGGCCACTCAAATTTTACATTCTCTGCAGTGTGCATTTAGCAGCCCTGAACCTTTTCCAAATAGTCTGGCTTTAGCTGCTTAGAAGAATCCATTACTCTCAAATTCAAATACCATCATAAAAGCTGCTGTAACACCAGGGGTCCTCAAAAGGTCTTTGCCCAATTCACCTAACATTATCAAAGTGCTTGTAACTGGACATTTATGTTACATTCCTTATTTTAGTCTATTTTTAATGTAACTAGCATTGACAAAAGATGGTGATTTTCTCAAGGTCTTAAAAGAATCTAATATATCTTTACTATTGGGTCTTCTATTCCTTACACTCATCCCTAACTCCTGATAGCTAGAGTCAAATTCTGCTGCCAGTAGTTACTGGTTTTATGGGTGTCAGTATTAGCTCTTCTGAAGCCTCTAAAATGGCTAAAGAACTTACTGAAGTCATTATAATTTCTATGGCAAAACAAGTCGAGTTGTCAGGCTCGTCCTTTTCAAACCAACTAAATCATACCTTCCTGCCCTGACATCACTGGAATTACCCATCTGTTTCCTGTATTTTAGTGCCTTGTTGATTTGAGAAGTGCCTCACTCATGTTTCTAACTAAAAGTGATGTGCTGAAGCACATCTGCAGGCATTGAAGCAAGCTTGCAGCACCTATTCAGTGAATGGATTGAAGGACTTTTGCCTCTAAAGCTATTAATCTTGTACCTTCCAAGCAGAGAAATCAATAACATTTTGGAAAGTCAAATTGTTCATAACGGAACTGTGGGTGGTGTCAGTGCAGAAAAAGCTCACAGTTACTGGAAAATGCAGAGGAATATATGTATTTATTTGATATTGAGTGCTATCAGAAATGTAGAAAATATTTGTAGCAAGAAACAAACAAGGAAATTTTTGTAAAAGCCTTGTTGGCCAAAGAGGGGGGAAAGAGATCTAAAACCATAAGAAGCAGGGCTGTAAGAAGTAATAATCAAATGCACATTGTAACTAGAGCTGGACTACAGTGCATAACCTTTTCCTTCAAATGTGGATTGAAATCTTTCCAAATATCAATTAATCCCTAATCTACCATGCATTTCCTAGTTGCTTCCTGTGCATTATTAATGGACTGGTCACCCTGAGATGAAGGTAGGAAGTAAAAGCAATTAAATTCCTCTCCCACCCCTGCAGATACAATTGACCTAGAGGATTCAGCTACAAGTAAAAATTAAAAAGCTCCAAAAAAGAATAAGCATAGCTTTCTTGCTTGAGACCAACTGTATAGTCTAAAAAGCTGCATGCAAGAGCAACAGCAAGCTCCCTTTATATAAAATGTTAAATTCTTTGATTTGGGGCTGATCAAGGAAAAAAAGCAGGTGCCCAGTCTCTGCTGGTTTTTCCTAGTGGTGTTCTGTGGCTGAATGAAAACTTTAAACCACAACTCCAGACACTGATTCTTTTCTCAGTGTAGAAAAGAAAAGCCCATCTGTCTCCTGGGAAGTATTGATTCCATTTGAATTCAGAGAAACAATTTTAACTTCATGCTTTTGTGGAGGGTGATGGCCACAGAGTTCAGGAAGGCTTCTGGCTGTGTAATACAGTTAACTCTGGCCTGAGAGGGATACAGTCATCCTAGCCTGCAATTCCCAAACAGATCAGTCAGCAGTGGTAACAAGGAGAGCTTTGTGGCTGCTGTTTGCACTCTGAAGTTAAAGGTCTGTGTTTGTTTCCACAGTGTTGGAATGCTGAGGTGAAAGCCTGTCCCTTTTGCTCTGTTCAGCATCACTGCAGATAACATACTAGGCTAAAATAGGTGTATTTCCAAATCACCCCAATCATCCTTATGTGCAGGAAAAAAGTCTCCTAGCTCCGCCAAGCTGGTTACCAAATTTGGGGTGCATGAAGAGCTGCCTGGTAAGGGAAGAAGGAGGAAAACACTGACAGTGCCTACCCAGGGAAGAAAGGGGAAGGGGTGTCATGTGGTTGTATTAATGCACAGGTCACTCTGGACATCTGTGAGTGAGATCCTGGGCTGTGCCCAGCCTCTGTGTCACCACAAGTATTCCTTACTATTCCCTGCCATGAGGATACACAGGGAGTGAACCAGTTCTGTCTCTCCCTGCCATGCGATCCTGGAGAGCCCAGAGACAGAAACCAGGGTGGGCTCGTGCTGAGAGGGGGACCTGGGCTGGCAGAGGAGCCCAGCTGAGGGTGACTGGAATGGGAAACAGGAGGGATTCACTTTGCACTGTAATGAAAAATGGCTTTGGAAACAGGGGGTGCAGAAAGGTGGGCTATTGGCTGAGACTGAAGTGCCCATAAAACAACAGGCAGGATGCAAATTGCTATTGTCATAAAATACTCAAACAAAATTATATCAAGTATTAAAAACTCTGCATACATGCCAACAAGAACTGAGTAAAGCCACAGAACACAAGCTTGATTCTTTGCCTTTTAATGAGACCATTGTACCCATTCTTCATAACAACATAAATTAAGGAGAGACCATCCACTTAGATTTTGAATTTCCATGTTTGTCAAACTGAGTTTCTAAAGTGGGGGTTTTTTTCTCTTTTTCTTTTAAAAAGACAAAAAAAAATGGAGATCACAGTATATTCTAATCACTTGTCAAAATCCCTTTTTTTAAATCAAAGCTGTTGAATTTTTAAGAATCCTTTTTATGCATATAAATTACTGTGTTTTACTCTTCTATGATTTAAAACTGATTTTATTAATATTAGCAAAAATGCCATCACAGACAGAATAAACTCTTGTGCCTTAACCCAAATCCCAGCTAATTATGGCTCAGCTGTAAAGTTATAAACCCTTGAAAAACAAGGTTTATAAGAGAAGTATTGACACAGTCTTAACTATGGCCATGTGAATGGAGCCACTGTAATATTGTTTGGAAATAGTGTTCTAAAAGGGAATCTTTTATGAAAAGAGATGCCAGCTGTTCACTTTGGAAACATTTATTTCATTGGCTCGTGATAAAATTGGCTGCAAAAGATATTATTCTGAAACACAGAAACTTCTTAATTTCATTATGACCTGAAGTCACTGAGAAAGACAGGATGCCTAAGAGCAGTGAAAAAGGATTGCCTCTGTTAGTGTTTCTTATATTGCTTTTCAACAAATATACACATTTTCGTAGAATAATTCATGCTGGATAGGCCCTCAGAAGGTCATCAAATAACTCCTGCTCAGAGCAGAAGAAAACAACAATATATTGTTTTTATTTCATTTTTTGCAACAAATATTTTCTTTTTATTAAAAAGAAATCCACTTGCTTTGCTTTGAGGAAGCAAAAGTCTACAAGCATGGCTGGAACCCTCTGCCAACCCCATCCATGCTCCATAGCCCAGGATTGCATAGGAATAGGTGGATAGGTGGCTGTAACCACAAGAACCCAAAACCCAAAGAGATAAGTAAGAAAAAATATTAAAGAAACAGAGAGGAATGTGCCCTGTTGATTGGCTGATGATCTGCCACGTGGATTGTGAGTCAAGAAGGTTGCTGGGTCTGGGGGCAAGATCCAACATCGGAGAGTTGGCAGGGCAGATGCCACAGCTGAAAATGCTGCTCCACTGATACCTTTCTGCAGAGAACCAAACAGGAAATAGCTGCCTACCCTAATAATGAGATCTGGCAGGAGGCTCCTGTACATCACATGGAGCTTGTTCACCTCACAGGAGAAGTGTGGAGAGGTGGATCTCTGTCTGTGCCCAGAGACACCTGGCTGTGAAGTCCTGAAACCATATTCTATATATTGTGTATTATATTATATATATCTTATATTCTAGCACATTTTAATGGTGCCAAAACTCTTGGAAAGGCAGAGGAGGAAAGAACTCCTGTTCCCTTGAGTTATTTTTCTGTAATGTCCAGGCAGTGCTAAGACCCAGATCTGTGTGTGTTCGTTCCTTATTGCTCCATCTCTTTGTCCTTGAATAGTGCTGATGAACTTCTTGTACTGGCCAGTGTCTGCTGCTATTATTGACTGCAGCCTCCATCCTCTGCCATGTCATTGAACTCCCATCACCATTGGCTTCATTAGCAATTATTGTTTTGGTGAAAAAAATCCTATACCACGTATTATGGGATGACCTGAGGCCATTATGGAACTGAACGTTCCCATAAGGATAATCTAGCCACAATATATCAAAGTGCTGAGAAAATATCCTTTGTCTCAGGTCATGTAACCAATGTGGCTGTTAAATGTTTTAAAAGCAGTTATATAACTGGCATTTAAAATGTTTTATTGAAAACCCTTAATGCTACTGTAACTAAAATGACCTTTAGTAGAGTAACACACATCACATCTTAAAATGGGATTTGATTAAAAATATCAAATGTTATAATGTGCTCATGGCTCTACATGTACCATCCTGTCATACCAACCACAGAGGCAGATGTACTTGCTTTGGCTCTTCAATGTCTTCAGCTTAAATTTATAACCTAGTTACTTTACAAGGAATGATTATAATAAGCTTTTAAACATTCCTTGCAATATCTGACATATGAGCACTTTATTATTGCTATTTTTTTATGAACAGGTGGTATTTTTTAAGGCAGATGTTCCCAAACAGAGAGCATTTGATCTAGGGAGAGTTGGCTGATCAGAGGCTTCTCACTGGCTTCTCTTTCTTTCCGTGCTATGATTAGATCTTTCTGAGAAACAAAAAATGCATCCATTAATCTATACTGTCATAGAAGAAACCACAAAACTGCAAAAAGTAGAAAGGTGATTTTACATGGTAATGCAAAGCAAGGCAGCCATGATTTTTTTTTCTTCTCTTAAAAGATTGCCCCTTACTAAAAGCAATTTCAAAAGCCCAATAGAGAAATGTACACTTGAAAAAATATTAAATGTCGTGTTCCAAGTCATATACTGCTGATGTCTGGAGTTTTGAACATAAAACCATCTGAGTAGTAAGAGTGGAAATGTTTTTGAACCCAAGATAACAAAGCTAGAAGTAGAACAGCTACACAAGTGGGGAAAAAAAACCCAAACAAAACAGATTCCCTGAATGACAACTGAAATGAGAGATGCTTTTTTAAAATGGAGAAATGCTCTTGCTGAGACTATCTAGCCTACTGAGAAACACAATTCTTTTTTCACTTTCAAGTACTCTGAAGAGGGCTAGGTGAAAAAAAAAATCTTACTCCAACAGATGAGACCAAAAGATCTTTTTATCTTTCTATTTACTTTCCTGTCTAGTGGCTTTTTCCCTACAACCTCACAAGCAGCAGTCATTCCAAACATTATCCTCACTATTTTACAGGTAGGAAGTTGAGTCATAAAGGAGTAAAGCAGTATCCAAGATCACCAAGAAGGCCTGTTAGAGGAAGAAATCAGGAGCTGAACAGAAATCAGAGTCTGTTACACATGCTTTCATCACATAAATATTCTTCCCACCCCAAATTTCACTCCCAGTGCCTATGCAAATATCTCACATATATTAAACTGATATGTGCAGAATGGGCAGGACATGTTGTACATAGGAGCAGGATTCAGGAATCCAGAGGATGAATTTGTTGCCAAGGTGTTCATAAGCAAACTGAACAAACATGTGGCCAAAACAGACATAAAGCTTTGAAAAATAGACACAGAAATACATTGGGGGGAAGTTTATCAGAAGTGTTAAATAAGGGACAGGATTGAAATTTAAAGTTAATAAAACAGACGTGGTAACTTCCTCATATCTGTTCATCCTTTCAGAAAATCACCTCTAACCCCATGAATTTAAAAGCTACAGCTACAAGCTTTTAAATACCTTGGTGCAATTCTAATAATTGATCAGTTAAAGCAGTAATTTGGCAACAGCTGTGGCAAATAAGGGAGGGTCCTGCAGGGACATGAAGCTTTTGAGGTTTCCTGGGTGTGCTGGGAAAGAGGTGAGAGGAAAGGCTGAATAAGAAGGAATACTGGGGGTCTGGAAACAATCCAGAGCACTGGGGGAGCCTGGAACTACAATGAGGAGACATGGGAGCATGAGATGAGTAAGAAATCCCAGCTAAAGAAGTGTTGTACTGACAGAACTTGAGGAATGATATTTCAGGTATGAAATCTGTTTCTTTGTGGCTGGTATTTTTGACTGTGAAAATTGTAGAGGTTGGCTGGCTGAGTCAGAATTGGTGCTGTTGTTGTCAGGGATGCTGTACAAAGAATGGGGTTGATTTCTGGAGCAATGGGAGGGAGGTGCCTTAGGAGAATATTTTCAAGTTGAAGAAAGTCAAGAATCCTGTTCAATGTGTTTAAACAAAAGCACAGAGGAGGCTCTAATGTTGTTTGTAATTGCACAAAACCCCTGAAAGTTGAAACCAGCCAAGTGCTGGAAAGAGGGAAGTTTGAGGGGGTTGAAAATAACTCCAGTTGTGAGGATCATACAGAATAGTCAGGTCAGCATTTGTGCTCAGTCAGCCCAGGACTTGTCTGCCAGACAGTTTGATTTTTGCAAAGGGAGAACAATGGAATCGTGCATGCAAAAAATGATACTTTGTGGAGGGGAATGCTTCTGGACCAAAGGGAAAAAGGGAAGATAGTCTTAACTGATGTAAAACTTAAAAATGTGAGCAAGAAAAAAATAGGATAAATAGAGAAATAGAACAAGCATAAACAATAATAAATAACTCCAAAGGCACTGGATAAAGTAGTCATAATGGTGGTGGCAGCTCCTGTGTGCTATGGGCCACGGTGGAGATATCAGTGAGCTTGTAGTGCGTTACTTATTTTGGTACTTTTGCAGTAAAAATGAGTAGAAACAAAAAAAAAATGTTTTAAGAAATGTCACTATGGAGCTGGGAAATCAGTTGGTTTCTCATAGAATTGCTTCTAAAGGGGAAACACGAAATAACCCTGACAACAGTAAATCCCAGTAAATGTTTATACTCTAAATTTGACTCTGATGAGCAGCTCAGGCCCCCTCTGCTACAGGGCCCTGGAGCAGAGCTGGCAATTAATCTCCAATTGCTTGGGTGGGAGCAGTTCACAGCTCAGGGGGCTCTGTGGATTATAAATCTGGCAAGCAAAATGGGAACTCGGAGAACTGGTAATGAGGGAAGTGCCAATAGTTAAAGCTATAATCACCAGAACTGCAGGGCAGATAGTCGACACCTATATGGCAATTTTCAATTCAATAACTAAAGCTAACTGAGTTGCCTAACAACACCACTGAGCTGCGATTACAACTGGCAGCATTATGTAACTGTGACAACCAGACGAGGTGAAAAAAAAAAAAAAAGAGAGAGAGAAATGCATGTATATTTCCAGTCCTAGTTACTGAGGGAATCTGGGGGGTGGAGCCCCATATTTGAAAGCTGCAGCGATAACATACTACAACCCATTTTGGATGCTCCTCATCAATACTCTGGGGATCTGCAGACACACACAAAGAAAAGAATTAGACAAAGGCACCTTTTTTTTGTCCTTACCATGAAAGTGGCACCAGAACTATATTTTTTCTACTGATTGAATAATGCAATCCAAGTATTCCTAAAGAACCTGGAGGCATGGCTAGCTTCAGCTCTAGCCACCAGTATGGAATTTTGCACTGCAATGTTCTCATGTTCAAATTTACCATAGCAACCTCCACATCACATTTAATACACAGAGACATCCCTCCTCTTTCCTGTTTAAAGAGCCCTTGTTAAGTGGTTTTGCTGTATTTTAGATGCCAAGATGTCGGTAAGATTGATGGAAGGGTGCACAATCAAACTTGCAAGGAGAGCCTAGCATCTAGCTCATTATGTAAGAGAATTAGCAAGGCAGTTCTTTTGACATGACAGTCCATTATGGCGGCTGTCAATCATACCTTAACATATGCTTTTTTTGTCCTCTTTGGTGATTTTTTTTTTTAAAAAAAAGTTGTTTCATTCCTGTTCCTCAATAAGGCAGCATGTAGATGCTTTTTGTGTGTGCACAGTAGCACTGTTGCAGATCTAGATGGGCAGTGCTTTCTCCACATAATTGCTGGGTAACAGATAATTATGCACGCATGTGTAATCCTGACTGGTATGGCTCTCTGTCCCAGTTATATGTGCACAGAGGCTTCAGTCTGCTGTGGCTTCTCATCCACCTCATAGTGATTTTTTGGTCCTCTCATATGAGATAGTGAGGCTCAGGAATTTTGGTGTAGAAAGTCTAGGTTTGCTTCCTGAGGAAAATGCACCTAGTTAGTTATATTTACTGTTTTTAGTTATATTTACTCATTCCCCCTTCAGGAGAGAAGATAAAATCTTGCTCTAAGACTTGTCCTAAAATGATACCAGACATTGATACCGTAATAATATGTGCCACTTTTCATAAAAGGACTTCCATGTAATGAATTTAGCCTGGAAGATGATTCAGTATTGCAGTAGTTAGCAAGTGAAGAAGTAGATGCATGGGGAATCTCAAGTTTGACTCCAGTTCATACCCTTCCTCATATCTTCTACAACTGAGCCACTGCCTATTAGAAAAAAACAGGGATGGAAAGGAAACAACTGCTTAAAAGGCTCTTTACTTCTCTGAAAGAACATCTAAGAGGGGGAAGGAGCACCAGAAGGACAGATTACCTCTGAAAAAGAAAGAAGTTCTGTACAATCTCATCTTGACTGGTGTGCTCATTTGAGAGGGCTGGTTACTGGCAGTAATGCATGCTAGGAACCCTGGAAAGTTAACACATATCAAACAATAGTGCATTTTTAAACACAGAATATGTATTACAATAAAACCATATTTTCATTATATTTTTTTAAATATATGTTCCTATATGTTAGAAGGCAGTTCTTGTAAATTATAGTTTCATCTGCTCTGATTCACACATGTATATCAAGCAGTACAGCTGAGACTAGGAGAGCACTTTACTGGTTTGGGCTCACTCACAGGAGGAAACAGATAAGTTGGAAAAAGAATACTGCATATCCATCTTTCTGCCACTTGTTCTTTCTGAATATCTCTCTTTTCTAGCCCCTGTAAAGTCCACGTTCTTGCCTTTTAGGGCAGCACAAAGGTAACTGCTAACACAAAGCTGCACCAGTGGAAAAGAGGCAGCACATCTGTCCTAGTAAAGATGAACTTCCAGAAGGGGACTAGTTCACTGGGAAAAACAAGGTTCAACCCAGTAAAAATGCCTTATCTTGGTTACAGCTTTTATTGGGATGAGTAGGAAGGTGAGATTGCATTTTAAAAGCCTAGTGGGAATACAAGGGTTTGGGAAGGTTTCTTCCCAAAGTAAATGTTTTCAGAAAAGTCCTTTAGAATATCCTTTAGTTTCCCTTCTCTTAATTTTTCTGGAAAGAAGCACTGTGCTTTTATGCTGTTACCTACAATCCTAGGTAGGACTAGGGTATCCATATAAATGCAGACATTTTGTATGTTCCTTGGGGCAGAGAGGATAATGTAAGGTATGTGTCCTGCAAATTGCTGGCTGAGGCAAATACTCTTGCTTGCATACAGTGGCAATGATTTCAAGGAGGTCCTCCAGAGCCAGGGCTCCAGAGACCTCCCAACAGGACAGGCCTTGGACATTTGGTGTTGTAAGCATTGGCCTCAGTCTTTCTGCACAAATGGATCAAGCATCATTGACTTGATTGGTACTGCTCAGATGTGCAGTGGTGTGCAGATGTTTGCTTCTGACCTTTTAACATTCTTTTCCATTAAAAATCAATAAATGATGCCCTAAAATACCAAGCAGGATGCGCATCATTCCAGCTGATTGCAGCATAGGTGTTTTTCCTTTCTGTACTATCATTTCATAGTCCTTAATAACTGCTCTTTTTTTTTTTTTCCTTGAAGGAGAGAATATATATATATATTCACAACCTGTTAAACAACTTCAAGGTTGCTTCATTCCACTATTTCAGCTATTAGGTGACTCTTCCCCTGGTCTGATCTGCAATGAAATCAATGGAAAGTGTTCTATTAAATTCATTTGGCTTCAGATCAGATGCTGCCATTGAAAACTCTAATATAGGCAGCCTGGTCTTTGTGATATCTACCATAATGGCACAGTGTGTTCCCAGTCCTGCAGTCTGACTCTGGGAAAATCCCCATTGACTTCAATAAGAGCTCTCTTAAACTAAAGATTTCACAATCAGGTAATGAGAAGCAATGAGCATACACTGCCCTCTCTATTAGATCCTGTAGTCAGACTACTTCTGATGGGCTTCTATAAAGTGATTTTCTCTGGCAATCTGTGCTTGCAGCAGCACCTGCTCTGTTAGTCTCTCAATTCTTCTCTTAACAAAACAGCTTGACTCCGCAGGTGAAAGATTCTGAAATGTTTTAATTAACTAGCTTGAGCACCATTTGATTTCTATCTCCCTGGATGTTTCAGAAATTGCAAACTGCTTGGTTTTGTGACTGCCATCAAACAAGATTTGAACATATGAAATAGGCTGCTATAAGAGGAAAAGGTGCTGAGTTTATAATGTAAAGTTTATATCAGGCCATTGTAAACAGTGTGTGTACACAGCTTGTTATCACTGGGAGATTTGACTTGCAATGTTTCTCAGGCTGCAGGAGCAGTTCTAGAAACCATGGGCCAAATTCTACAGCTCTGATTTAGTCAAAATTCCTATTGGTCTCAGATCTTTTGAGTTGAGGCTTATCTTGAGTATTAGAGAATGACATAAAAGATCAATGGGAAGAGCAAAAAAAAACCACCTAGAGTTTTTTTAACTATTCATTTTTCAGGTTACACAGGAATATGCATTTTGGTAGGCTGCTGTTGTACAGAAGCAATTGGAGCTCTGGGTCTTACGATTAAATAATTACTGCAGTGTTGTGGGCACATTAGCATAGCTCAGTTCAGTAGGTCAAAGCCGTGCAGCTACCACCTCTGAGAGAGGGATCAAAGGAAGGCAGCGCCGGGAATCCTTCGGAGCCATCCCACACCTCGGGCTGCCACACCTGCCCAGCGCTCCGGCAGCTGCAGATGAGGGCTCGGTGTCTGCCTGCAGTGGGGCAGGATCCTCTGAAAGCCTCACAATGGACCTGCCTTTAGCAGGGGCACAATCGAGCAGGAGTAACTATTACACCTGATTTGCATGTATCAGCCTGAGTTACTTCCTTACAGGATTTGATATCAGACTTCTGAAAAAATTGGGGGAAAATGGGTGTGTGAAAGGAAGGAAAGCCATCAGATGTCTTGTCGTGGCCAGTGGGAACTTTTTTTAGTTCTGCCAAAATGATGAAAATATACCTTTACTAAAAAGATAAAAGCTAAAATTCTCCTGTAGCAACTTGCCTCCATGATCTGAAATATCAGAAGGCTTATAAAGGGATGAAAGCTGAACAGTTTTACTAGTACAGCAGCAAAGCACAGTGTACATTTGTGGAATCCAGGATGTGAACATGACTTAGTCTATATGGAATGGGTTTAAAATGTTCTACACACAGTAAGAAACCATTCACCAACAAATCTTTAATAATCAGTGAAGTGCTGCTGGTGGAATTTTTTTTTTTTTTTAATTTGGGTTTGTTTGGGTTTTTTTAGTCCAGGATTATGACACAGATATCTTTGCAGAATTACACATATTAGTGTTCTGAAGTCTGAAACCTTATTCTTTAGGTTTTTTCCCTCCTCTCATTAAGCCCAGTAAGCTAAATGAAGTGTTCTGTGCTACATTGTGTCTTTTCATAGTTCCTGAACAGAAGCCAATTTAAATAGTTAAAATCCATTTACAGGTAATGTTCCTCACAAACACTGCACCACTGAGACTATTTGTCTTTCTGAACTTGTGCTAGCGCTCACTGCATTAGCAGTTTAATCAGATTTGTTAATGAATAATGTTTTGCTTGCAAAGTATATCTTACGTGCATTAAGCTCTTAATTGTGGAGTTGCCACAAGCCCTGGATAAAAGGTGCTGCAGCAGTCAGGAAATCCAGATCCCAGCTGGGCTCCTGCTCCCACTCGCTCCTCCCTGGAATTCCCACTGCAGGGGCAACAGATCCTGGTAAACCCTGTCTGCTTTATCTGAGCTCTCTGAGGACCATCCTGCTTCCCTCTGGTTCTTGGTGGGCTTGGGCAGCACGGACAAACAAGATGATTTTTCTGATGTCAGGGTTTTTTTGGTTGTTTGTGGTTTATTTTTTGGTAACTCGAAGCAGAAGAGTGTATAGGATGTTGATTCATGAAAATAGTAATTTAACCTCATAGAACAGTTTCTATATTGTTGATTATTGATGTGGTTTTCCCTACTGATGCCTTTGCTCTGGCCTTGGAGTTGTACTTTCATTCTTTGGCTTAGCATTTTAAGAAATTAACCAACAAATGGAAGTTTGATGTAAGCCTTGGGCTCTTTTAACCTTCTATTTCTTAACACCTGGTCCTTACCTTCTTGAAGTTTCATTTGTGTCTTTTTCTTGAGTGGATGTAATTTATTAGTAAAATATATTCACAGTCAGGCATCACAAAATTCCAGAGGCTGGGCAGTATTTATTAAAGCAGAAGCAGGCTTCCACATTCTGACTAGTGATAAATCACAGCACTGTGTATGAAACTTCACATTTAATTGCAATGTAGAACAGTGGGGCAGAAGTAGGAAGTGAGGTTTTATTTCTCTTTGAAGTTAAACATTCCACTTCTCATTTTCTTATCAAGTTTTCAGTTTCATATGCCTTTGAAATACAGCGATTATATAAAACACTGCTTTGAACAATGTCATAGAAAACTGTGTGCCAGATTTTTTTTAAGGCATGGAAGAACATATAAACATAAGTTGTTTCACACAGTATCTTCTTTTGTGGGTTTATTTGGAATTCAAACTAGAATACTGAATCAGTTAGGCACTTGTTTAAGGTCATAATGAAATCTAGAAATTTTCAAATAGGAAATGAGGTCCTTGATCCAGGTATGATCAATTCCTTCCTTAATTTGTATGGCAAAACACTTTTGCAGTATTTTAAATATGTTCATTTTCCCCCGTAGTGATTTCATTATTTTTTTCCCAGGGAAGTCTTGTATGGTCTCAGGCTGAATTATCTCAAATTGCCTTCCTTAAAGTATCTTTTTCAATACTGTTAATTGTAACTTTTATTGAGACATTCTGAAATCTGTCCAGCTTCAAAGAGATGAGACAGACGTGCCTCAGCAGGGTGGTTTCGTGGCTGTCTGCTCTGTGCCTTGGCTGCTGGGCTGTGCCCCAGCAATGTGAGGAACCTCTGGCTGTGTCCGTAAGGGGCGAGCTGGGCTGAGCACGGGCAGCTTTGAGCTATCAAAGCACCTGTGGCCAGTAAGCTGAGCCCGGTGTTCACTGTCCCCTACCTCAGGTGGCTCAGAGGTGAAGCAGTGTACACGAAAGCCACTGTAGATCCCTATCACCAGCACCCTTCCCCTCAGCCCCATCCTTTGTTGCCGCCCGGCCACCGAGCACTTGGTGGGAGGCAGCAGCTCATGGTGCTCGGCTCCCTGAATGTCATCGGGAGCTGCCTACACACATCCTCCTCCAGCTGGCTCGGGCTCAGGTGAAAGGTGCTGCTGACAGCTGGGGCTCCTGGCAGCAGCACATGGTGCTTATTTAGATAGGCTCTCTATTAAACGTTCCCCTAAGCCTGCTTCGCTCACTTGCTCCTGCCCTTTCCCAGCTGATACTGGGAATTGCTCTGCTCCAGTGGTGCTAATTCAGGAGTATGGTGCTGGCTTGCTAGCCTGGCTCTGGGAAACTCCTTCCTGGGTTTTTTCCTCTTAAAGAGGAAAAGGAAAAAAAAGGAAAGGAAAAAAAAATCCTCTGGGCTCTCCTGCTGTGGGTTCCATATATCGGGATTAGCTGGTGGCACAGCAGCAATGTGGCACCACAGTGGCACAGCTGCTTCCCAGGCAGGGAGGAGCTGGGGGCCCTCTCCCCATAAGGCTCCACCAGCGGTCACTGCTGCTGGCCGGCGGCGAGGGGCTGTCCCGTGTCCCCATGGGCAGGGAGGGCCAGGGGCTGTCCCGTGTCCCCACGGGCAGGGATGGCCAGGGGCTGTCCCGTGTCCCCACGGGCAGGGATGGCGAGGGGCTGTCCCGTGTCCCCACGGGCAGGGATGGCGAGGGGCTGTCCCGTGTCCCCATGGGCAGGGATGGCCAGGGGCTGCCCCGTGTCCCCATGGGCAGGGATGGCGAGGGGCTGTCCCGTGTCCCCATGGGCAGGGATGGCCAGGGGCTGCCCCGAATCCCCCGTTGGGCCCGTCCGGGGCTGATGCTCCCGGAACGCGCCGGGAGCCGGGGCCAAAGAGCGCGGACGTCACCGCTACCGACGGCTCCCCCGCCAGCCTCCAGTTCCTTCCTGGCTTTATTTATTCCTTGTGGTGAGCACCAGCTGAATGCGCCGTTTTATCCCCAGCAGGACAGGGCACACCCAGTGAGGAGAAGCAGAAAGTTCATCGCGGCTCCAGCCAAGCTGGGACTCTCTGCGGGGTCACTGTCAACACCAGCGAGTGGGGCGCGTTTGGCTGGGGAAATGTGACGAGTAAAACTTAAGGAAGGAGGGAAAGCCAAACGTGTCAGCTCTACCCAAAGCAGAGCTAGGTAAACCTGCTGCCTATGGGGTTACACCAGCTGCTGTAGCCTGTTTCCTATAGTAAAGGCACAAAGAAACCAGATTGTGACTGAAAACCTCATCTTATATGTTTGCCACTCTGGCACTCTATTTTGGCAGTAGAAGGATTGAAATATTTGAAATTAATGTGTATGTGATTGCCTTCTTTGTGTGTACTTCTGTGATGCTTATGTATGGATGGCACACCCCAGCATATCCCACTGATTCTGAACCTGATCCTTCTACCTTGGGATGTCAGTTCAAGTTAATGTGACTGATCTTCCCAATCACTGTAAGGTTTTTATTTAGCACCTAATGCTGTGTTAAATTCTTTTTCTCCCTTCCCACCTTGTACTTAGGGGGCTGCTGAGCACCCCGTGCCCCAAGCAGCGTCACCACTTGCCCTCCAGCTAATTCCCCAGCAGCTCCCATGGCAGAGAAGAGTATTTCAAAATGTTGCTAAGCTGACACCATTTTCCTGCACACTTCCCTCATAAAGCCAGCAGACTTGGGGGAAGTAATTGCTCCATCTTTGGCTTAAGATAACTTCTGACACCATGTAATGCTTTATAAATACTCGAGAGGCAGGTTTTTCAGGAGAGAAGGCACACTACCTATGAAGTGCATGAGCAGGCAGCTGTGGCTGATTTTACTCTGGTGCTTGGGAACTTCTGAAGTTTTACTTCATTAGAACCAGGATTTCACCTTTTTGATAGACACACAGGATGCTCTCAGTAGTTCTGTAGTTCAGCACAGTCACAAATTCACCAAAATTATTATCTCATTTCTTAGTCATGCTCCTGCTTGCAACCAGATGCCTCATCCCTAACATTCTTTGGGAAGCTCTGCTATCATGTTATGTACAGTCCTCGTTCCTTTGTGAACACAGCACTGAAATAGGACCAAGTGCGAATCCATGGTGCCAAGGTCTAAAGTGCATATGAAGAGCAGACAAGCTCATCAGCAGAGCAACCAGTGCCATAGCCAGGGGTTTGTGTACAGGTTACATTTTTGTGTGAACTGAATTGTGCTATAAACACGAGACAGAAAAATCCCAAGTCAATGAGAATAGTGTTACATAAATAAAGTCATATTTATTTCTTTGGCCTAAGAAAATGTTGTGACTAAAACGTTGAGGGAAATTAAAGAGGCAAAAAAAAACCCCAAACCTCTAAGACAGTAATAAGTGGTGAGTTCAGCTTCCCTCTTATAAACTGGCCAGATGTGCCAGAGCAAGTTCTTGAGCCCTTCAGTGATCACAACTGGAACAATGCTGCAGAGCACACAGGAGGGGAGGCTGCTCTTGGCCAGGTCCTGACTAACACTGACAAGTTAGCTAAGGGTGTAGCTGTGGCTAAACCACTGAGCAGCAGTGAATACAGTGAGTGGGGCTGTACTTTGTTTGAAAATGAAGCTTTCTCTCATTAAGAACACATGGAAATATCTGAGGAAAACTGATTTTTAGAACACTTCAGGAAATGGGCAAATTAGGTCTGACAGAATAGTGATATGTAAAACAATGAATCTAATACAAAAGGTGCATCAGGGAATTCTCAAGACATCTTTCATAACAACAAAGCCAAAAGCCATGCAAGATATGGAAAAATAATTTTCTTTCAAAATATGGATTTTTTTTTCCTAATTTTCCGGCATGCTGTTCCTATTTAGTGGCTGGGAGCCTCTCCTCCATCTGCCTGCAATGCTGGGTCTTGCTTGCACAAGACATCACCAGTGAGTAAAGTTACTCAGACTTCATGCTCCCAAACAAAGCATTGTTTTTCTGCCTGTGTGAGAAATAAAATATAGAGACCTTACTAGTATTGAAGAAAGAACAATTAAATGTTCAGAAACAGGTCATGAGCTTATCTATACTGATGTTAACCAGGATAAAAATCTTAAGAGATTTAAATGTTTATGATTCACAGCATAAGTAGTGACTGATGAGACTTAAGGAAATATTTCCCTCTAGGGCAGGCTTTCCTATAATCGGCCATTCCAGGCACACTCCTCTGGTCCATGGTACCAGAGTACAGGGACAGCAGGTGTGACCCACAGTGGCAGCTCCCATCTTCCTGCCAGGTCACAGCTGTGGCTGACAGCCCCTGTTCTCCTGGAGCCATGCCTACTGCCAGTGTGCAGCCATTTGGGGGTTTCACCAAGGCAATAGGGGGTGTTCCACTTATTTTCATCATTATAAGCTCCTTCCCAAGTAACCTTGTTAAAAACATTTCCAAAATTGCTGTGGATTGACTATTGATCTGATGTTACACCCAACTAGCCAGTGCCTGGTCCAGCAAGGAGTCTTCTCATTCTTGTGTGTTGCTGTTGAAGACTGGGCTATGGGCTAAGCAGAGTGTTATTTCAAGACAAGATAGCAGTTAGCCTGGAGGGGAAATATATATATATATGTGTGTGTGTGTGTATATGAATAGGGAAATTACTTCATGCTCTACTTTGGGCAGACTCTTGCTTCTGTAGTTACCACCTGCCTTACTTCAAGACCAGCAGACACTGTGAGTATGTCTGTCAGGAAGGCAGGTGTGATTTTGAACAAGTATGGTCCTGTTAGATCAGCAGTGAAACCTGTCATGTCCTGCCACCAAAGCCAGAGGTCCTGTCAGGCTGCTGTTTCTGTGCTGTGAAACTAATGTATGGTTGTGTTTGTTGGAAAAGAGAAACTAATGTATGGTTGTGTTTGTTGGAAAAGAGAAACTAATGTATGGATGTGCTTGTTGGAAAATAGAAACTAATGTATGGATGTGCTTGTTGGAAAAGAGAGGGTGTGTGATGGGCACAAGTAGGGGATCAGCAGCTGGGGTGGCTGCCTGAGTCTTGCACATCTGAGGGGCAGCTTTATACACTGAGTGGAACAGCTCAACATCCACCACAGTGCTGTGATCTTTAACAAGCCTCCTGCACTGGGAAGGCACTAAAAATTGAAATCAACTCCCTTTTCTGTTGACAGCTCTTTATGATCCACTCCCTGGAAATACTGAAGTCTGCAGTTAAAACGGAAATATGTTTAAGAAGTATACTTTTGTCTGTGTTTGCCTTGGCTAGAGGCTGAAGTGAGTACAGTGTGAAAATGTGGTGCAATAAAAGAGGCTTCAAGAAAGAAAAGAGTATGAGATGTGCATGTTATAGATGTAAATATCACTAGCAGAGCTGTGCTGCAGAATAAATTGAAAGGTTTATAATGGGTTTCTGTCAAGAGGTTGCATAATGGTTAGGAAGGCAATACATGGTTCAAGTTTAGAAATGGCAGCAGATGGAAAAGTATTGATTTATATTTGTGACAGTAGAAAAATAAAGGAAATAATTGCGCTACAACAGCTAGTTTCATGCTGAAAGAACAGTGTTCACATTCCAGTTGCTTGCTGCTACTGTCACAGTGACTCCAGAAGAGATGCCTGTATTTCAACCACTGACTACCATGTTTGAGGGCCAAATATTTTAATAGCTATCTACACTGAATTTAATGGCATTATTCTGTATTCAGCTAGTGCTATTAAAAGCAGAATTTTGTCTTGATAGGAAAAAAAAACAATCTATTTTTCTACCAGATTCTAATGTAAAAGATGTAAAAGCACAATTGTGCTCAGCACTAGAGAATGGGGAAGGTGTCAAAGATGCAATTGTAGCCTCTTATATGCTGATCAATCTATACTGACAGACCCTGGATGACTTAAAAAATTATCACGAGATCACTCCATTCTCCGCCACTGGAATGGAGTTTACATGAAGGGGAAGATCACTGAAGCAAAGCATCCCAAATACCCCTTTGTTCCCAGTTAAAATCCCTAATGAGATTGGAAAGGCGCAGAAATCACTTCCACTTGGCTTTATCCCTGTAGTGAGGGAGGCTTTTTTCTGGTCACATAAAGCAAAACCTGTTCCTTTGTGCCACTTTTGCAGGACCAGGCATTCTAACCTGGGGTTTATAATTCACCTGTATGAGGCTGCATTGAGGCTGAATGGTCTGGGAGAGTTCCCTGGGGGTCCACGACTCCTGGGTGTGCAAATCAAATTCCCTGGTGCCCAGGCAGCCAGGCTCCTTCCTGGGGAATGGGGAGGGATGGAGGTGGGTGCTGGGTCACCCTTGGCAGGAGCAAGCAAGAAGCTGAGGCAGGGATCTGAAATGGGAATGTGCTCCTGTGGCATAAACATGGGCAAACCTCTCACCTGAGGAGCTGCATGCAAAGGGACTCCTGCTGTCTGTGCTCCCCTTCTCTCCCTTCATCTCTCACCTCTTTTCTGAGCAGAAAAGCCGAGCTGAAGCAGGCTGGGTTCCAGCTGAGTCTCAACTCCCACAGGGTACTTGTTCTCCCTGTTCTTGGAGTTTCAGGAGTGACAGAATTCCTGGACGTGGTTTCTTTTGTGAGTGTAGCTGCATGGAGAGATGTGCCTGAATGTGGGTCTACACATAACTTAGCCCTGGAACAATAAAAATTCTGTAAATTAGGATTGGGTATTTAAATCTGAGCCAAAAAAGTATACAGGGGTCAGCTAAGGCTGTGAACTGTGTTGTGCAAAACCCTGTATTTTCATCAGCCTCCTTTGCACATTTAACCCATAAGGTACAGGTACTCCTGCAGCTGGATTTGCACTGTGCTGAGGCAGCTTTCTGGCAGAGGTGGCCACAAGTCCACATTTGCAGAGCAAGGCCTGAAGGACCCTGCTCATATTCCTTTGGAAAGATGAGGTGCCCCCAGTTCTGGGGGTGCTGCTGACACTTCTGCCATCTTTCACTGGTCCATCTGCCCCAGTAAGTGACAGTGCAAAGCAAGAAAGAGTCTGGGGTTTCTGGAGGGACCTAGGCTTCTTCTTAAAGGAGTACTAATATTGGCTGCTGCAGGAGCAGATGGGATTTGCAGGAACCCCAAGCTCCATCTGTTCACAGTAGACACGATGAGCCCAAGATCCAGGGCACAGCTGAATGTGGTGGCCAGCCCAGCACTGTCAGCTGGAGGTGAGGAACAAGTGGGTCAGAGCAGCAAGATTAGAAAACAAGCAGTAAAGGCCTCTTTGCCTAGAAAATGGCAGAAAACACTTTTCACCACTGTTGAAATATACTTGTGGTAGAACTGAAAGTCCAGCAGAGCCACCTCCTAAACACACCTGGCTGTCCTTTGAGGCCTTATTTCCCCTTCTAAGCTGCCCATGGCTGTGGCTGCACTGAAAGAGCCAGAGCTGACTGCAGCATGCAACCTTTTACTTAGTGGGTGGAGCTGGCACAGCAGCATTTGTAACCTCAGAAGCTTGAATAACCCAGTTTCTAAAATCATCGTACTTGCCAGCCTATGCAAAGAACATATAATTAGAGCAGCTTTGACTATTTCTGTTGAAATAGCTCTTGCAGCTTCTTGTTAGTTCTGATAACAGGAATGTTGCTGCTTCTGCACTAATTGCTGTAACAATCTTCCGAGGGCTCAGTCCTGCAGTCAGTACGAACCATTCCTGCTGAGCATGCTGCTCCTCAGACTCAGGGACTGGCAGCCCTGGCTGATGTTCTGCAGGATTTTCAGGGAGCAGGGCTGGCTGATGTTCTGCAGGATTTTCTTGCTTAAAAGGAGAAGACATCATTACTTGTTATTGATAGAGTTCCTCAGTGTAATTTGCTCAGCTGAAGTCCAGTGTAATGTGCTCTGCTTCCATCAGGCTCTCCACAGCTAACTTCATTCAATGTCCATGAACTCTGCTGTGACTCTCAGGAACAGTTTCTTACTGCTGCAAAAAAATTAGCCCCTTTAGGTAAATGATTGGTTCATCTAAGGCAGTATCCCTTGCTGATTAACTCATTACTTTATATGGGGAGAAGATGCTAAAGCTGCCTTAGCTCTCTGTTACCTGTGACATGTTTACCATTCTCTACAACGGGAAAGCTTTCCCCTTGTTTTGGCTGTGATTCTTAGTTACCACCTGATATTTCCCCATCTAGAGCACGAGGGCACAGTTTGCCTCTCCACACCATAAACTCCTAGAACTGCTCACCTCAGATGAGGCCACATTTGAAGTAGACTTGGTTTGTTTTTCAGCTATGGCAATCTCAAACTATAGCTGTGCATGCACAGAAGGCCAAAGAACTCTCTATCCTGGATGGCCTGGGATCATCAGAACTTCTCACCAAAAGGCAAAGCTTCCTTTTGAGAGCCTTGGCCAGTGTTGGTGGTGTCAGGCTAAAGCATTAGCAGAGCAGGATCTTGCCTATATAACATAGATTAGAGTGGTGTATTTGAAATACTTTAACACAAATTTATCAGTCACTGCCTCTGGGCCATTTTCCTGATATGTTGCAATCATCTGGATATTTTAGCAGAGTTTCAGTAGACTTGCGTCAAAATCATTTTGCCATCATCTTGACATAGTAATGTAGTCTCCAGTGATTGCAGTGACATTATTTTGCCATCATCCTGATATCATCTATTACAGCATTGTGGTCCCCATGCTCTGGCATTGCTGAGCACTTTGCCTCATTATACTATTTTCATAAGCTTGCTCTGAAATTTGTGCAAAATAGCTCTGGTTTTCATAGTTACAAGCATGGGGGAGTTCCCTAAAATCAGAAATGATATTTCAAGTATACTGATTTGCTATTTTAAGAACACTCCAGATTTTTAACATTTTTCCTTTAAATGACCAAAATGTTTAATTCATACAAAACTGCCAGAAAAAATGTTCACTTAGGAGGTAAATGATGTTTTACTCAAAGTTTGGCAGGAGTACTGAAAACTGGTTCCAAATTATGCTTTGTTAAACTCTTCATCATTAAAAGCAACATAAACTTAATCTTTTTGGGGTGTACACTGGAGGAAACATTGCTTATTGCAGCCTGAAATAGCCTCAGTATTCTTATGTTTATGATCCAGTGACTCGTGTTTGGGGTCCAGCTTATTTTGAACAAGTTCAGTCCCTTACTGTATCACTTTAAGTCTTAAGCACAAACATATCCCATATATCTTCAGATGCATAGATAATTTCAGAAACTGAGAATATGGCTGAATTGGCTTGGGTAGGGAAAGGCTTATTTCGGGGCTTACCCTGGCCACATTTAGCTAAAACCATCTTAAACTTGGCCCTATTCTGAGCTTAAGACAAACAGTTTCTCCAGGGGGATTGTTCTTGTGAACATTAAGTACACACATAAGTGTTCGGAGAATCTGAGAGTGCAGGAGACAGATGTAAAGATTCTCACTGACTTTAGTGGCTTTAAAATGGCTTCAGTAGCTTTACACCAGGCTGCTAAAGAGCTTCTACTTCTCATATTTGCAGCAACAGGAGGAAAATTTAAGCTTGGTGCATCAGTCAGTGACCAATGGTGATCCTCTTTCAATCCTCTAAGTACTAGAGTTTGAACCTTAAGTATGGAAAATGCTGTCTGTGGTGTTTGAGCTCTCTGTAAGCACCAGGAATGCTTTCAGCAGGGGGTACAACTCTGACATCACTGGAGACCCAGCTGACACAGGACTTGATGCTAAGTAGCAGTTCATATTTTGTAAGCTTTTTGTAAATTGCTGTAGGGTCCCTGCTTCGTAACACCCTGCCTTGGTATTCTCATATCTTTATTCCATGGGTCTCTTTTTCACCTTTTTAGTTAATCACATTTTCTAAAGAGAACAGCAGTAAAAAATAGGTACCCAGTGAAGGCATTAATCCTTTTTTTCATGCCCTCATAGGAGGCCACCAGATTATAAACAAAAATTTTTTTAAAAAGTAGTTTGGTTATTTCTTAATCAGGAGAAAATAGCTGTGGTTTCTTTTTCTTTTTCTTTTTTTTTTTTTTTTTGCTATTGATGTTACCCTTTTCAAAAGTACACACGTAGCAGGAGTTTTAAAGTTTCAGCTTTTAAACTATGTTGTCTCACATTCCAGTACTGATCCTTGCAGTATTGTCTCTTGGTTGGCTGCCCTTTCATTTCTCTTCAATTACAGCTCCCTCAAAAGCTGTATAGAAAAAGATGCAAAAGAATAACACAGGCCATTATTCTGGGCTTTCAGTGGTGATAGACTCCACTATAGCAGACATTCAAATAATGACTGAACTATCACTCCCCTCAGAAGCTGTTCTAACAAAACACCACCAACAAAATTCATGGGGTTAGTTAATGTTTTATCGTGACAAGTTATGGGATGATATGGAATCACTTTTTGTTCAAACCCAGAATTACCTCATGGTTCTGTTAGCTATATTAAATCTTCATTAGTCCAAAAATGAGAAAAATGAGACTGAAATCAGGCCATTCATACACTGACATCTGCTGAGCTTGCAGATGAATAAAACTTTGTGCTTCTTCCCTACATTCAGTGGGTTGGCAAACAAATAATTATTTTCTGTTTCTATTTTGTTTATACAAAGCCACCAAATCATGGTGCAAATACATGCAATAGTAAATCTCCCATTGTCTCTAACCAGAGCCATGTCTGGGTCCATCTATATGCAAGTTGTAAAGTCTGTGCTGAAAAAAGCTGCCTGGTAACCCTGTGAGCATGCCAGCAATCATAAATGTGCTCTATTTTACAGGGCATGCTGGAAAACTACTTGTGCTAGGGAGAAAGTTCCTGACAGCAGCAGCCTCTGTCCCCGGGATGGGAAAGCAGGCACGTCCATTAGTGATTCCTTTGTCACCAGGAGCAGCTTATCTTCATAATGCAGCCAGGGGAAGGCTGAATTCCTATCAGGAAAGCAGACCACTAGCTACTACTATGAGCTGAGTGGGAGGAGAAATAATGGGGACGACATCGGTGGGACTGTGCTGAAGGGAGTGAGAGGGGAGTTAGATAAAGTGAAAATAGGGTCAGTGTCAAAATGTTTAATTAAGAGGCAGCAGCAGTGGAGTGAGAAGGAACAGGAGATCACAGGAGATAAAGGGATGGTGGGGAAAAGTAACAACAGCAAAAAGCTCAAGGATGGTCTTTGAATTCTCTAGGGGTTTTTCCCAAGGAGAAACATTGCTTCTGGAAAAGAATCTCCACCTGCTTTACCCTGGTGGGAGGTGCAGGTGTGAAGTCTGAGAGGGTTTCATTGATCCTCAGCGAGGAAGGGGGAGACCCCAGGGAAAGGGACACTGCTGCCAGACGGAAGGAGATGCTGTGTGAGGAGCACCTCTTCCATTTCAGTGTAGAATAACAAATGGTCACATCAGGGACAGGCAGGGAGAAAGCCCCTGCACCCCAAAGGGAGGGAGGGAATGGCTTTTGTGAGCCACGTGCTGAGGCTGGGTGGGATGAGATGTGTGAGGAAGAGCTCAATGGGAAGGAAAATGGGCTTTTTCTCTGGGTGCCCACAGGCTAAAGCCCAGCACAGAGTGCTTAAAAAGCTTCTGCCAGGCTCTGCTTGCATCTTTCATTTTAAAACAATGAATATAGCTATTCCTAATTTATTGTAGGATGCTCAGAGCTGGCAGATCACCAGCGTTGTTTCTTCTCTCCTTGGATTAACCCAGTGTTCTTTGCATTTCCCTGAGCTGCTGCCACCGGGGTTGTTGTTTTGAATCCTGCAGCACCAGCTTAGTCAATCAATCACCACAATCAGTGCTGGCATTGAGGCACAAAATAACATGGAAAAAACCCCACTGTGTAACCCAGGGAAGGGCTCTGTGGCACTTTGAAATCAAGAGCAGACACATCCTGCCAGTGGCTACATCATCTCCTCATTCCCTGCTCTGTGTTTATGTGTGTGTGTGAGTATGCATATGCCTTGTGTGCCTTTATCTCCTTCCACCTACAAGCTTGAGAAACTTGGCCCAATGTGCCAGAAAAACCTACTGAAACAGCAAAATACTTAATGGATCCTCTTTATGCCTCAAATCCAGTTCAGGCTAAGGAAAATGGGAGAAGAAATTGTGATTAAATTATTAGTTTGATGTATTCTTAATACTTGCTTTATTAGCATGTAACTAAGTGTTGTTAACTGAATGAAATGTGTTGTGTAACAGATCACACCTCCTTTACAACTGACACCCTAAGATAGAGATCAGTGTTTGTACAGGAAGGGAATGCAAGAATTCTAGTACACTTTGCCTTTTCAGCCAGCAGACAAGCTCTGTCTTCTCCTGGTTTCCCCAATTTTATTATCATTTTAGCAATGTCATCTCATGCTGTGTAAGTTCAGATAAACTAACTTCCTCATTTTCTGGGAGCTGTGACTTTCGTACAGCACTGTGGCTTCAGTGGGCAGAGATAGAGTGACATGTCTGGGACTGCTGGGGGTGCTAGGAACATTAATATCTTTGTGACTGTGAGCTTAGTGATAGATATTCTAGTTACCATTTTATTGGAAAGCTTCAGCAACTGTGTCATTCAGAGCATTCTGCACATGGCTAGGTCTGGGTTGAAACACGTTTGTTGTAGGATAAATTCTTGGCTAGTGGCCAGTGAATGATCTGGTGTTTTCTGTGTTGTTGTTGTGCAGGAGGTGCAGTGGGTAGGACCTGATCTGCTACATGAGACTCTAACTTGGATTTCAGTGTTCAGTACTTTGTTTCCCTCTGGAATGAATTCTTAGCTAGAGCATGGAGTGCAGGCTGTGTTTTTGCCCAGCAGTTCAGTTTCTCTGGAAGCACAGAGCATTGAGTGAAGTCCCTCTGTGTCCTCCAGCAGCAATTCCTGGCTGAGCGCTGCCACAGGTGTGAGCAGTGGATGGTGAAAGCTTGGGCAGTTGTGTTTGCACCTTGGCAGGGGAAAGGCTGCCAGCTGAGCTCCTGGTTCAGTAAAGTGCTGGGAAGTGAGTTCAGGTACAGAGGTGCCTGCAGGAGGGATCACCTCTCTGCTGGAGCCAAGGCACCGCTGACGCACCCGCGGAGCCGCTGACGCCGAGAGCGGCCCGGGGCTGCTGTGCCATTCCAGCACCAGGCACGGATCCATTCCCCTAGAGGGAATCAGCCTTTCAAACTGGGGGAATAGTAGCCCTCATAAAGGGAAGTAGGTTTTTTAGAGGTCATCTCAGTCTGCCACAACTTTAAGCATAACTTCTATTAAGTGTACATCTCACATACTCTTGGAACCTTCCAAGGAGGGCGGCTCTACAACCTCCCCAGGCGGTCTTTCCCAGTGCTTAACAAGCCATATTATTACCCAGGCTTTCCTAATGTTTAACCTAAATTTCCTGTGCTCCTGTTTAACCCAATATTTCTTATCCTATCCACACTGGAAGACTACTTACTCCTTTCCTCTTTTAAGTGCATGTTACGTATGTAATCCTCAGCCCTTTCTGCAGACTATATGAGAGCATTCCTTCCAGTTCTCCTTGTGTTTGCTGGGCCTCTGGCTATTCTCCGTGCTCTCTGCTAGATCTTTTCTGTTCAGTGTCTTCTTTAAAGCTGAAAGGACTTGCTACAAACTGCCTACACTGCTCCAGCTGTGAAAAAATCACATTGTATTCTAAGCAAGCATCCTAAGAATGGCCTGGTATCACCCTGTGCAGCCCTTCTCACTTTTAGTGTATGCGGAAACTAAGTTGTTCTGATCTAACATAAAAGACTAGAGTAGAAGTATTTCATAAGAGCAAATCCAGGGCAGGTGCCTACAGAAATGTATTTAACATACTTCTGGTTTTAGAGAGAATTTTGTAGGTAGAGGGAGACTGTATTTTTCCTAGCTCTCTTATGACCATGAGAAGGCTGATCCTGGAAAGCTTTAATAAAGTTGATATTTATCTGTTGCTCCTCCTCCATTCCCACTGAAGGAAATTAAATTGGTTTAACAAATCTGTGTTCTTGACAAAGCCATGCTAACTGTTACTCATCTCCTTGTTATTTCCTGAGCGGTTACAAATAATATGATTGTTTCCATATTTTTCCAAAACTGACCTTCACTCACTGCTCTTTAATTCCCCATTACAATCTTTTCCCTCTGTGTAAGGAAACACACTATCTGCTATTTTTCTCTCTTGTGGATATTCACCCCTATCCCCTAAGATCTCCAAGAAAACCCTCATGGCCCTAGGATTGCTTCAGGTAGTTCAGTAGAGTACTTCAGGATGAATTGTAACTGACCCAGCCAATTTGAAAGATCTGATTTATCTAAGCACTATTTAATCTGTTCTTTCCCTGATTTCACTTGTGTTTCTACCTCTGTCACTATTGCTGTTTTCCACCTAACCTCATTTGACCTTTTTGGTAAAGATTGCAGGAAAAAACCTTCAAACCCTCAGCCTCTTCAGCATCACCTATCAATAGCTTTCCCTGCCTTATACAATAGAAGGCCAACACATTTTCCTCATCTTCCTCTCTTTATGAAGTATGATTACATCCTGTTTTCTTGTTGTCCTTTCTGCACCAATGCATTTTCATTTGACCTTTCTGATTTGGGCCCTACACTCTCTCTTTTCTTTCCTCCTGGTCCTCAATAATCTGACCTAGGTTCAACTTTGTATGCCTTCCTCATGTTTGAGGTCAGAGAGGAGGAGTCCATGATTTAGCTAAGATGGTTTCTTACAACACTTCAAATGGTTTTGCTGCTTTGGGATAATTTGCACTCATGCTGTTAATAGAACTATTTTAAGGAACTGTCAGCTACTCTGAGTGCATTCCCCATGAGATAATACTTAAAATTCTCTGAGTTTATTTAATCTGGCTTTTTTCAAGTTTATTGCTTCTATTTGCTATTCATCTTCCCTTCCAGGAGCAGTGGGTTTTCTCATTCCATGATCACTGTCACCAAATTGCGTTCTGTTTGCTTATTTTTAAACCTATTTCCCCTGACTCTTAAAATGAAGAGTAAAGAATGTTCCCTTCAGTTGCTCCTCCAGCCAGAAGACACTGGCAGTGTGCAGTTTGTCCTGTGATCCCTGTGTCCCAGCAGGCATCTCCGTCAGCTCCTGCCTGTGCCCCCATCATCTCCAAGCCCAGTGGCCTGGATGTGTGTATGAATCATCTTCCTGCCCTCCAAAAGAAGGAGTTCTGTCCATCTGTTCTTTGTGGCTTTACTTTGTCCACCCCCTCAACCCCCCTCTGCTGTGACAGCACCTGTGCTCACTCCCTCTGTTATTATTAGCTAGGGATTTTCAGCTGGTTATCTCTTCCCATGTTTTGCACTGTGGGATGAGTGTGTCTGTGGACAGCATTTTGTCCTTCTCCCTGAATGAGCTCCACCAGATAAATTAATATTCTAGTCTTGTGAATTATCCCAACAAGTTTCTTGTGCCAATTAATTCATAATTTTGAGCACGTATTAAAACTTCCAAGTCCTCCTGTTTATTCCATGTATTTCTTGCATAAGTTCTTGTGATTACTTTTTTGTGATTGCACCCAGCATCTATCAGGAATAACTCTGTGAAGTCGGAGGGTCATATTTTGCTGTCATTTACATGAATGTCAATCCAAATGATTCTACTGATTGGCAAGAAGCTACTTCAGATTTACTTGCATGAGGGTAAAGGAAGAATTTGGCCCCCTGAAATGAATTCTGTGTGAAATAGGTCTGGGCCAGGAGGATTAACATGTTTCTCTAATTGCTAGATGTGTTATATTGTATGTAATCAGTGTAGTGGCAATAAAATATGATTGCCACACCCAGACTATTTCATCACTGAGCTTTTTTGAATCCTTTAATTGTCCTTCATTTGTTACTGTGCTCACATTAATAAGGTGCAGAGTTTACCATAATTGAAAAAGTAAATTAAAATAATTAAAAAAGAGAACTCTGAGATGTGCATGCAAGCAGACTGTACTTTGTGCTGCAGCAGAGCAGCAGAATGAGGTAGAAAAAGTCAGCTTTTGAGGTTTTATTACTTTTTGCTTTGTGATGACTGGCTTCAAGCCCACACATTTCTTGAATACACAATAGGGAGTTGGGCAAGACTGCAGAAATAAATTTTATTAACACACAATCACTGCAGCACCAGACAGAATAATCTCCTTTAGTCTCCTCTAGCTGGCAGAGTCCTCTTTGTACCAGGTCAAGTCAATTAGCAGTATAATGTATGACAGGTTTTATTTTAAAAGGGTTTAATTAAAGTTTTGTTACAAAGCTCATACAAACTAACAATCTGTCTTTTAGGGATATGTATTATCTAGAAATTGATTTTAACTTAAACACTAATTTATAGACTGTCCCCTGTAATAAGTATAATTCCTTGGAAGATATTAAGGTCCTCTTGCCCCAAATAAATTCAGGTCCTGATTCAGCAAAACATGTAATTACTAAGGACTTCAGTGAAGCCACTCATGCACTAAAAGCTGAAGGTGTGCTCCAGCACTTTGCTGAATCGGGGCCTTACTGTAAAACCCTGCCCTGATTACACACATGGGCCAATTCAGCCAGGTCTTTGCTGAGAAAAATACTGAAAACCATTTGTGAATGTTTTTAAAATATCTCATACAGGCCAGTAAGGATGGGAGTATTTCCTTCTTCTAGATACAGATGGTTTTCTCAAGTCCTGGTATCTTCTCAGTTCTTATATCTAAACACAGTCATTTACCTGTGCCACCTGGGAATATATTTTTTAAAAACAGAAAATATTCACCCTACTAATTATTTGGAATTTTTTCTTTTTTCTCTTCCCAAGAAAAGAAAAGCTGGTTCCTCAGAAGATGCAGCTAAGTAGAGCTGCAGTAACTTAAATGAAGCTATGTTAGTTTATGTCATTTGAGGATGGTAGCCCAAAAGTTTAGGTAGATGTTCTTAATGCAGACTAACAGTGCTACTCTAGTGATGATAACCACAAACTTTCCCCTGATTGCAATCCCTATAGAATAAAAATACCCCTAAAAGCTGAAGAATATGTCACATTTCAGGATAACTGATAATTCATCCTTGTATGTGACTTTCTTTTTTTTTTTTTTTTTTTAATTATTCACAAGCTATATGATTTAGAGTCACAAACAAGTGACTAGAAGGGATTTCTGTGTAGAAAAGATCCCAGGGGTTCTTTGGCTCTCTCCTGGGCAGTGTGGTTGACTTACAGCAAAACCTCTGGATCATGAATTATCCCAGTGAGCAGGAGGCAGGTGAGCTGGGCTCTGCAGCCTGCCTTGGACTCCCCAGAAGGAGCTGGATGTTTCCAGCATGTGCTGGAGCCAGGAATGCTGGACCCTGCTGGGGCAGCTCCCCGTGCTGGCAGCGTGCAGCCACAGAGCCACAACAATGGCCAGAGACACCAAGAAGCCTTAGAAGGCATCTGTCTTCTCTTCACAGCATATTTGGGAAAGTTGTGCCTTTTTGTTGGAGTGTTTATTACCAAAGCAAAGCCTCCTCATTTTTTATTTTTACTTTTTAAATCTTTTGTCATTGAGACACATGTAACAGTGGGTCAGAATTTGCTTTGATTAATCTCCAATCTGGTTCTACTGTGTTCTTCCCCATGGTGTAAATCTAGACTGCAGCTGGTAGGGGGTTGTATGCTTAAAAAGAAAAAAGCCTCAGTGCCACAACATGCAAAGTAGCAGGCTTGCATTGCCTACTTCTATGTCTGAATAGTCTGAAAACCAAAATATAATTCAAATACCACTTTTCCTGCCACCTTCTGCCTGAGCCCTCCAGAGCTGAGGCAGAGAAGGCAGGTGTGTGTTTGAAATATGTGACAAGAGAATAAAATGGGGGGCAAGCAGAGGGAGAGAGAAAGAAGTGCATTCAGAAAACCTGTAGAAAAGAATAAAGGAAAACTTGAATAGAGCAATAAATTCTGTGGGACAAGTCCTACCCTGACAGCTTCAGTGACATATCCCTTGATTTCAGGGAGGCTGCCGACACCGAGCTGCTCAGGAGCTTTTGCAGGGATGGCCCTGCTTGTTTGAGCAGAGCTGTTGGGTGGGGATGCCTGCCCCAAATATACATCACAGGCTGCCTGCTAGCTAGAAAAACAGGCTTGCTCATTTAAAATTGAATCAGGCTTCAAGCTTAAGTTTGCAACGGAGAAACATAAGAAATGAAATAGTTTGCAAAGAAATTCTAAGCAATCTGATAAATTCTCAAACCAAACTGTTCAAGACGTGTCCAGGATTAATGCCCAGTCCTATTACGAGTTAAACATGCTGGTGAAAGTGTATTTTACAAAACCTGAAGAGTCCTAGCACACAACAGAGTGTGGGGTTCCTCAAGAATAACCACGAGGCTCAGGTGTGCTGGGGGCACAGGGCACAGCTGATGCTCCAACAGGGATAGCTGGTGCTCCTCATGGAGGCTGCCAGGCTGACCCCTGCAATTAAACAGAAATATTTTCCATGCTTGGGTTCCTTGTTGGCCAGTTAAGAGGAATGGGGTATCTTTACTTGCCGTTTTACAAGTCTGTGTGTGACCACATTGTCCATGGTATATAGAGTTTTTTATATGAGTGTTTAAGGACTCAGGTACTATTTCCCTGGCTCTGCATCAGTGTCCTAGGGCTGGTGGAATGGCTGTGCTGGAATGTGTGCAAAGCCTCACAGGTGTGAGCAGTAATGAAAGGAGCAGGGAGGCTGGGATGAGCTGGTGGCAGGGAGAGAGGCAGGGAATCAGGGATGAGCTGCTGGGAATGGTTGGATGTTGCAAGGTGCTGTGCACCAGCCAGTGCAGGTAACTGCATTTCCCAGAACAACAGCTTCTAAGGTCCCACAGTCTTCCAAAGGCATTTGCAGGTTTAAAGTTGTGTGCTTTTAGAAGTGCAGTTGAGTTTGGGGCCAAACTGATCAGCATTTTAAGAGTTCCAGCCCAGAGCTGTAAAGCAAAATAAACCCAGGCCTCCATGTGCCAAAGCCTAATGTGTTAGCCCACTCTTTCATCCACCCCTTCCTTCCCTTCCCTCCAGAAACAGTCTCACCAAGTTTTACTGTACTGTAATGGAAAATAGGAACCAGAATGCACTGGGACCTCCTTTGCAATTTTTTTTTTTCAGTCTAAATAGGTCCCATAGACCTCTCACCAAGTGATTTCAGTTCTCTCAGTCAAAGTAGCCACATGGGATAAAATACAAACAGCATTAATCCTAAAAGACAAAATTCAGCAGAAGAAAGAGTTGTAATGAAAATTAAAATATCTGCAAATGAGTTTAGCTAGCGTCCACCGTCCTTTTTACATTCGGTGTGATCTTCCTCTGGAAAAAAATAAATTAAGGTCAACATACAAACTTCCTCTGCTTCCTGGAATTCTTACATATTTTCACTATGATAACATGATTTGTGTGTGTGTAAATGCGAGGGGAGAGGCGGCCAGGAGCTGGCAGAGAGCCCCCTCCCCCTCGGTCCTGGGAGAATGCCTGAAGCATGAGCTCAGCTGTTGGGCTCTGTGCATGGTGTCATACACTTCCACAAGCAAATTCACAGTGACATTAAGAAAAGAAGATCTGGGGCCCTAGTCTCTAAAGTGTTCACAGTGTCCACCAGACAGCTCCTACATAAAGAGCTGTTTATTTGTTGAATTAGCAAATTGGTACCCGTGGAGGGGGTTGAAAATATCTGAGCAATCCTGGGGTTTTGGTACAGTTACAAAAGTGTGTTTTCTTCTATGTGAGTTTGCTCTGACAGAAACTCATGTCTTTGCATTTCTGCTTCCTCCCCCTCCTCCCTCATAAATAAACACCCTTTTAAAAAAAGGTAGCTCACGATTAGCCATTAATTAAGTCCTTTACTGGTTTAAAATAAATAGTTGCTGAAAGTCTAGGATGAGGATCTCAGCACAAAGCACATCTGTACACCATGGTGTGCTTCTGAGAAACAGAATTTAAATGATTTGCATATGGCCACCTAAATATTTAATGGGTTTGCAGTTTAGGAAAGCTGGCTTAGAACTGTGTTGTGCAGCCTATCATCTCCTCTGGCTCTGCTGGCTACCTTGGGTCAAACGTGTTGTTATTTTTAGGGCCTGATCCTGGAATTTCAGAAGCTGTTGGAGCCCTTGGCACCATTTGAAATGGGGGCTCCTCTCCAGCATTGTGTCTGCACACAGCTGAGCCTAGGACACGTTCAAGTTTCTAAAGCTGCTGGAGTGTTTGAGAATCTTTAAGCCAAAACCTGGCAGTGTTGTTCCCTTCACAAAGAAGTTTCACACTAGCATGGTATCAGTTCTCAAGCTGCCTTACAGCCCCTCTTTCTTCCCCTGCCCCATCCCCCCTCTGTGGCCTGCTATGTACACGCTCCCAAGCCCAGCTAAGCATTTCACGAGTGTGCAGGGCTGAATGCACATTCACAGGAAACAAAACCGTGAGATACTTTCAAAAATGCAGACACACACAGAGCTTCTAGACAGCTCCAGGCAGGTGCAGTGTTTGTGCTGCAGCGACTGTCCGGTGCTGCTCTGAGGCATTCCGATGCCACCGTGCTCCAAGGCCACAGTCAAATATTAACTGAATGCAAAAGTTAAAGAAAAAGAAGCAGCTCTTCCCAGTGGAATTGTAGCATTCTCTCTTCGTCACATTCTTTTGAGCTCCAATAACAAGTCAGCTCTTTGTATATGGTGAGACTTGTAATGGAGAAGAGAGAGAAATTGCCTCAGAAGCAGAATCCTGTCTTGCACTTTTTGCAGGGATCACTGTGCTTCTCTGCCAGCCACAGAGAGATTTCTTCCCAGTTTTACTTCCAGGCAGCCTCTCTGGCACAGACCTGGTCCCTGTGCTTTAGAGATCAAGTCTCCCATCACAAACATGCATCCAAATAAGCAGCATTTCTGGAGCCCTCATTCCAAGTACTTCATCAGGTAAACACTGTGGCTGATGAGGCCAATAGCCCTGGGAATTCTTAATCTCATGCAGAATCAAGTTGTACTGGCTAAATCCCAGTAATCCAAAATTCCTGTTGACCCCAATGGGAGTTGCAGGTGCTTGAAAACCTCAGATTTATGGATCGCTTCATTCATCATTCCACTGCAGCCTTGTCTGGACAGGAAGACAGTAACCTTTAAAGAGCAACACTTCACAACCATTAAGGAACTAATATTTTATGCATTTGTATCACAGTTGGCTCCAAAGCCAACCTTGGCAAGTGTCTGGAGGTTTCTCCTGAGAGTTATTTGGTGTGTTAATACTGCTGCTCTGTTTAAGGTGTTTAAGGGTTGTTTCTCTGATCCTTCTTCATTAGAGGTAATTGAATAGTTTAGAAACCCAATCACTGTTTGGCTGAGTCTTCCAGTCAACAACCCCACTGATTGAATAATGGCTCACAAGACACAGAGGCACAGAAAGATAAGTTTATCACAATTTTCTAGCACTCAGAACATCTTCAAAATGCTTGACAGGCCACTAATTACTTTCTTATAAACAGCTGTGGATTCAAATCTTGCCAAAATGCAGAGAGATTCCTGTAGCTCATTATTTCAGTTTCCCTACTTCACTGGTGACTTCGGCAACAACATCCTCCACACTGTTCCCTCACTTGGGGAAAAAAATTCCCTCCAGTTGCTTTGCAAGGAGGTTCTGTGCAACCCCAGGTGCCAGCCCCTTCCTCCAGGCTTCTGAGCTGCTCTGTGTTCTTTCTGTGCTAAGAGATTTCATTTCACCACCCCCAGCGAGACAGAGTCTACCTTCTGCCTGAGGCAGAGCTGCAGCTCAGCCATGCCAATTATAAAAGATGCCTCCCAAACGTGTATTCCTGGTTTCCAGAGTGACTCCAAAGTGCTACCACACCTATCTTCAGAGTGGCTAAAAGTTACCAAAAGGCAGCATGGTCACAGGCAGTCACATACCGTGCAGATGAGCATAGCATGAATTGCTAACTAGATGGTCAGAGACACTTGGATTTTCCTCCTGAAGTTCCTGACAGAGACAAATCTACAAATCTCGGTGGGTTTTTTGGGTTGTTTGTTTTTTTTTTTTCTTTTTTTGTTTGTTTGTTTTTTTGGGTTTTTTTTGGTTTTTTTTTTTTTTTTTTTTTTGTGGAGGAATTGCTCTTTGGTTCTCCGTGCTTTGCTGGAACATACCATAGCTTGCTTTCCCCCTAGGCATTACACCCAAAGTTATACTTCCCTCTCTTGCCTCACCTCTGTACCAGGTGAGCCCCATCTGAGGAAACTGCTCTGATCTCTGTGCTCCATTTCATTGCCATTGACTTCAATTCTGCTGTCTCAGAGACCCTTTCCCATGGCCCCTGTGGAAGCTGTGATACAGGCTCATACCAGCATCTTTCAAAAACCCTCAAAATAATGTGAATTTTGAATATGTGATCACCTTCATCCTTGGACTGCTGACTCCCCAAAAGCCTCAGAATCACAGCACCAGAAATTGCATTGAGATCTGTGGTTTAGTGTCCAGAGGTGCAGCTTGAGCAGAGCAGCATGGCTGCTAGTACAGTAATTCAGCAGCAGGCTAGAGTTAGGGTCACCTGTGCTCTAGATATTTCAAATCTGCCTGATTAAACAATGTTAATTAGTGGTGGTTCTTTTTCCTAGTACAGTCAGAGCTGTTTGTCCCTGTCTAGTAATGGAAGAATGCCACTACCTTCAGAAGTGATTTTTAAGGACTGATTAAAGAATATTTGTTCAACTTAGAGAAGAATGAAGTCCTACATATATGTTAATACATCCCCACTAACACAGAATGGCTTTTTGTTGTTCTCCTCTGTCTGGAACATGAACAATTTATAGTCTCCTGCTGCATCTAATTAGTGAATCTGACCCTTAAATGGAAGCAGTAGAGGTTTGTGATTCTAAGTCCAGCATTTCTAGGCTCTATCATTGAAAAAGGGGCTTCATAAAAGACTCAAGAGATGCAGTAGGATGATTTTTAAAAGCCAGTCAGATAGAGCCAGGAAATAAAGGCGTGCTCTGAAGCAGTTGCATGGCTGTCTTGGTTCACATTCACAACGCAGGGAAGGTAAACTGCTTTCAACATGGATATGTGGGAAGAACTTGGCCTTGTACAGCTCCCTCCCTGGTACTAGCCAAGATAAAAATACATCAGGATTACCAGCATCTAGGAAACTAGCATATGGTGCTACCACAGAATGTAATACGAATATACTTTAGAAAACCATTATTTTTCTCTTCTTGAGCAGTTTCTCATTAATCTGGGTGCCATTCATTCTCTGCCTGGATTTTTTCCACATTTTTCCCATGAAAAGAGAGGATATGCTTGAATTAATTTAATTGCCGATGTTTTTTTTTTCAAATAGCTGTGGCAGAAATAACTTTTCCTAGCCAGGTTAAACAGCCCGTTCAGCTCAGCAGTTAACACTTATTGTTGCTGTCAGCCCCTCTGCATTGATTAGGGATCATACTGCCATTAGTGCTGAAGTGGCTTGGGAAGTTGCAGTGCTTCCTTTTCTCTCTCCTTTCTTTTTCCTGCACAAGAGCAAGATGATCTCACCATTATCTGGCAATGAGTTGTTTTCAAATACTTTAGGAATACTTTAGGAAGAGCCAGAGTGCACAAAAGGAATTCAGGGGTTCGTTTCCAGTTGAAAATTGTCCCCAAATGAGAGGGCTCCTTCCTTCACAATGTGGTGATCACCGTGGTGACTGTGGGAAACAGCATCAGCCAGGCAACATCCCCCACGGCTGGAAGCTCGTTTTCCATCCTGCCATGGCCAAACCCAACTTCTTCCCTCAATGTAGTGTGCAAACTGCAGGTGATGCTGCTCCAAACAGCAGTGGATATAGTTGGAAGGCAGAGCAGGAATGATCCCCACCACCTCTGTGAGGGGGAAGTGCCTTCCCTGTCCCAGCTGCACCAGCCACAGCAGCAGGGAGGGAGCAAAGCTGATTCCTGTCCATCTCACAGCCTTTACCCGCAAAGGTCACACTGGCTGGTCCTGTGGGGTTGTGCCCTGTTCCCTTGTTCCCAAATTTAATCTATTCTGCACTGGACATAAACAAGTGAGAAAACAAAAGAAAATGCTATCCTGTTTATTCTGTCATTTCTGCCACCACTGTCAGCCTTGAACATTTTGTATTTTTGTAAACATGGAATTCATTAGGGCGTGCAACTGACTTGAGAAAAGGGATGGTAAAACAAGGAGGTTTTTTGGAGAAAAATACAGAACCATACCCCTTCTCTGAACACTGAGATGGGTATGGACCACATGCTGCATGCGGCAGAATTGTCAGCATCTTTCACCAAATTCCAAAAATGCCATTGTACCCTGTGGCACATGCTGGCAGCTCCTGCAGTAGGTGAGAGATCTGTCTCCACCCTGGAGTACTTCCCTTGGGAAAGGGAAGACAGCAGAGTGGGTAGCTGGAATTAGAGGTGTGAACACAGCACAAGGACCAAGAGAAAAGTGTTAAGGAGTAGTAGGGCTAAATGAAAGAAACACTGTGCAGGAATGCATTGGGGAGCCAGGAGCAGAAGATGGGCAGAGCAGGGGGTCCTGGGAGGGGGGCAATTTGGCAGGACACACATGCTGGAGCTCCCAAGGGCCTTTTACAAGTGCTGGGAATGAACTGTGAGTCTTGGCCCTAAGGTACAAAGAGTAACTATACTCATCATCCTTTTGCACTTGGATGCTGTGTAACTGACTTGTAAGTTATACATACCTGAAAGTAGCTCAGTTCAGGCTGTTTCTTGATTTGTAGGAGAACTCTGAGGTTCCTGGTCTTGTACTTTCCTTTGGGGGAGAGGGAGGGTGGTAGCACAATTTCTCTGGACTGTGCCACTGTATTGATTTGAATAACAAAATGTACAATTCTGGATGGTTTCCATAGTTTTGTATTGGACATAGAAATAGAAAAGCTATCTTAATAGCTTTTATTCATTCCTTTTTTTGAAGGGAAGCAAAGCTTTATTTTTTTGGTTCAAGAAATCTAGTTGAGACACCACACATTTCCACAGAAGGCTGCAGCCTCTAGCAAACGGATGCATATTTATATGACAGGATATGCTCAGTAGCCCCGGGAAACCAAGAATTGAAATCAATAATTTCTAGTAAATCACAAACTGACATTGGCAGCATCCTAGTCTGGCTGAATATCTGTATCATCACAGACACTCTTCTTTAATAAACAGAACATACAATGTTTCATGCATTGGTTTTGCATTTTCCTGGCAACTGCATAAAAGAATAATTTCTAAGCATGATCCAAGGGATCTCTGACAAAGGAAAGAGGGTAACATTTGTTTCTGTGAGCTTTATGGGTTTAAATCTCAGGGCCAATTCTGCCATCAGGTAGTTTATGAATATTCATGTAAATTGTTTTGAGTTGAAGAATATGTAACTTTGCCATGTATCTGGCATGGAAAGAATACTTTGACAGTCATGAAATAGAGAATGTTTTAAAAAATAGCTTCAGCAAAGAGAGAACAGCTTTAGAAATGAAAGGGAAAATTAAGGAAAAAAGGTGTGTTTCCTGAGGACAGCAAAATTATGTGAATGTAGAAGAATTTTCTTATGCTTAGATACTTAAAGCAATTTGGAATATCTTATATTAGCTATGGGTCAGATTCTGCCTTTCTGTTGACTTCCAGAAAACTGAGGGAGATCTGTATATCCCTGATCACTGCACTTGTATGTGAACTGTGTGATCCAGCAGTGAAAAACACCAAGGCTAGAATTATTGCTATTGTTTGTGTTATTGCATATTCTTACTTGCAGTTGGGTACAGGAGTCAGATCAGTGTGTCCTATTGCCTAGACCTATTCTTAACCTGGAAATTTGGCAAGTGAGGCCTGTCACTGTTTGCTCCTGATCCAATACCCCCCATGTGCTGGGACCTGGCTCTGTGCCCATTTGGCTGCTGGAGCAATTGATAAATGAGACAAGGCTGCTGAACATTATGCTTGGAGAAAAGGCATCTCCTGGGGAGAGACAGGGGCTCCTTTAAACAATGCCCGAGTGTTTGCAGGTACCTCTCACTTCAGCAAACGACAGCTTTTATTCTTAGATGTGACTGAGGCTGCAGGTGGGATGTGCAGCAGCCTCAGCCCTGCCATCCCACACACCTGCAGCCCAGCACAGGGTTTGAGCTCGCTGGGCAGAGCCAGCAGCAGCCACACTGAGTGCACACATCACAGCTCAAGAGGGAAAATGTTTTATGCACAAGACAGAATTGGAGAAATGTCATTCATTATCAACATTTCAATGTATTGTTGCTGACAATAGAGCTATTGAATATGATATTATGTTAATTTGTATCAGCTTCTGTGCTTTTAATGAAAAATCTTATTAGCTGCAAGGTGGTCAGAATTGAAATATCTGTAAGTCATCTACAAAAGCAGCTCATGGAATCACAGAATGGTTTGGCTTGGAAGGGACCTTTAAAGGTCATCTGGTCCAGACCCCTGCACTGAGCAGGGACATCTTCCAACTGTATCAGGTTGCTCAGAGCCCTGTCCGACCTGACCTTGGAAGTCTCCAGAGATGGGACATCCCTCAACCCTCTGAGCAACCTGTCAGCATTTCACCACCCTGATCATCTGTGTGCTTCCCTCAGCACTTGGGTAATCCCTTCCATTCTGAGACACTCAGACATAATGTTAGCATGTGCCTAAGTGGATCTCTGAGCTATGCAAATAATTGATTTCTGAGTTTAAAAAATAAATTCAAAACATATCAATTGGAAGCAAGCATTTGGTCACTAAGCAGACATTAACAACTTGATTTTAAGTGATGCTTTAGGAGAAGACAGACAATGTACTTTTCTGAAACTATGAAGAAGTTACAGAGTTGTCATCTCTTAACTAACAGAGAGAGTAGATTGGTGTCTGTTTTTCCATATAAAAGACAAAATTGTAATTCACTTCAATTTATATAATTTTCTAAGGTAGTTCATGTACCCACTGAAATGTTAGTATGGCCATCCATCCTTTGATGATTTTACCTATAGACTCCTCCATGGAACTCATGCAAATAATGACTTATGGAAGTTGAAGGACTGACAAAAAAATTGATCATACATGTTCTTCTTTCATGTCCAGTGAAGACCATCCTGAAAACCTTTAATTAACTGCATACAATCAAAAGCTTTTTTTCTTGAAGCTTATTTTCCTAAAAGTAATGTTTCTTTAAAAGAACTGAATTGGTACATTACCAATTATACACATATACATATATTTTTTCTGTATAACTTACAGAATTACTCAATGCAGCAAGCATTACTGAGGAAATTAAAATTTACTAATGCATTTTATCTGTTTTACCATATACTTCTAGTAGGAAAAAATCAAGTATTGATAGGACTGAAAAGAGAGAAACTGAAAGATGGTAGATGTAGATTAGATATTACAAAGGATTTCTTTACTGTGAGTGTTGAGGCTCAGAGAAGGTGTGGATGCCCCACCCCTGGAAGTGTTCACAGAGGGGTTGGATGGGGCCCTGAGCCACTTGGTCTGTGGAAGGTGTCCCTGCCCATGGCAGGGGACTGGAGGTAAATGGTCTTGAAGGTGTCTTCCAACCCAAACCATAGCAGCAAAGAATGGTTTGATTCTGTGAAAAAGGACATGCAATTAAACACATTCAGAAATGACCTGAGATGCTGTTTTACTCCACACAATGTTACTGGTGCTGATAGTATTGTGACTTTCAGAAATGAATTGAAATTTTGCATGCATTAGTAATTCCATCCCTAGTTTATTACACTGTACTGTGGGGAAGTACCCAAAGGACATGAGCCTTCCTGGTCCTGAGCATCAGCCAATTAAAGACTGGCTTTGCTTAAAAAGAAACTTGCTAAGAGGCTTGCACCACTACCTGCAATTTCTCCTGCAGCTGCTCAGTAAAAGTTTCTTTTCTATCTTCTGTAACATCAGCTATTGCCTGTGGTCAGAGACAAGACACCAAATTAGCTGGATTGCTGATCTGATCTAGCACAAGAAATGCAGTACTGACTGGTCCAAGTGAAGGTTCATCTAGCCCAAGCCATTGATTTCACCTGATTTCAGGTTGCAAATGTGCAATAGAAGGCATCACATGCTTGCCATCCATCTGGTTCTGAGGCACTGACAAACCTGTGAATCCTTCAGTGAATCTGTGGTGAATCCTTGTGCTGCTCACTTGCTGCTTCCCTTCAGTGTACAAGACATGCTGTGGGGCAGTCCCTATTGCTCAGACTTCTGTGATCCTTTCTGGTGTCAGGAACCTCAGAGGCCAGCTGGAAGTCAGGCACAGTTCTCCTGGGAGAAGACTCCCAGCATCATGGTTACCTGGAAGCTCAGTTTTAGCATCTTTAGTTCACACCAGCCTGGAAGATGCAAACCTTTCTTTTCTCTAGCCCTTGCCATCTTCCATTGGCAGTGCCTGTTGCTGCCACAACCCATCCAGGCTGTGTCTGAGTGCACAATCCTTTGGTTTGGTGAACACAACTTGGGGCAGTTATTTAGCATATTGCAGCTTTCCAGCTAACTGTTCTCCTTGGGTAGAAAGGTACTGCTTTTTCAGAACAGTGAGTAAAGGAAAAACATTGGTCTTGTTTGGGATATTTTTGGTTTGTTATGTTTTGGGGTTTTTGTTTTGGTTCAAGGCACTCTTCTCATCCTTTTGTTATTTTTCAGATAAAGTTATAATTTCTCAACTCTCCAACTCTGGCGTTTCAATAAGACATCTCCATGTGGAAAGAAATGATACTAGTTTTATAAAGGAACAAAGCAAACTATATTTTCTATAGATATTAAAGATGCTAAATGAAATGTGGCAAACTACTGTAAAATTGATAAACAATGTGATTAATCAGCCAGTCAGGCCCAGGTTTGATGCCCAGCATTGGGAGAAGCGTTTGAGGTGCTAGAATATGTTTTGCCAAGCCTCGTGGCCATAACAGCCTTGATGTCATTAGAATCACATCTTTCCTGCAGAATCCTACAAGTCACTTTTTCAAAATAGGACAGAAGCATAGCAACAAGGTAGTTTGCAAGATGCTTAGGGTAAGCCTAACCTGAGAAGATGAAATACTGCCCTGAAGAAGTCAGTGAAAATTTTGTTATTGATTCCAGAGCAGCCAAGGATTCCCCCAGGTCAACTAGAGTAAATATGCCTAAAGAAAGGGCTCATAATTTAATCACCAAAGACCAAAATTGCAGGCCTGAAATCCCCTGCTTAGCCATTACCTATCACTGAAAATGAGTGATCTCTGCAAGGGGTTTGTTAAATGCTTACACAGCCTGAAATTGGGGTTTTGAGCACACCCAAAGCTGTCCTTGCCATTGTTGATCCACCCAGGCTGATCAGCTCAGTGCACCAGGTCTGGCAGCACGGGCACACTTGGCACTGAGCTGCTGGAGTGACATCCAGAGCCTACACAGCTTAAGCCAGCAGGTTCAGAAGGAAAATGTTGCCACAGTTCTGTCATGGACTAACTGCTAAAAGTGTCTTGATTTGATTTCCTTCTGAGAGCACACCCCGCCTTACAGAGGAGAACACAAACCACTACCTGGCAAGCAGATGCCCTTGGCAGCTAAAGGCAGCAGCATCATTCCTGCTGCAGAGCAGGCACACACAGGACTCCTCTACCCTACCCACGTCATCTTCCTTTTGGGGGAGGCCTTTGGTCTAGTTTTATGGAGTGAACAAAGCAAATGACAGTTCTTAGGAAGTATTGTCATCTGTCAGGAACTTCAAATGTTTGGCAAGAGTCATAAATGACAAAACTTCTTGACAATAACTGGTATAGAAAAACTGACAGGGACCCACTGTTCATCATCTGATCATGGTGTTGTCAGTAGGTCCAGCTACAGCGTGTGTGAATCCCTGGGTGCCCCATGTGTTCCATACATTTGTATTTTAGTTCCAAAATCTCCAGGGAGGAAGATGGGAGCCCTTACACACACATGTATTTTCAGGGGAGGGTTTCTGACATGGCACACTGGGCAGAGAGTGGCACCTCCTTCCAGTGGAGCTTCATTCAGGTATGACAAATGTGTATCTTTACTGAGCTTGCTCATTTTAGGTGACTCCTGCTCAGCATGTTGGCCCTTTTAGATCCCATGCTGATGCCCTAGTGCTGTGTTTGGGCCTCAGCACCTCAGGCAGGGGAGTAGATTTGGTCTGGACAGCCCAGCAAACCCAAACAGCAGATGTTGATACAACTCTCCTTAGTCACTGAAATCTTTTGAGATCTGGCCCTGGGAGGCTGCAGAATTCAGGGTGTTTACACCCACAAAAGTTTATTATTTTTGTGTTTCTTTTTTTTTTAATTGACAAAATAGATCAAATTTATTTTAAATAATATAAAAGGCAAGAGCACTAGAAAAGCAAACCAATAAGTTTCCAAAGCAAACCAATAAGTTTCCAAACAATGCAAGCTGAAATACCACAAATACTGCTCAGGGAAGCAGGCCTATTGTTGCAGCTGTCACAGGCAAGCCAGAGGCTTCAGCAAAGCTAAAAAGCAATGCTTCTCTGTTGATGAACTGTTATTGCCCATGTTCATTAGCTCAGGTACAAAGATGGGTTTGGAGGTCTAGAAGTTTGCTGCAAGTTGAAGGTGATTGCTGTCTGGAAAACTTTCAGGAAAGCGAGGTCAGATTCTGGCTCCACTTTCATGTATTTGGTTACAGTAAAGGGTTGCATTCAAATAACTTCCTAGTTTTACAGAGCATAATTTACTCATATCACTATTTCAGGAATGATCTTAGAAACTAGACATTTTATTAGAAATGCTAGTAAGTCTTCCACACCTCATCCATTGAGTCAATGTACTGGGACAGAGTTTCTAGCATCTCCAGTTTATCAGGATAGGAGTGACAATTGTAGTGATTTAGCAAGGTAATAAAATGAAATTATACCAGCAATTATTTGTGGACCCAGTGTGCTCTCCTAGCTGCCTGCAGCTTGCTCTTCCCAGTTCTTTCTGCACAGTCCAAGAGGAGGTCTGAATAGGTTCTCAGCTTTCAGTTGATGGTCTATCAAAATTAGTATTCAGAGGTTGCAGCTTGTAGCGAGCACATTTATAGTCATATGAGAAGTGCGTGGCTTTATGGAAGCTCTCTATTTGGAATTGTGTCTGTCTTCAAAAAGACATGTACATAGCACAAAAGATGAAAATGAAAGAACTCTGCTGTTTCCTTCTTGCTAACCTGGGTTCACCTGGCGAAATGAGTTTAACCCTTTTGTGTTAAGAGTGCTGAACAAACTATGTCACAAAGGGACAGGAAACTACACTCTGTAAGAATAACTCAAACCTTTACACTTCATGCTTTGGGCTCTCTTTTCAGTGATTTGAGTACTTTGATTTGGAAGGAAAAAAAATCTATTAATTGCCAGTAGCTTTCTGACCTATCTGACTTTGTACTAAATGAATTTGAAGCTCTACAAGGAAGGTGCTAAACATTCTAAGCAGCTTTTTGTGTGTTAACATTTTGACCATCGGCTGGTTAATTTTCGCCTTCATGCACGGAGAAAAAAAAAAATTAAATCCTTGGATCTGTGAGGTGTCCAATTTCTGTAGAGAAGAAAGTGTTACTTCCCCTTTAAGCCTGGCGCCGTTCGTGTGTGTGAGTGTGCGGGCTGTGTGTGTGAGTGTGTGTGTGTCTCCTCCTCTTTGAGTGACACAGCACTTAGATATGCCTATCAGTAACTTAAACCCCACAAACTCCACCTTCTAAGTGAGGAAGCTGTGGGTTGATGGAAATGTAGTGAGCAGATCGAGACAGACAGTGAATCATTAGCAAACTGCAACGCCAGGATGAACTTGTCTGGAACCTAAAAGGAGAAAACAGGCTGCGAGTCCTCTGCGGCGCTGGGTTTGCTCAATACAGCCAAAGTGGATCTAAAAGCCGGCTGATTCCCAGTCCAAGATGCTGCTGGTTTCCCAGCGGGTAGAAGCACCACGGATGGAGCCACATATTCCAGTAAGTAGCATTTGAAATCGATATGGGCTGGGAAAGTAGGAGCTGGTTTAAAAGGACTTAAACACCCTCGGAACAGTTGCTCACCGGGCTCGGCACGGTCGCAGCCAGGCTGGAAAGTTTGCAGGGGCGGTTCAAGAAAGCGCCCACCTTGGGCTGGCTCTGCCCGCGGGTCCCGTGTGCCGGGGCTGGCGGAGGGAAGGGGACAGAAACTTGAGGGGGGAATTTCGTCCTCCATTCTGGTCAGAGCTGAAGTCGGACCACGGAGAGGAGGGCAGGAGGGAGGGGGTCCGTGGGCTTTAAAATGGTGGTGAAGAAGGTGATTTGCGGTGCGGTCCCGGGCACGGCGGCGGGGCAGGCGGTGCGCGGCAGCGGGGGACGCTCCGAGGGTTTCCGTGTCATTGCTCGGGTGGTGACGCGCTGGGCTGCGGGCAGAGGCGCTGGATGCTGCGGGAACAGGCGCTGGATGCTGTCGGGGGCGAGCGGGAGCGGGGAGCCGCCGGTGCGCCCGCACCGCCAGCCCGCGGGTCCCCGTGTCAGTGCGGCCGGGCCGGCTCAGCCCTGGTCCGGGGATTTCCAGCTAAACTTGGATCAGACAGGCAGGGGAGGATAAACCCGTCATCGCCCGGGGACTCCGCCGGCAGCGTGTCACGCGTGGAGGGGCTAGCGGTGGTCCCTCTAGTATCATTTTTTAAGTAATTCCTGGTATTTGCGTTGGCAGCCGCGTGCCTGGTTATTTTGGGAACCTGAAGCGCACGTTCGATAGGCAGGATTGCGAACAAAAGGCTCCTCCGAGCCCCGAAGGAGCCCTGGGTTGTTGGTGACGGGAGCGTGGAGCGCGGCGCTGAGCCCGGGCTGCGGGAGCGCGTGTGCGGGAGCAGCCCCGAGTGCGGGCGCTGCTGCCGTCCGTCCGTCCGTCCGTCCGTGTGCTCGGAACAGAACGCGTGAACAAAACGCGTGCTGACTCACGCTTTAAACTGTTTTGGTCTCTGATGCTGTGGTTAAGATCGGGGCTCAGAGCAATGGCAGGGTAAACACGGCGCTCGCTGGCTCGGTCCCACGTCCCCCCCCAAGGCAGGGGCTGCCCCTCTCCCCGTCAATAGCCGGTCCCTCCTCCGCCGCCTCTCCCGGCCTGTTGCTCGGCCCGGAGGAGCGCCGGTGCCGGGGGCACCGCGGCTTTTGTTCGTCTTTGGCTGGAGGGGGGTTGTCACCAGGGTGACTCGGAGGGATCCCGGGGAGAACGGCCGTTTCTGGGAAGAAAACGGGCTTTGATTTCCTTTCACACCGCCCCCCCTCCGGCCTCCCCCCCGGAACAATAAATTAAAAGGCCGCTTTTGTTTTCCACGGTGCTCCCGGCGGGGGGGCGGCGGAGCCCGGGGCCGGGGAGCGGGGCGGGAGGCGCCGCGGAGCCGCGGCCTGGCGCGCCCGGGCGGGCAGGTCCGTCCCCGGTGCGGCGTGCGGGGGACGCGCAGCCGGCTCGGCTCCGCTCGCCTCGTCCCGTCGGAAGCCGCTGAACGCCGCGAGCACCGGCGGCTCGCGAGGAGCTCCTGGAAGAGCCTTCCTCCTCCGCCGCCTCCTCCTCCTCGGGCAGCGGGGGCACCCCGCGGTGCCTCCCCCGCCCCGCCAGCGGGGGGATTAACTGCGTCTGGCCCCTTCCGCGGGCCGGGGGCGGAGGGAGGCGCCGGGCTCCCCCCCCGCCGCCGCCGTGCGGCCTCCCCGGCTGGGGCGGAGGGCGGGCTGTGGGAGCGCCGTGAGGGCGGAACGCTCCCCCGGTTATATAACGCGAGTCTTCCCCTACTTAGCCCCGTAATCCCCGGGTAATGCCTAATGCCGGTGCCCCGGGGGGCTGCGGGGCAGGGGGTGGCCGCTGCTCCCGGAGCTCCCCCTCTGGGCCGAGCTGATGGGGAAATAAAGCTGCTGATGGACCATATGGTGCCTCCGGGAGACAGGGAGCCGGAACGGCCTTGAACCCGCCGGTCCCGGCAGCTGGGTGCTGCTGCCTCCCCCGGCGCACCGGCATCCCCAGAACGGGCTGCCCGGTTCATGCCCTCCGCTCCCAGCTGGGTGCTGCCTCCCCCGGTACACCGGCATCCCCCCGAAAGGGCTGCCCGGTTCATGTCCTCCGCTCCCAGCTGGGTGCTGCCTCCCCCGGTACACCGGTATCCCCCCGAAAGGGCTGCCCGGTCCGTGCCCTCCCGCTCCCGGGGCGGAGCTGCTGCCGGGAGAACCGACAGCGGCGGGAGGCGCCGGCAGTGCCCGGGGGAACCCTCGCCCCGGGAGAGGGGGAAGCCCCCACGCACCGGGGGCTTTTCCCCGCGGCCGCGTTCGCCCCGTGCGAGGCAGCGTGAGCAGTTTGAGTAAGTTACACGCGAGCACCTAAAAAAGCAGCGAGCTAGTGCTGGCACTGCCCATTTTCAGTCCTCTCTCCTTGCCATATGTTTAGGAGGGAGAAAAAAATGCGCTTTGGGAAGGATGCTCTCAGCTGAAGGAGGAGGTGGGCTGGGGGGCGAGGTACAAGGAAATTCCATGTTAGGAAAGCATTAGCAAGGGGTGACTTCTAATGTTTTCCTGCGACTGACGTTGACAGTGACACACATGTGTGGGTTGATATTGGAACGTCACAGAGTTTTTAAACTCAACCAGGAAATAGTCTGTTGCTCAGGGATAAAAAACAAATAGTCTGTACTGTAAGGCAGGTAACATGCAGTTAACAGCCCTCGAGTGAGTGAAAAGCTGTTCAGTGTTCTCAATTGAGCAGCTCAAATTCAATCCAGCTTTTTATTTTCTGAGGGTTTTTTCTCTTTTTTTTTTTTTTTTTTTTTTTTACATGTGGTTTTTCAGCTCTATTTTTATTCCTTTTAAGTAATACTTCAAAATCAGAAAAGCACATATTGACAGGGCTTTGCTTTTGGTCCCTTGTAACTGAGTATTTTGAACTGTAAAGTGTCTTGGATTTTTTTTAAAGCTAAAGTAATTGTTAGAGGGTTTAGAGAGGGATTAGTATTTAAAGGAGGCAGTTATATTTTTAAATATTTTTTGTATGACTTCCTCTTAACACAGGTAGGAGTGCTTAATAAATACAATGTTTTTTACTGACCCCCTTGTAAACGTTACAGTGTGGCAGCATTTGGCGATTTAAAACGGGATTAAGAAACTATTGTGCTAGATGGTTTCTGAATATGCAGGAAGATTTACTGCAAGAGTTCATGATCCCAGGTGCCAGGGTAATACTCTTGCCCTGACTTAAGAGGTCACTAACCTGCCTGAGTGTGACTGTAGGACAAGAATTGACCCAAAAATGGGCTTCATGAGAATGACAAAAGTTAGGGAGGCAGAAGGAAACACAAGGGCAAGAATAACAGTAAGAAAAATGCCTAAGTCGTCCTGTAGGTTAAGTACAGTGCAACTCGCTGGTTCCTGTGATTTAATCAATAAATGTTCTATGTTACTTGCTACTCTGATAAAAGTCGCCTTAAAATAACTTTTATGAGTACATAGCCATGGGAAAGTGAAGTAAATAGTGCAGAAGCTGTGACAAATAGGTTTATCCAAACTGGGGTATGTAGTAGTAGAAGGTTGAGCTCCTGAAATAGGGAGAGGGGCAGAATCCCCAGGTTTTCATTGTTCCCTGGTGCTGGCTGTGTCAGCGATTTTCAGCATTTAGGCGAAGGTGACTATAAGTTACGATTCATTAGTAATTGCTATGGTCTCCAAATAAAGATAGCTAAATCAGTTTAAATGGTGCTGGCACCTCTCCAAGGAGCCCTCTTTATATCTGACACGTTTGCTGCAAACTTCTTTGAGGAACAATTAATATTGTACACTGCTATATCATCCTCTGTGGGAAGACAGTGATGTAACTCACTATGAAGGCTTTCTACCTGATGTTCCAGTTTGACTTGCAATGTTTTTTTTAAACACCCCAAAACCAGCATTTTGAACTGAAGGAAGCAGAAGACACACCAAGGCTTTGTGTTGAACTGTTTTATATCAATATTGATTTTTTAAGGGGTTTTGTGTTATAAAGAGGGAGCTTTTATCCCCCTGAGCTCTTTGGCAATTATCTTCCTGCCATAAATGTTGATACGCACATAATGGATGTAACTAAAAAATCTCCTTATCCCAGCAGAAAAGGCTGACTGTTTGTTGGAGCAGAGAGAATGCTGAGAGTGTGAATAGACAAACCCATATGTCGCTGGTGAGAGAGATAAATGATGGACGAACAGGAGTTGGTTACTATGGATCAGCACAATAAACCAATTCCCATCATACACCTCTCTTAATAATATACCAGTCTCAATGCCATTGATGGGTAACCTAGGTAGCACCAGTCAACTGTAAGTTTTTCAACTGTTCTTTTCTACATATCAAAGAACGGTTGGGACATTTCTAATTTTTTCAGCTGTTGAGTGCTAAAATTACACAGAACTTCCTTCCTTGCCAGTAATTTTGAAGGGGAACTTTAGAGCACAGCTGTAAAATGCCAAATGTGCATGATACCACTGTGTGCTTGTAGCAAGTTTTGTGTTGTGCACCCGTAAAAGGGGTACCCTTGAAAAGGCAATTGCTGAAAAAATACATGATAAAACTGGTTGGGTGTATAGTGCTGCCTTCATTAGGGTTGTTTCAGGATTGGACTGTCTTTTGGAAAATACTGGAATATTGTTTTAAGTGAAAATAGAAATAGAAAAATGCTGTTTAATTTTTAAAAACAGCCCTGTAGAACAGGCAGTGATCAGTACCACAATTTTAACTTTCTGTAACCCGTTTCAGGACTGCCAGCAGCTGAAGGGAAAGTGCAAAACAGTCTGTGCTTGTATTACAGTCTCCTTCTCTTGTTCTGTATTATCACTGCCAGTGCTTTGCACAGAAAATTGAAGTCTTTGTCATTTAGAGGTTTCACTTTATGTCCTTGTCTTCTGGTAGATATTTCTCATTGCAGTTGCTATGGACTGGCCTGTTAGCCCAGTTCACAATGGAAGTATATCTCAGGGTGACAGCAAAAGCAGGGCTTGTGGCTCTCAGGATGTGACTCCATGGTTTCAGAAGTCACCAGTTACACTACCAGAGAGCAGTGCAGTCAGAGTGGGATAACTTGCAAATGAGTTGGAAGGAGTACTTATTCCTCTTGGGAGCCCTTCTCACTGGTAATATTTTTCATTTTATTAAATAGAGGGAAAAGTATTACTAAGTCATTACTTTCCTTTAAGAAGAAAATACTTATTTTGTGCAGCACTTACTTGCCAAGTTGTAGTAGGTCTTTCAGAGCTGTTACCCTTGGTGTGCACCCTGGGTTAATTGCAGGCTGTTCATTGGGTTGGGTGGTAGGAGAGCACACCCAGCTTTCCCCTTCCAGGGCCCAGCCTAGCAGTCCTTTTCCATTTTGTAGTGGATGAGGATCAGATTTGAACCAAGAATTTTGGGCTCAAGGATCAGGCCCTTCAGTACAGACAGGGAATTGTTGTGTGCCTGCACCCTGCTCATTCTCACCTGGTGTGGGGAGGTAAGTGGAAGCAAAGCAGGGCTCAGTGTACCACTTCTGATGGACTTTTACCTGGCTCTTTGCTACTGTGGAGAACCTGTTGTGCCCAAAGGGAAGAGCAGAGGAAAGAGCTGTGGGTTTCCTTCCTGCCCTCCCTACCCACTAGGCAGCTGGGCTGGCTGGAGGACATTGCTGTGCCCAGGGAGTGTGTGGCTGGAGGCTGAATCCGTGGGGCCCAGGCGTGGGAGATGCAGAGGGATGCAGGATCTCATATGGCCTTGGCTGGGAGCTGCCTCGTGGCTACAATGAGCCATTGATAAGCACTGACCTGATTAAAGGGCTGCTGCTCACGGGAGGCTGGGGTGCACCCTGGGCCTCTGGCAGGGGCTGCTGGGCTGCCCAGGATTCCTCTTGGGAATGGGTGGCCAGACTGAGGAGGGGCAGAGCAGAATTCACTGGAGTGCCCTGTCCAGAGGAAGGTGCCATATTGTGACTTGTTGAGAGCCACAGTGCTTTTCCCTGAAGGGACTTGGCAGTTTTATTGATAAAGGAGTGTTACATAAGTACCCCATCAGGCATGTCCTGATTTGTTAATAATTGATGATCTGGGTAGTACAGAAATGCTGGTGCTGTTAAAGCATTTCCACATAGATTTGCAATCTCTGCAGGCTCCCTGCTTGACTTTTACTTTAATTGTAATACAGGCATTTTGCTTTTTCCCCATTTGGTTTTGGGGTTATTTTCATTTTCTTGGCGATCACGCTGCAGGTGCCTGTCGTGCCTTCCCATTTGGTCAGGGCCAGCTGGGGACTCAGCCTGGTGCAGGCAGGATGGAGGTTCCCCCTGCAGGGCCAGGTGTCACCCCATGTCAGGCAATTTCTGAAGTGGCTGCAGCATCAGCCCAGGGAGAATCCTGTTCCTTGCACCTTCCACCTTTGGAGGGAAGGTATCTGGTGGGAATGGAGGCAGTGGTGCCTCGGCAATTCCTGCACCAGGGTTTGCCAGCACAGGAGCCAAGATGCTTCTTGCACAGCGCTGAACAGGTGCCCTTCAGTTACCCCGCTGTTGATAACAGGCTGTGTTTGCATGGATTTAAAACCTGGCTACTTTCATGTGCCACAGCTAGAGAGATTGGGAAAAACATTTACCTCTGCTGACACACATAGAAAAGAAATACTGGGTATCATCATCATGATCTGGCTGCCTCTTTCTTCTTGCATGGTTTTTCTTTTCTGTGTAAGTTTCTTTTTCTCTAGAATTAAGTACCTCAAAACTCTGAGCAGATTTGAGAGTTACGCCTACCCTAGACCTACCTATTTATTGCTTTCAGAGTAACCCAGCACATTTACTCTGTTGAGGCAATGAAACCCATTACCTGCATTAAAATCTGAAGCAGCAAGGTAACTTTCTAGTTATGTTGTGAAATATAATGCCATTGTTGGCTTGTATTAATGTCTCGAGGTAGATTACACGGTGGTTAGAAGCCTGTTCTGCTGGGCAAAAGACTGTCTGTAATTTCAAGTGGTTGATCCTGATCAGGCAGTTGGAGTGGCTGCAGCAACAATCCCTTGGAGCTCTAAATCACATTTGTCACAAGATCTGCCTGGTAGTATTGGCTGCTCCAAGCCTTACACTGACTTCTCAGCATTCCATCCCTTTGGTTGGATCACAGCAGTGAGGGACTTGCCAATCTTCCCTGTTCTTTGTGCCTAATTCTGAAAGACTGGCAGGCTTTATGCTCTGTTTTCTGAAGAGGGCCCAGCTTTACTAAGCTGCCTGTCTGTCAGGGATTAATTTAACCTCTAATTACTACATTTTCTTCACAGTTTGCTGCACATGAGCGTGTTGTAACAAAAGCACAAAGAAGTATGTCATTTTATTTAGCCACTACTCTGAAATTAATTTAGGGGGTACAGAGTCAGATCTGACACACTTGGTGTTAAAATAATTGTGCTGGCATTAGAATTAAAGTACATAATCTTGTTGTTTCTAATGATACAACAGTACTAGTGTAAATAGTGTTGTTAACTCGTTAGTTATAGCCACAGTAATAGAAGTGATATCTACTTACAGAGAAACACTCAAATAAGCATCCCAGCAAAAGTTTCCCCCAGATAATTCATGGTTTCCTCAAAATAATAGCATGGTTTCTGCTTGATTCCCATCTGACATTTTGGGTTAGGATTACATATCTAAGTGCAGTTTGTTGTTTTTTCTCAAACGGTCTGCCAAATTGCAGTAAACAAACATTTATGATGGCTTGGGCTTCTTCCAGCCTGGATAATGATTTTTGATTTTTGGGTTTTTTTAACATGCGGCATCATGGGAACAGTACAAAAGGCCGTATGTCCTCTTGTCCCTGCTCACAGTGACATCAGCAGTGCCACAGTTCACACTGAGAGCAGCCTGCTGGCTTGAAGGAAGAGAGTGAGTCTGCTCCTGTTACGAAACACAGGATGACTTTCTTCTTTTCCAATTCTGTAATATTCACAACAAAAGTGTCAGTTGCTGTTTTTTTCCTTTTGGAAAGGTTAGGCTTGGGAAATGCAGGCTATCTCCAGTTTAGGGAAATGTGGCTAAAATGTAGCTAAAGGCTGTTGGTGTTACATCAGAAATGTGCAGTAGGGGTCTTGTCATCCAGCACCATGTTCATCAACTCTGAGCTAGGCTTGTTAAAAATGTAATTTTAACTTTGAAAACATAATTTCTCATGTAAGGTTGGATTTTAAAAATCATTGGTTATGTACTAATAGTTTATTTCAAATGGAAACAGAAGATTGGTTGTATATTTTTGTGTTGTGCACTTGAGTTACAAAGCATGGGCCAAGCTCAGTAATTCTCCTTCAGTAAAAAACTGTAGGTGCATTTGATGGGAAACTTCCCCTAAAGATTCCCCAAAGTCAGGTAGGACACAGTTACAGAGTCACATCTTATATTTCCTTTCTCAAAAGGAGAATTAATGTGGCATCATTATCCAGGCTTGTGACAACAGTGACACAGGATTGCCAAAAAGACTAATGGAAGGAAAGTGATGATTGATTCTCTTTACAGTAGTAGATCAGATTATTCCTCTGAATTCTTTCTTCAGTTCTCTCAATTCCCAAACTGTAACCAGTTACTGTGGTTATTTACTCTAATTACCTCCAATCTACAAGTAAATCGAACATGAATTAAGATCAGCTGATGAGAGGGATGTTGGTAATTCCATGAGCTGACAGTCAGGTTTGGAGATGCTCTCACTGGTCAGAAGTTCAGGATGGTTGGAAAGCTCTGTGGAGCAAGTGGGATTTTTTGTGGATATCAGTTTTCATATAACAAGCCAAGGCTGAGTAATGCTTATTCTAGTTTCAAAGTTGTCCACATTTTTTTTCAAAGGGCCTGAATATCTGTATGTATGTATTGCTGGAGGCAATTTTAAGAGTAAATAGTTCCTAGGTTCTATACTTGTCCATTGTAAAATGGGAATGGCAGTGTTTTGCCTTTATCTTCACACTAAGTATCCTTAACTAGTTAAATAAAACATCAATGCTTGTTACCAGCTGAGGTATTTAGGGTCCTTTCAAATTGTTGGAAATTACATTCAAAATAAAGGCAGGGATATCCTACTGGAAATCCTCCTCACTGAAGAACATTTTTATTTCTTTGCTTTGGCTGTAATGCCAATTTAGGATTCCACCACCACCCCCCCCCCCCCCCCCCCCCCAGTATAACACATATTGTATCTTTCTTTTTGCTGAAACTTCAGAATTTCATGTAGGGTTAAAGAAAATATTTAAAGACAAAAATGGCATCTACCCTCAGGCGTGTATTTTAATGTTTCATTCTCTGTCATGGATCTTCATGGGTTTAAGTTTTCAGCAATAGTAAAAAGGTCAATATTTTACAAAGACATTTGTGAAAGTTCCAAACACATCAGTAGCTTTGTCCCCAAACATTAGTATGTAAACATTCACATTAGTTTAAGGATAATTATGTATCACTCATTTCATGTGGTTATCAGAATGGATACTGAGTATAATTTCACTTTGTTTGCACTAGATACTTAAAATCTTACTAGGATTTTCACAAGTCCAAGTTTATATAAGGAGATAATTTCTGAATGTATTTGATACTTCAGTAACCCAGTAGATCTTGCTGATGATCAGGTACTTTTAAGGACCTCACTTTTTCTGTTACCTTGACTTACTTATTTTCTTAATTAATTATGTTGATTTAAATAAATTCAAACAGAGAAAAACTCAGGTTTATACAGTCTTCTAGTCAGAAATACAGGCAAAAGGTTTTGATCTCTGACTGTCAAATGGTGACTCATTAAAAAGGAATTTTTGTTCCTCCCTTTTCAAAGGGTTACTCACTACCAAGCAGTAAATATCTAGTTTTGATGCTACTGCATTGAAATGCTTGACATTGTTGGTATATTAAGTCCAAAGCCTGTAAGATTGTTTGTTCACAGGCTTCATGCATTTTTTTGTTTGTTTTTCTCGATTAAAGAAACCCATTGGGGGATTTTCTTCAAGCTTTACCCTGTCAATTTGAGTACAGACTTTGTTTGGATTTTAATAACAGAGGACCCTGTCCATACTTTAAGCAGTGGGTCATTCAAATTATTTTTAAAAACACATGACCAAGCAAGCAGTAATTTCTTTCTAATTTTGCATTGGGTAACATTAGACAAGGACATTGGAATTCATCTAAATCAAAAAAATTTTCTTTGTCTTCCACACAAGTATTGTGTGCTAAGCATTTTCTGATACTGCATAGCGTAAAGCTGAAAATAAATTGTACTGAAGAGAGACAGACAAAATCCAGCCCAAGGCATGCCCTTTTCCTCCATTTCCATATTATTCTTGACTCTCTGAGCCATCTCTTTTGTCTTCCTGTTCTTACCTATTCTGCGCGTTTGATGGAAGGGCAGAAAGGCATGTTTGAATCTTCCATCTCATCTCCTCTTCGTAGGTATGAATTTGTTGGTTTGAATTTACATAGCATTGGAAAGATGTTTTCTTGGTTGCAGCAACACTTGTGTTTGACTTGAAGCAAAATGAGAGTGCATTTGGGCTTTTCAGTACTTATGAGACGTGAATCTTGGTCCCTGATCCCAGGAGGTAGATCAGACTTAATTTCAAGTGAAAGTCCTGCATCTTCAAATAACTTCCCATGTCAGTTAAAGTTCAATATTCTTGAATTCCAGAAATGTAGATGAGTCAAATCTGAAGTTTAGGGTAAGTGTGAAGGATGTAAGAGAAAATGTAGCTGTTTCTTCTGACGGAGCTCTCCCCTCCCCTTCAGGGCTCCCACAGTCTGTCAGCTGTAACAGAGTGATTTGATTACTTTGTAGTGTTAAGCTAAAAGAATAAATCTGAGAGCCTTGGGAATGGGGAGCCAATCCAACAATCAAAACCAAACAAGTTAATAAACGTGAAGCGTTTCTGCTCGGTGCTGCTGTAGAAATGGTGGTTCCAGAAATGCTGGGGGCAGCCGTGGCCATGGCCCAGCCCATTAGTGTAAGTACATCCCCTGTGCACACCACCATTCGCTGCATGCTGGGGGCTCAGCTCCTGTTTTGAAGGAGATGTGTGGTTTTATGATGCTGTTTATAAATTATGAAGATGTTGAATGTCTCAGGATAAACTGTTCATTGCTCACCACCTTGCTTCCCATTCTCTCTACATACCTAGAAAAAGCTTGACTTAGGCCATCTGAGTTGCCCTTTCTTTAAAAGTATTTTGGCCTTACACATTATCTACAAATGTCTATTCTCCCCTTGTCAGTTCTCTCCCCCAGCCCAGCATCCCACAAACTAGCCAGAAATAGAGCATTTCAGTGACTGTCCACAGAGGTGGTTTGAAATCCAAATGCCACCCTCAGACTGGTTTCTGGTGCCCACATGCCAGGCAGAGTCATTTGGAAGACAGTGTACGTAGAAATACTGTGAGCTACAGCAGCAGTCTCAAGTATTGTTGAATAAGAAAACCTGTCCTACTTGTCTGCATGGAACTGCCTGTGGATGTGGGTACTTCTGCAGATCAGACCTGGATTACTTACAAAGAGCCTTATGCTAGCCTGTAGCTTTAATTTTATCATATCTAAGAATGGCAGTAATGGCAAACTAGCCAGGAAATGACCAGTTCTGGCTGCCCACAAGACCTCCCTGTGGAGCATCTACGTGTATGTTATTTCAGGGTATTCAGTGGCCAGCTAGTCCAGCAAATATCCATTTGTTGGTGTTCGTGCCTGGAACAGAAACAGGTACAGCCCTTTGTACAAGAATGGCAGAAAATGTGCCACTGAGTGCTTTGCCATCTGCTTCTCAAACTGTAGTGAAGCAAACTGTTAAACTTTGCATGGAGCTTAGGGCTTGATTAACTTAAATTACCATCCTGTGGTTCATGTCTGCCATGCCAAGGGGATTAGGTGGCATGTATTTTCAAGAAATACACGTTCATTATTCAGAAGGGTTATGCAATAACATCCAGTGGTCATTTCCTTTTGGAGCATAGCTGTGTTGGTAGTGTAGCCTGTTTGTTTGTGCATTCATCCTGCTGGAGCCCGGCACTGCCAGCACCGGCCGCGGGCTGGGGCTGCTGCAGCCACTCATGGAGAACCTCAGAGCTTGAGGTGAAGAGGTCCAAAGTGCAAGGAGGCAATGGTAGGGCAGAGAGAGCTGGGATGGGCTGGGACCAAAGGGAGGGCAAAGCCAAGGAGACAGGAGAGCTGAGGAAACTGGGCAGGTATCTGAGAGATAATGGAGGCGCAGCAGGTCCAGAACTGCCTCAGTAAGGCTGGAATCTCTCACGTGCCTGGTCCACAAGGTCCAGCATCTCCTACGGCTTCCGTTCAAGCAGTAAGTGCTTCCTGTGTGCAAACTTGTTCTGTGCTCCTTGGACACTGACTTCCAGGCACTGCTTTTCTTTATTTCTGTTGTCTCTTTTAAGTTTGCAACCCTTGTTTTTCCCTTGTACTCTTCCCTTCATGCCTTTGTTGTGGTTGCTCTGCTCCTGGGATCTCACCTGTGTCGCCTCTCCAGAGGCAGCAGAGCTGTGGCAGGGAACAGCACTCCCTGTGATCACAGGCATGGCTTGGTTGGGTTTGTTTTGTCAGAAGGATTTTTCTTTGGGTGAGCACAGTGCTGGGGCAGCCCAGGTATTGCACAGCTGGCTGAAACACAGCTGCTGGTCCCTGTGCAGCTGCAGGATGTGCCCCTTGGATGTGAGCTGGTGCTAACACTGGGGCAAAAGTCAAGGTATGACTGCCCTGCTGTCCTTATTCTGTGAATTTGCTGGTTCAGGCAGAAAGAGTGAGGGCAGCTTTCACCTGGCCAAACTGCAGTTCACTGCCAGCAGGACACCAATGGCTGCGTGAGCTGCGTTTCAGCTGCAGAAGTTGCTTAAGATGTTAAGTAAATTAATCTGGCCCTTGACACACATGGAACAGCAGAAGTGCCCCGAGCAGCACTGCCAGCCTGCCTCAGGCCAGCTTTCCCTGGGACAGCCTCAGGGGCACGTCTGCATGAGACCAGTGCACCTTGCTGTGCACTGGGAAGCTAGGTCAGAAGATCATCTGAGCTGCTAATTAAACATCTTTCCAAATCTCCTTCAACAGCAGTTTGGGATCTTAAGGTGGCCTTGGATTCTGTGAACCAAGGATGGTAATGTTCTCTTTTACAGCTGGTTCTGAAGCATTGTAGCTTCCCTGAAGTAAGGAGATGTAATTCAGTGTTTATAAAAGCAGACATGAAAGTAAAAGACTCTTTGGTTCTCTCTGAGAGCTTTTTCAAATGTAGAAAGAATGAGTCACTCGACATTTCATTACTGAATAGGAGCTGATTTACAAGTGTGCCTGCCCTGAGATGAATGTCAGTGGATGAACTCCAATAGTTTCCTCCATGACCATGCTGTAAATGGGCTTCAGCCAGTTTGATGTAATTCATTTTGTGGCACTGTGCTGTCTTTTGAAATGGAAGCATCATCCTTCTTATGATCTTGTGAATGCTAGAAGGCCGATTAACATGGGAATTTCTGATTAGCTTTAATTCAGCTCTACTACTCCAAGAAAGCATAGTTCCTGAACTGCACAAAGAAAGCCTCTTCAAGCACGGATCCAAATCAGTGTACTGAAGATTCTGTTGGTAGGTGTGGTGACTATGATTAATATTTACTTGATGTCTTTCATCTTCCAAGTACTTTACACAGAGCAAGCATTTCATCTTCACAAAAGATGTATGAGTTAGGTGAAGTAAGTTTTACTCCCTTGGCTTTATTAATAAAGGCAGGGAAACGGAAGCAAGGAGATTAAAGTAGTTTGGTCATGGTTACAAAGAAGGCCAGCATTGAAACTGTGTAATTTCAGGTTTCTATTTCTGAGTCCAGACTAATGTCTCTTCTGTCTAAGAAGAAGCAGCAGGACAGACTTTGGAGTAAGAACATCATAAGAGCTCAGTGAGGGATCACTTAGGCTTGTGCCCTGCCAGCCTGTTCTCCTTCCTCCTCCCTTACAGAGGCATTCCCACAGGTTGCCACTTGAGTTGCAAAGCACCTGTGGATCTTTCCTTAGGCTTATATAATGGCTCAGTTTAGTCATTGGTCTGGTTGGACCACTGAGAAATAAGTGTATGTTGAGATTTCTGGAATAAGACAGTCTCTGCTGAAGTGAATATGATGAGATGCATATATGATTTTAATCAATTCAATGGCTTACTGCATTAGAAAGTGCTTAAATTACATTGTTGAATTTTAAGTATGCAAGGGATCTCATTAATCTGGAAAAATTATTTGTTTACCTTTGGTTTGGATACAGCTTTGGAGTACAGCTACTCATAGAGCTCTGTTTGAGTTTACACTGAAGTTTACTGCCACATCAGGGCCCTGGTTTGCAGCAAAGGCCATGTCACCCTGATCTGCAGACTGGCAGGGAACCTCTTGAGGGCCCAAAGGTAGTTTTTGCCTTAAAGAGCTTCCTATTAAGATGAGTCAGTGGACAAAGCTTAACATCTGAGAAGGTCCTTGTCTGAGAAGGCATCTGATCTTTTGAAAGAGAAGCCTCCTTGGTAGATGCATATGAGTTCTGTGCATCCTCAATCTGGCTGTGCAGCTGGTTCACTGTAATGGAAACCCTCACCTGGGAGGCTCCCCTGGGAGCCTCCCTCCTCCTCTGTGGGGCAAAGCAATTGCCTTTTAGTTCCTCCAATCCTGCCTTAAAGAAAAAAAGAGAAGATGCCCTTGGCTGAAACTGAAATCCACTCTGAGATGGTGGCCATAGAAGCTGCTTCATTTTATCTAGATTTGACTGTAAATTGAGCCTCCTGTTTCACGTGGAGTAATGATTTTAATGCTGCAGTGAGGAGTCACTGGCTGAGAGAAGGGAGGCAGGAGAGCAAAGCAGTGCAGCCCCACTCCCCTTGTAAGGCCATGGTTCAAAATGCTTAATTAGTTGTTTCAAACCGGTGGCTCTTCTCTTTTGAGGCAGGAATGATGTATCAGCAAAAGCTGACCAAATTGATGTAGCAAATCAATTCTATGGTAATCCGTTTATTTAAACTTTGGTACTTAAATTTATAAGCTCTTCTCAAGTGTGCCTGTGCTGCCGTTCATTAGCCCTTATTCTTTTATGCTCTTGCTCAGAGGTTTGTGCTGCAGATAGCAAAATGGCCAGGACATGCCACTCGAAACTGCCTCCAAATGTAATTCAAGCAGGTCTGCAATAATAGTGCTAAAAGAAGAGCTATTTAGTGGCATTATTAATGGGCAAAGAGTTCAGGCAGGATTATGAAAAAGTAAATTTTTATTAAGAGTGGAGGAGCTAGAAGAATGGACTGATTGCCCTGAGTCCTCTGGGCCCTCAAGCAATCAATTTCCCTTTCTAGTATTCAGTTACTTGCTAATTGTATTGATTTTTATCAAATATGTGTACAAATCAATTTTATATTTTAGTGCTATTAAAAGCTTCCTTCCTTCCTTGCAGGCAGTGCTGCTCTGATAATTCTCTTTGTCTTCCTTTATTTTAATGCTTTTATCCTAATGCATATTTTCGTTAGGACATGCATGTTTTTCTGTAGGACATTGAACTAGGCTGGGATTTGCCTCCATGCTCGGGGGTGGAGCAAATAGGCATCAATCAGTGCAAAGCTCTGTGCAGTCAGTGGAACTGTCTGCTTAAGGAAAAATTGCAGGAAAGGGATGTGTGGTGTCGTAAAATGGGTGGGTGCAAGTGACCACACAGCATGACCCCCTGAAGAACAGGAAGCAGGGCTGCCACCGGATGGGGACTGTGCTGCAGAAAGCTTGTAATGAGAAACAGAGGGGATAAATGCTGAGCACGATGCACTCTAACTGAGTAAAAGGGGGAATGAAGTCGGGGTGAGAAAAATGAAACCCCTGTTTTATTAGGATGACCCCCATTGCTGCTGCAAACCAAGTCACTTAGGTACTTCAAGTGAAGTGGATGCTGGAGACATCTCTGAGCAGAGTGGATGTATTGAGCTCTGAACAAAATAAAACAACATTCTCCATTTGTGTTTGTTTATGCCCATGGCGATTCAAATTGTTCCTGTCAAAAGTACCTATTTTCTGAGACAGCACACGCTTGTGCTCTCCTTTTAATGTGAGCCTCACAGTTTGAGTTTGGGGAGAATCTCTCTGGCTGTGTGTGAGCCTGAGAAATGGACTCTCATAATTTAAATGTTTGGTGTATGGCCAGCACTGCCAGAGATGGTGGGGGCACTTTGAACTTTCAATGTTGTGAGCAGGTGTCACAAGAACAAGAGGAGTTAGCACTCTGCTTTTCCACTTGCCTCTGACTTAATATTGAAACTGGAGAGTTTATGGTGGTGTGTTTTCTGCTCTTATGCCCAGGCACTTAAACAAAATACTTTTATACTTTTCTTCAGGAAGGAAGAGCTGCATTAGCAAGTATTTGAGTATATACACATGTGGTAAAAATACGCCTTATATTAAATCATCTAAAACAGCGGTACATAGAGCATTTTATCTTTTACATGGATCACTTTGGTCTTTTTGATTACGTTCTCCTCCTTGGTTCTGCTGATGTTTCTTCATCTCACAGCAAACCCATCTGGGAAACCAGCAGAAGCCACAGCTTTCTCAGCCTCTCCCCCCTGCCAGTCGCTGCTGCCGAGGGCAGAGGTGCTGTGGCATGGGGAGACAGACCCAAGCCCTCCTGCCCCCTCCGATGGCATAAAAGGACCGGGGTGCTGGTTCCCCAGGAGCCCCAGAGTACAGCTCAGTGGGAGCAGCATCCTCTGTGCCCCATCCCACGGGATTGCTGCAATCCTGGCTGCCACCGGGGCTTCTCTTGCCCCTTTAGGGCGCTTGGGATTACAGATCCAGTGTAGGCACTGCAACCACCATCATCAGTATAATGATTTAGAAGCTGGTTAGGAGAAGCCAGTGCTGTTCTGCTTTGATCTCTGTGCAGAGTGAGTTCCCTCTCGCGTTCCCAGGCCGAGCGGGGCACGGACCTGCTCAGCCCTGCCTGGGGAGCGGGGCACAGACCCCGCACAGACCGGCACAGCCCTGCCCGGGAAGCGGGGCACAGACCCTCACAGAGCCCGCACGGACCCGCACAGACCCGCATCCCGCACGGCCCTGCCCGGGGAGCGGGGCACAGACCGGCACAGACCCGCACAGACCCGCACAGACCGGCACAGACCCGCACGGCCCTGCCCGGGGAGCGGGGCACAGACCGGCACAGACCGGCACAGACCCTCACAGACCCGCACAGACCCGCACGGCCCTGCCCGGGGAGCGGGGCACAGACCCGCACAGACCGGCACAGACCCTCACAGACCGGCACAGACCCGCACAGACCCGCACAGATCCGCACGGCCCTGCCCGGGGAGCGGGGCACAGACCCGCACAGACCGGCACAGACCCGCACAGACCCGCACAGACCCGCACGGCCCTGCCCGGGGAGCGGGGCACAGACCCGCACAGACCCGCACAGACCGGCACAGACCCGCACAGACCCGCACAGACTCCGCATGGATCCCGCACGGCCCTGCCCGGGGAGCGGAGCCGCTGCCCCGGCCCCGCCTGGCCAGCGGGAGCTCCTTTTGTCATTGGGGTTATACAGCACCTCTTGTACGAGAAATCACAGCCTGGCTGAGCCGTGTGAGGGGTCATTATAACACAGAGAAGATAAATGTACCGGTTGTGCTGGAGGCTGTCCTCAGGCTGTTTGTTATGTGTCTCTAACACTGTCACTACATCACACACTTCCTCGATCTCCGTATTACCCTACAAGCCTGTCTAATGGGATCCTCTGCTGCTGATTCCAGCTTACCCTGACCTACTTCTTTCTTGTGTCCCAGCAAGCTGTCAGGAGCTATCAGAGCACTGGGAGCTGAAATAAACACTCACTGAGGGGAAAAGCAAGGCTGTCTCTAGTGAATTTAATTAGCTTTGTTTAACTGGCTTGTTTGCTTTGTAAATCACATCATTTTTAGTCAAATTTAAGGGATAAAAAATCTGTAATTAAAATCAAATGATGCACGACCTTATTAAAAGTCAAGGGTTTTAAAAGTTCTGTACAAAAAGTCATTTAGTTTGTAACACATTTGCAGTGCTCTGCATATTTTAGGGAGAAGAAGGATGAAATTGAGATTCTTTTTGGTTTTGGGATGTTTCTTCAGACTGGAAGGAGATTGAGGCTTTTGAATCATTATCTTTACCTTTTCCTGAATATGGGTTAAAAAAAATTGCTTTGGTCTTTTTGTCAACATTGCAAGCTTGCTGCATAATATTTTAGAATCCAAATAAAGATTCTTACTGTTCCTTTTTTCCCTATGACCTAAACATGAGTATATTATGCATAGTTTGAATCCTTGCTGTTGTGTGAGGCCATGGTTTAAATCCTGGCTTCCCTTTACATGTCTGTTGCATTTTTGAGTGTTGGAACAGAAGTCATTGTAATTTTGACTCTGCCAGACAAATGAAGCACTGACTTGGCAAGTCATCACTGGGTTGAATTTGAAAGTGCTTAGACTGTTTTTATCAGACAATACATTTTGCCTTTCAGGTGCTTTACTATATTTCAGTGTGGCACATGCTTCTTCTAACAACTGATTTCTTGCTCTTGTCAGTGTAGGGTCTAATCCTTTTGCTGTTGAAAATGATAAAAGCCCTATGAATTCCTAATATGTCTTATCAAAATCTGGCTGAAGTATAAAATGTCTGACCCCAACTTCTGATTCTTCTTCAGCAGAAATATGTTTCTGCCTTGCACCGTGCATGCATATTGATAGAGCCTCCTGAGCACATGGCTTATAGAGATACCCTCATCCCTGTGCTGAGCTGCAGCACGAACAGAAAAGGATTAAAGGACCACTGAGAAATAAATGGGTATGCATTAACTTGCAGTGTGAGAAACAGTAAAATATGGGATAAAACTACCACCCAAGAGTATGAGAGGAATTAAAAATCTGTTTCACAAAGGTGCAAAACTTTTTTGAGTCTTTTGAAGAGGATGTAAGATTGGCTAACCTGTAGTACTGCATGAGAATTACTCGTGGTAATAATTTCATTGAGGATATAATGAGCAGCCTGATTGCTCAATGACTTCTGAGTAACTCACTAACTTAAGGATCACTGTGAGGTTTCAGGGAAGGAAAAGAAAATGTTCTTTTCTCAGAGGGAGTTTTGGAGGTCCCTTGGCCCCACTGGAATGTGTGGTGCTGGAAGCTCTGCTGTGCCAGGAGTGGAAGTTGTATGGAAGTCTTACAAAAAGATACACAGAGGGAGACTTCAGTGGCTTGACCAAATTAAGCTGAAACAAGAATAGCCAGGTGAGAAGGGTAACCGAGCACCAAGTGCTTGAAGCCAAGTGACCAAGTTTGTGGTCTTTCAGCAGTAGGGAATGAGGCAAGGAAAGCTGAGATATCCCAGTTCAATTTCAGTATCTTCAATGGTTCCAGTGAACACATAGCAGAAAATTTGAGGTATTATAACTTCAGAAACTTTGCTCACATTCTGTGGCTTCACCAGATCCTGTATGTATCCCTTGTGGATTGAGGTCTTAAGTATTTTTGGCATCTGTAGCTGAGCTGTGTCGAGTGGGAGAAATACAAGTACTGCTCCTGGGTCATTGCTCCAGAGAAAGTGGGGCTGAGGTGCAGATTGTGGAGCTTTTATCACAGGCATGGAAGCAGACATGTTTTATGATCTGATACAGTGTGAATAGCAAGAGAAATTCATAGTTGTGATAGCCTAGTGAGAGGTGAGTGGTGGAGCAGGGAGGTACAGGGAGGCTGAAGCTAAATGCTCATTTGGACCCATTAGCTGCTGAGTGCTGCTCACTGCAGCTGAGAACTGGCTGTGAGGACAAGGAGACCTCAGCACTGTGGGAAAGTGGGAATTCAGTGTGTTTAGCCACAAGCATGTGATTAATAGCTGTGTGCTGTCATCTCTGCCATGGCACCCTCCATTCACCTCCCCTCTGCAGAGGAGAGCAGCAGGAGAGGGACTCTGCTCAGGGTGGGGGATCTGTGCTCTTGGTGGCCATCAGGAGCTGAGGAAGGGACCTGTCCCAGCACCTCCCTCTGCACTTAGAAAACTGCCTGGCATGTTCTGGGCACCACTCTAATCTGAATAATAAACATTTAATTTTGAGCTCCTCATGTTTGGCTGTGGTTCTGTTCAGTGATGCTTTGCTTAGAGGACACAAAAAGGGACAAATGTTCATAAGGCTTGAATCGTTTAAATTAAATCAACCTCCTCCTACCCACTATTGACAGATCAAGAGAACCAATGAGGCATGTTTAATTACACATACACCCAGTTTACAATTAGTCTGCAGACTGATTTTTTTTCCTTTTTTTTTTTCTCCTGACCCCACAAGGAAAAATTTGGTCCTGCAAGAGGTCTTACCGAATGTAAGATGAGCAGGGCTGCAGTGAGGTTTTTTTCCTTTTTCAATGTAAGTGGGATATCTTCTAGGTCAAATGATTTAATCTGATGCTCTAATGTGACATGGTTTAGCAATCCTTCTGCTCCCCTTCTGCTTGTAATAAGTGACAAAAATATGGCTTCTTGCTTGATAAATGGGTTAACAGTATTCACAAGGCAGGTAATAGAAATCCATATTAATAGGTGGAAATTGGCTCTTGACGCCAGGCAGGAGAGTCTAATGAAAGTATTATTGTTTTAGCTTCCAGCTCCTTTGGAAGCTGAAAGGTAAATGCTTGTATTATGTTCTTATTACCTATTTATCACACCATATAGCTGAGTGGATATTTATTAAATTACATTCATGTTTAATGCCTGTTTGTATACTTTTCACTCAGTGTGTTCTCAAAGGAAATTCTCTGGAAGTGTTTCAGAAATGCACAACTATTTTCCCATTCTCTTTTCATAAAGCAAACCCATTGTTGCCAACTGTCAATATACAATTGGCTTGGAAATTAAATTGTTTCCTGCTAAACTGTAAGAACCAGCTAATCCTGCTCGATTTAATTTAGGAAATAAATATTTAAAAATCTGAAAAACGCACGGTATTTTTGGGTAGTGTTGATTCCTTTTTAGTCTTTGAAAATACCCAAGATCCCAAGAGTTGGGCTTACCTATTTTCAGCTTTAATTTAGCATTAAATTGCTTCATCAGGGATTTTATATATGACCTTCTGTATGTTTGTGATTCTTCTGAGAATATTTATAATAGTACTGAATACCATCAAAGATAAGAAATTAGAAATCTGTTTATTAATACACCTACTTATCGTGCTTCTGCAGTTTTACATTCTTATTTTCTTCTTAAGCAGCACTTTCAATTAATTCCATCTAGATTAAAAGGGAAAGAAAAAAAAAAGAAAAGGAAGAAAACTAAAAGAACAAAAAATTAAAGCCAAAAACCCAGCATAGCTCAAGTATTTCCACACAGCTTTGACCTGGAGAGTGTGGGATCCCAGGGGCTTTTCTGCATGCACATCCTGAGAGGCAAAAAGATAAAAAAAGGTAAAAGCCCTCTGTGGTAGCCAAGGGCTCCTGCTTTTCTGAGTACCTTGTGCAGCAGTCACAGCACTTCCTTCCTGACCCAGCATCCTGCACTCACAGGCCGTGCAGGAGAGGTGCCCAGCTGGAAATCTGTGCCAGTTTATTTAAGCAATCCCAAACAGGACATTCGACTCCCACTCTTACACTGAGGAATAGCTGTCATGTGTGGAAATTTGCAGAGTGTTATTCTCTCCCTTCACCAAGTTATTTGCAGATGCCTCAGAAATGCCTGGGGCTTGGTGCAGGTGGCTCCAGTGCTCACATAGAGCCTCAGCAGCTCTCACAGGCACCCTGGCCAGGCATGAGACAGCCCAGGTGAAGTGCAGGGGCTCCCACCCATGAAATCCTGCTGGGGGGATCAGGCTGTGAGATCTGGACTTAGAAATTACAAGAAGGCCAAGTGGTTTTTTTTATTTAAAGGGTTTGATAGCTCTTGTCTGCCTAAGTTTAATTTCACTGGAATATTGTATTGATCCATCAATGCAATCTGTTGAGTACTGCTATTTGAGCCACTCTGGCTTGTTTATATTAAGGATAAATAAATAACCCAGAGCTGCTGCACACATTGCAGCTCTCTGCAGTGCAGGCAATAATGCAAACACTTCTGCAACAAGCAGGTTAATCACTTTATCACTTTTGTTAAAATTTTGTTGTCACTGCCATTTAAAGAGCTAATCTTTGTCATTAGTGAATTGTAGCAATGCCCAGTGAACATACTTTCAAGCCAGAGAGACTGAAAAAATCTATATAAAAGAATACCATGTTATGCTTCCCTTAGTACTGATTTACATTATTAATGTAAGAGAAAAATTCAGAAAACAGTTGTAATCACGCTACCTTTTTTTTTTAATTGTGTGGAAAGAAACAATAAATCAGTCCTCTGGAATATGTGCAGCATATGAGAAAGTAGCAGTTCAGCAAAGTTTAGCAGGTTTATTGGCTTTTGAAACTTTAGGCATCTTGGATCAGCAAATGTTATTAATGTCTTAAGAACCATTGCAAGATCTTCCTTAGAATTTAAATATATATAAATATATAGAGAGTAAGAAGTTCATATATATGAGTGTATGTGTATGTAGAGAAGTAGAGAAACTCCATCTCTGTTAAGCATTTCAGTTGTCGTGGGAATAAGCTCTTCAAACTGTTATTCTTTCAGTTTTAATAATCTAAGTCCCTTTTCAGTACTTGCAGGTCTGTTTTACCTTTGTGTTCATTCAGTTTGATGAAGACTCTATGGGCTAATTAGTTTAATTTCTGCTTATGGCTGATATCTGATGGTTTTCATTCTTTTGGCTTCTCAGATCTTGGTCAATGCTCAGGTATGTTTGCTGTAAGCACTGCAGGGAATGGTTGTTCTCCCTTCTGTACCCCAGTAACACATATTGCAGCATTTGACTGATTCCCCATTTTGTAACACCTTTAAAGTATGGCTCTGTTTGAGTCAGGATTTCATAAATCATATTGATAGAAAAGTTGCATTCGATCCTTTTTCATGTAATGTGACAGTACAACAGAATTTATAGCACTGGAACTCATCTGAGAGACACCATAGTAACACTAGTATTTTCTGAGCTGCCTTAATTCTCTTCTTATTCCAGGCATCTGTAACTGACTGTGTTCATTCTTTGTATAATAATGTTCTTTAAGATGAAATTTTTCCAATTGGTGTTCAGGCAAGACTTTAATAAGATTTTTCATTTTCTTGATTTGTTATCTTACTCTCCAACAGTTTGAGCATATTCGAGTTATTTTGAGTTTGGATTCTGTCCTTGGAAATCAACACAAAGTGCTTAGCATGAGGCAGAGATCTTGTAGATCCTACAGTAACATGAAAGCAGCTTGTGGCACTGCAAACAGCAGCAAAACCACTTACAGCTTTAATATGTTTGGATAGGAAATGCCCAAGAAAATGTATTTCTGAGCCCTGTGTTGTTTGTTAAGTCACACTGACGCACGGCCCAGGGCCTGAGGAAAAGTTCAGAAGCGGCAGAGAGCCAGGGAGGAACTCGTTGGTGGAGAATTTCTGTGGAGATAGTTTGTGGGCTGTTTATTGATTGCTCAGGTCATTGGTGAAAGGTCAACAGCTCTGCTGTGTAGGCAGATAAAGACAGAGGAATGGCATGCTGAGGTCACATTGGAAAGGAATTCAGTCGCACTAAAGAAAGAACATTTTAAACCTTTATTTACTCAAAAAGGGTTGTGAGGTATTGGGCTTGCACATTTATGACCCTTCAGTGGAAGATTAAGAAACCTTATTCTCGGCTTTCCCTGGGAGTTTTCTCCTTGCTTTACAATCTGCTTTGAGAGTTGAACCATTTTTAGCTCATTGCTTAATTCCTTGCTCCTGGTTTTGTGTCTGGCAAAGATTACAGGCATATTTCCTTGTGCAAAGAAACACTGGTAATTTTTTCTGAACAACTAAATTTTGAAGCAATTATTCCCTATGGTTAATTTAATATTTTTCCCCCCTTTTTTCCTCAAAGTGCCTGTAGAGTGCTGAGCCCTGTTTGTGTTTATTTCTACTGTGTTTTGCTATAACCCTATGTGAAGGTAACTGTTGCATGGCAGGGCTGAGATTTAACACATGTGAAAGGTGAACTGTTCAGGGCAGAATTTAAACCAGGAGGACTCAGGTCTTGTCTGAGCAAGGTAATGACACTGCTCATCAGCTGGTGTGTGCTGGGATTTAGGCAGGCAGGGTGAAAACAATGCTTTTTATTTTATTTACCTCCATTAGGAGCCAATTTAAATGAAAGCTAATAGACCATTATTGCACTTCAGAAAAAGGGTTCTTACATAAACACTTAAGTTCATGGTTTTAACTAACCCAGTGCAGAATTGTTTTGCAGTAAGCTGTAAATAGATGGGGGGCTGGTTTCCAGATTTGGGGACCAAAACTCCTGTCAATAAGCATGGTATTCTCTCTAATGCAAAGGCCTGGTCCAGACCTACCCCAGCACCAAATTCCCCTTAATCCCTGGAAGTGGTACAGGGAAGTACAGCCACACAAAGTGGGTGGCAAAGAGCATGTTTGTTTCCTTAGTCAGGTTGGGCATAAAGGCAATAAGTGAACAGGATTTGCCTGTATAGAAGATGTGAACAAAGGTTTGTATGGAAACAAGGTTGCTGTGACTGATGATTTTAATATTGTCACTCAGTTTGGGCTTCTAAACTCCAAAATTACAATTTAAAAAAAAATCCCTGTCTCTTTCTTCAGTGACTCAAAGCTCCTGAGTTTATGATCAAGGTAGATTTTTTAGTTTTTCATTATTAAAACTAATAAATCCTGCCTTTTAGATCTTCCAGGACTGCTCAGGTAGTTTGCTTCCCCCCTGCCAACCTTGATGCAAAGCACTGTGTAAAGTTAAATGCTTCTGTTTTTGATGAAGGCACTCAGAACTGCTCAGGAGAAGATGCCAATGAGCATCTCCAAGCTCTGGGCCTGTCCCTGCATCCTTGTGCACCTTCTGCATCACCCCTGCTAACCAGGGCTTCTCCTGCTCAGCTTTGTAGGTTGATATGTTCAGTGCAGCCATTTCTGTACCTCACAAAGAACACGGTAAAAAATAAACATCTCACCTGAGTTTTGCAATCACCTCACCTCTGCTGTTCCAGCAGCTTGGATGTGGGTGGAAGGTGACTGTGATCCTCCAAACTACCCATGGAGCAGGGGCCAGCCCCTGATGTGCCCTGCTCTGGCACTGTTCTAAGAGAAAAGAGCAGCAGAGGAGCTGCTTCCAGCTGTTGGTGTAAAACACCTGTAGTGGGGGCTGCATTTTGGGTGAAATGTTGATAAAATGTAGAAGAAAGCTTTTCAGAGGCTAAGCCAAATGTGATGCCAAGCAGAGGATTTTTAGCCTTATTGATGTGTGGCAATACTACAATTCCTCATAGGTTTTCTGAATACTAAAGAGCTATGTTAGACCAGTAATGACTGTAACAAAAAAACTCAACAAAGTAAAAATGAATAAACTGATTTTTTATTTAATTTATTAAGGAAAAAAGGAGCCTTGAAGATGAAATGAGTACACTGCTACTTGCCTGTAGTTGCTGAATCACATCCTGCTCCATCCAGAAGTAACTACATGTTGGCATCTAAATGGCTGTTGAGTCACCTCTGTAATATGAACTGGTGATTTACATTCATACACCAGAAAAGTGTCTCTGTTTAATAGTGGAAAAAAAAAACAACCTGAACACCCAAACTGGTTTTTGCAAGAGAATGTCCCAGAGGAAAAATCTCTGGATGGGGTTAAGATTTCTATTGACAACAGACAGGCAAAAGCTTGCAAGGCCCCTGCCCTGTGTAGCTGCTGGGAGAAGGTGCGAAGGTGCAAATATTTCCCAGCTGCAGTGTTGGCCAGGAACTCATCCAGGAGGCTGCTGCTGGAGGTGCAGGAGCTACAGCTCCCTCCTTTTTCTAAATGCATGATCCCAAAACCTGAAGCAGAGCCTGGGGAGCAGAGTCCTACAACTGTTGGCAGAGCTTGGTGCCAGATCTGTGCCCAGAACACCGTGACCGTGTTTTCTGTGTGTGCCCTCCCCTTCAGAGAATCAGCCCTTTGTCTGAACAACTCCTTTCTCCTTTGCTTTTCTTTCTGAACTTTTCAGTTGGTGACTGGGAAGCGGGGAGGGGAAAGGGGGAGGCAGCCTGCAAAGATGAAGCAGCTCATGAAAAGAAAGCTGCTGAATAGGCAGATTGTTTTATCTGGATGAGTTTTGTGTTCCTGACTCTGTGTTGCAAGGGAAGGTACAGTACAAACAGTGTTCTGGCTCACATGCTCCTGCTTCAGCCAGGAGATCACTCCTGCTGCTGCTGCTCAAAGCCCTGAGCCTGTGTTATCTGTTTCCCCTCCCCCTGAAGGTATCTGTTTGCTGCTGATGGCATTTCTGTTTAGCCAGGGCCTTGGTGACACTGTGAGAAATGAGGCCGTGTCTCAAGGATTCTGCAGCTTTGTGCACCCCCACAAAGTGGAATTTCTATGGCTGCTGACTCCAAAAGGGTCCTGTGTTCCCAGCCTCAGCAGTCTGGAAAGAAACCTGGAAAGCTGAGGATAGAATATCTCAGTGTGGTTTAGGAGGAAATGTGGAAGCTCAGGCTTGGAGTGGGGATCCCAAATTACTCTTCAGTGGCTGAATCTTCTCCTGCTTCTCTCTTCTTCCATCAGAAAACTTTAGGAGCAGCTGAGGCTCTGGTCAGCTGGTGGTTGCTTTGGCTGCCCATGTAATCCCAGGCTCCAACACGAGATGTGGTGATAGTCTTTGAAATGGAGAGGCCATGGCCTTGGAATTATTAAAGGTCATCAGGCTGTGGTACAAGCTGAAGGGACTTTGTGCAAGCAGAAGATTTCCTAAATTCTCTAAATATAAATTTTAAAGGAAGAAAAGAAGATGAAAAAATTATGGTAAATTTAGTGTTTCAGGTTCAACACAGCAGGGAGGGACAGGAGGTGGGATGTGTGTGTCCAGGCAAAATAATCCTGATTAAATAAGTCCTGTTGATTCAGGGCCCTTGAAATGAAAATTCCTCCTCGAGTACAAGTGGTTTGGTTTTAACACATCCTGAACTGTCAGTGAGACACTGAAACCTTCATCAGTGGGGGAGAGAGGAATGGTGCTGCTGGCCTCTTCTGTGCTGAAACTGTAATTTAAGAATGAGGGGGTTTTAGGGCTGCTGGAAGTTTTCTGGTGTTTCATCTGAGAATAAAGTGCTAATGCATCCCCCCACTGAAAGGTAGGAAGCCAGTGAGCAGGACTCTCCTCAAACACAATGGCTCTATCTTGCTCTGTTATGCCACAAAGGAGTGGCTTGCTTAATCTCTGAAATTAATAGAGCAGAGAGGAAACGGCTCTTAAAGAGATGTGTGTCTGCTTCCTTCCTGTGCGGAGCGTGGGGAGCCTGCCTCGCCGAGGCAATGGCATTTCACATAACTAGAGGGCTCTTCTTATAAAGGACAATTACTGTAAGTCTAGCAAGGCTGGAATTTTTCACTTTTCAGGGTTTTTTTTTTTCCCTGCTAGGGTGGAGGGGATTTTTGTTCAAAAGCTGGTATATTATTTTGGTGGAAGATGGTGCTGGGAGAGTTTGTCCCACATTTGTTTTCTCAAGAGATTGATGGGGTTTTTTTCTGGGGGGGGAGGAAGCAGGGGGGTGTCTGCCTGTTGTTTGGTGACATCAGAGAAACCAGCCTGCTCCTCCATTCCCTGCCACACTTAGTACAACAGTCTAAATGTGTTTTGAGCTCTTGTCCTAGGAGAATGTCAGTTCAACCAGAATTAACGGAGTGTACTCTAGTAGAACAGCTCCTTTTTCACACTGTGTTGGCCCTTTATAGCAGTGTGTTACTCTTGGTGTGAAGCCAAATCGACTGATAAGCAATGCACTAGATTTTCCTGCACGTGGTCAAGGCTGTTCGTATCTATACAAACATTTTTAGCTTTAGGAAAAAGGCCTAGTTCTCACAAAACTAAACCCCACCTAGCCACTTTCACTTCAGAGGGAGGGAGAGAGAAAAATTGGCTTCCCAAGAAGCCCTCAGGATTTTTGAATTTGATGGGGAGACCAGGAAGAGATGCTGTGGGGACCAGGACTCCTGGGTACCGAGCTGCCTCCAGCCCATTTGGTGTGAGTACAGGGGGATGCTGCTCAGCATGGCTCAGGAACTGACTCTAGTTGGGCAGATGATGCTTTGCTCTGCTTTCAATCCTTAACTTTTGTTAATAATTTATATGTGATGCTGCACATTAGAAATATACCTCCAGCTTTGCATTTGAAGCTGCTGTCTAGAGCAGCATAACATCATCAAGCCGTGTTGAGCATCTTGTGCATTTATTAAAAAGAAAAGGGGTGTGGATTCTGTGAGTTTAGAGTCACAGTCAGGGGGAATCTGTAATAAAATGGCTATCTATAAAGTGCAGGACAGTTTGTTCCCTCCTAGCAACATGATGTATTCTACATATGAACAATAGTAGGTTGCTTTGCACAAAATGTGTTTTTGTTATTATCAGTGCTTCCACCCCTTGTCCCTCATTTATTATGGGACTCACTGCAGCAAAACTGCCAAGTTCTTGGTGCTTTTTCAGCTTTCATTCAGCCACATGATTTGTAATGACTGTGGTGAGCTGGGGAAAGGAGGAAGTTTAAATTTGGGCAGTTGTACATCTATCTGCAGCTAACGAGGCATCTAATTTCTATGCAAATCTGATACAGCTTTACCACAGCCCTGGCTGTAAGCTCAAGTATTCTGTAGTATTTTTCAATATTTTTTCTGCACTTTTGCCATTGTCAGTGTGTTTTAAGCACCATCTGTTTTGGATTTTGTTTATCCAAAAGATGAGATGGAGAATTGGCTGGTATCAGTGCTGCTCAACAGTGGTGTGGAAGGCTCAGCAACCTTTGTCTGCCTGACCCCACATTGCCCATGGCTGCTCTAACCAGGAACTGGAAAGGGCCAGTATTCAGTGGGGATTGTATTGCTGCAGTGTCCTTTTCCTTTTGGTGCCTTTTCAGGAGCCCTGAGCAGCTACATCCATCTATCCCAACCACCACTTTAGTGCCCTGCACAAAATTCCCTTTCCAAGGGGAAGCATGGAAGGATGCTAAAGCTTAGTGTCAGAGTCCCTGCAGGCTCCTGGGGGCAGGGTCCAGCTTTCCTCCTGGTTTCAGGCAGGTTCCCAGCCCCAACCATTGTGACCTTGTCTGTCTTGCAAGGAATTATTGTGCTCCATGCAATGCTGCCTGAGAACAGGCAGCAGCACAGCACAAGGTGGGATGGCTACAGTTTAAAATAGAAGATGGCATAATGAAGTTCTTAGGCTAAATGCCAGTGTAAAATTAGCATTTAACTTCCCCCTTAGAATTTGCCTGTTAATTAGGTATCACTGTCTATACTGGAGTAATTTTTAGAAGTTGTTACAGTAATATTAACATGACTGAAATGCATTGCATGAAATTATATTATGCATCAAAGTTTTCTCCTGGTGGGGGCTTAGATCATCCAGCCCAGCTGGGAATGGTATTATTTTACTTGTTTTATTATAGACATCTAGACACATACACAGCCCTCAGACTTAAAGGAATGTGTCTGCAAGGTAAAATAATAAGTGTATACCAGACAGTCCCCAGGATTAGAAGGCTATTTAAATGAGAGGAAAAAGTGGGGGACAGAGATGAGAAGGGAAGAAATTCTGTGCCTTGTAACAATACCCTATTTACCTTCCAGTTATGACTTCTCAAACTGGATTAGGGCAGTGAACTTTTTCTTCTGAACATATCAACCTGTAAAGGCAGGTGTTAGCATCCCAGATAAGGTTGGACAGAGGATTTTTGTTACATCCTTTCTTTGGACTTTTTTTTTTTAATAAATCTTTATGCAGAGCCTTTTGTGCATTTTCATATCAAGTTTCACCAACTTGCAAAAAGTTTAACTTCTGGATGTTTCCCCAAAATAGATGTATAGATGTGTCACTGAACTGTTGTTGTTGGGCTTCCCTCTGCTCCAGGACTTTTCTGAAATCCTGCAAAAGTCTGGGGTCCACTGTGTGCAGGGCTGCCTGTTCTTGCAATGCCTCCCATTCCCATGTCCTTGTCTTTCTTTGAGGCACCCCCATGCTGTGGGGTCCCCTCCAGCTGGCCTGTGATAGCTCTGCCTGTTCATTTCCCCAGCTCTGTTTCTTTTCTTCCTCCTAACCAGCACAGAGCTAGAGGGATGCAGACTCTGGGGTCCTGTGCATGCACCACAGGAGTACCAGAAGGCAGGCAATTTGCATTTTAATAACTCCCTCATTATGTATTTGTCTGATCCTGTCAATATTTTGCATTTTTTAAACTTTGCTGACTGCAGACATTGTGGGCTATCAAGTCAATAATTAGATTGCCTTATTTTAAGCACCTTGGTTATAAATCAGAGCAGCCTGGTTCTGTAGCCCAGTGCTGTGTCTGGAGAGCAGCTGGCCTGTATGTGAAAGGCAGAAGATTTGAGGAGAGCACTGCACACAGATTTGCTGTTGTTAGGAATGCCTTTGGGAACATACTTAAAATGGTGGGGGGGAGGGGGTCAATCCTATTTCAGAAATAAAAATTCCAGAAATTAAATCTTCATCAGAGGACATAGCATCACCTTTCCTGTCAAGTGAGTGTGGTTCTTCCCACACCAAACAGGAGTGTTGTAAACCTCACCTCCATTTTATTCCACCTGCCTAATGAGGTGGGGTGTTTTGTTTCACCAAAGCCTGAGCTGGTGGCAGAAGCATTAAATGCAAATTGCACCTTGAGGACCCCACTGGAATCACCCAGCACAGCTTGTACTGCCACTGATGCTGGGTTTATCTCAATTGTTGTCTAAGGCTTTGGAATTATAAATGTTTGTGTCAAACATGTACTTTCTCTTCCTTGTAATGCAGTTATTTGTATTGCACGTGGGGTTTGAAAGAAGTCAAATATGGAAAGTGCAGGAACAATAAAATCTCTATTCATGTTAGATGCACAGGTATGCGGAAAGTGAGGGTGAGTGCTGGTGGTGCTGTAAAAGGTGTGGAGATCATTTCATCCTCAAAAGGGCAAGCTGTGAGTGGATACACAGAGAAATGCCCACTGCAATCAGCAGCAAAGGTTCCAGTTGTTTCACCAGCTCAGGTCCAGTTGCAAAACTGAATACAGATTGTTCTGAGTATAGAAGATCCTAAAGACAGATTTCAGAGAGGAAAAGCCCAAATTCTGCTTTTATTTTAAAAAAATATTACTGCTGACCAATACCCAAACAGAAATGTGTTTGATGCATGGGGCAGTGGAGAGCCTGGACCCATTGAGATCTGCAGCTGGCACTGAAATGTGGCAAAATGGGTGCTGGGAGGACATCAGCACAAAGGAACCCCCAGGAACAGGTGAGCACAGACAAGGGCAAGGTTTGCTTCTTTAAATTTGCACCAGAAATAAAGGGATGCTTGTGTGCAGATGCATGGGAGAGGGAGGAAAAGCATTATTAGAAGCTGCATTATTTCTCTTACTGTAAATAGGTTTTTGTTCATCATGGAAAGACAGCTCTTGCTGGGGTTGTTTGCTTTTCTTGTGTGCCTGCTTGATGGTTCAGCTTGTTAATGGACCAGGTTTCTATTAAAAGTGTTTAGTTGTTTGACAGAAGCCAGGAGCTTACTATGTGCTGGTGAAGGCTGCCACTGTTTTCTTATATGGAGATAGCATGTTTTTAAGGGGTAACAGAAATTCCTCCTGGTTCTCGGATTGCTCTTAGAGTTAGGCACAAATCATTAGAAAACAGTGGAAATGTACTTGAGGTTAATTCTCCTCCCTTCCCATTCAATCCATGAGCTTCTGTACATTTTAAGGGAAAAAGAAGTTTGGCCTCTCAGAAAACCCAAAACTAATGTGGGCCAGTGAGAGATCCAGACCATGGCAATGGGAGAGCTATCTAGGAATCCCATAACAGCTTCATTTTGGCGTCATGAAATGGGCAGTCCTGAAGAGCCCGTGGTTTTCAGAGTTGCTGTGAAGGGTTGCCCAAGGTGCCCTCCTATCTCAGCCCTACCCTGAGCGGCCCTGGGAGCGGGGGCACTTAGTGACAAGCAGAATCTCATCTTGGGCAAGTGCTTGGTGAGGAAAGCTGGTGACCCAGCTTCTGGCCAGCTCGTTTTTCCCAGGATTGCCCTTTTCTTGGCAGAGTTTAGGAGCAGGGCCTCGTGCTTTGCCATGAGTGCAGTTTGCTGCCAGGGCCAGGCGAGCTCCTTCCCCACAGTGCAGCTCCACGTCCCACACTAGAACCACTGTATTGTAAATGAGCAAAGTTTGTTTTCAGGGAGTTGCTCTTATTGACACTTCTGACTTACTGTCTGTCTTGTTACAGAGCAGATTTGTCTCACAGAAACCAGGAAATGCTGTGTAAGGCAACACGCAGCTGGGGCAGAAACTTCCGTAAATCGGTCTGCCCCAACGTCACCCCACTTCTCCCATGTCTTATTTTTGGTGTCTTGTTGTATACTAAGAAAAAATAGTTCAAATTTAAGCAGAAGGAGAGATTTTTGTGTTGGAGGACTGATAAATTGTGGTGCATTTTTCCTGTAAAGATACACTTGACATTTATCTGTCCCTGTTCATATATAATGAATGGGGAAACAAAAGAGGGAAATTGTATTTCAACTTTAGGTGCTCAAGAGGAAAAAAGAGGTAGTTTTACAAGGGGAAGACATGCTGTATCTGATTACAATTCATTATTCTTTAGGCTGTCATTTAAGCCTGGATAAAGTAAATATAAAATGCTGCCAGGTTAGAACAGTGCTATTTTAAATACACTGTCCAAACAATTGTGCAAAGAAACTGAGGTGAAGGACTAATTCTGTGTTGGTGTTCTGATAAGATTTTGAAATAGAAGCAAAGTGAAGATGACTGTAAAAGGGAGAAATATAACAGCTGAAACCTCCTAACAATGTGCTTAGTGGTAGTACACCTTTCTTGATCATCAGCACCTCTCATATCTGTATGGAGCCCAAATTATATCAGTTCTTTAACAGTTTTTATATCAGAAGGAGTATAAAATAGATATATATAAAATAATTTTTTTAAAATTTTTGTTGATATTACCAAATTCATGCAGTTAAAAATATACAGTACATTTTAGATTTGAGTACAAATAGGTATAAAACAGGGTGTCAGCCTTTTTCATTAAAAAAAATTAATGTGTTTGGCAATGTGTTTGGCTTTCTGTTTGGTTTTGGCTCATGATCTGACTCAAATGTTTGTGCAAGAAAGATTGCACTAAAAAGTGCAAGGTCAGGTTTTGGAGTGCTCAAATGTGTCATGGAGGGAGGGGGAAGAATTGCTGCCATACATAGGGTTGGTGTTTCCTGCCCATTTCCTACATCATGTCTGGTAAATGTGGTGACTGGAGCTCAGGAAACCAGGTACCATTTCTTGGCAGTCTCTTCAGTTCAGTAGGAAGTTACTTTTGAAGAACTGAAGATCTCCTGCCCCCAGGGCTGGGTGTGTGCCAGGGCTGCTGGTGGGCACTAGGAGGGGCACTGCTGAAAATTTGCTTCAGAAGAGAAGAAGGCCCTCTTATAGGAACTTGGGAATGGGAGGCTGCTGAAATGCATATTGATGGTCATGATGTGTACAGGAAATTCTGTCAAGGGCCTGGCAGAGCTTTGAATAGGTACAGATGGAGGTGAGGGGTTGCAGCTGTGGTAAGCACTTGAAAGGACTCGAGTTGGTGCATTTGAAGAAGTTTCATTTCCTTCTACAGAGCAGTACCTGCCAGCCTCTGTGCCAATGTGAGATGAAATGGTTACCCTCAGCCACTTTGTAGTGGCTCACCTCTTCTGTCTCCATTGAGTTTGCAGTCAGTCAGTGCCTCTCAGCTGGGATTCAGCCACTTCCACCTGAGAGGCTGTCATTTCTTATAGAGGACAGTCATCTTACTGTGCCTAAGATGCCCTTAAGTAGACTTTGTCTCAGTGCAATTCCACTTAAGACTGCTGAGACTACCTGAGCACAGCACATGCATGTCCCAGCCAGGTGGGTTGCATTAACACAGTGCCCACCCATGCTAATTAGTCCCAGAGCTAGCTCAGTGGCCTTGGCATCAGGATCTCTGAGCCCCAGGAAGTGAGGAAGTCATCTCAAGCAGCTCTGTTGAAGTTAAGTGAACCTCTCCTCTCTGGATTAAACTGGTGCCCCTTCAGTTCCCTGAGTGCCCTGAAACTGGAAGGTGGGCATAACACAGTGTTTAGTGACGGATTTCACTTCCAGGAAACCCAAACTTTAATTCCCAGTTTGCAAGGTCCTTGCAGCTGCCCAGGAACACTCCATGGTGCCACCTGGACAGTCGTTTCCTGATGGTTGCAGCAGTTAAATCCTCACTAACCCTTGTAACGATCGCTGAAAGAGGAAGTTCCTCCCATTCTTTCAGAAAAAAATGAAGAGCTATTTGCACTCCAGCTGTGTGGTTTGGGAGAATTCATAGCTGTTGGTTCAGGTTTGCACAGTTTGGGGAATGGTTGTGTGTGCTGGCCTGGGCAGCAGCCAGCCAAGCCAGCCCCTCTCCCAAAGTGGACTGGGCATCCCTGTGCCTGTGTTTGCTGGTGGCTCAAGCCCTTTTTGGAGGAGAGGCAGAATTCTCAGTAAGTGACAGTATTCAGTGGCAGCTGTGATAAATTTATGTCAAAAAAGAGTTTTGCCTTCACTTTCAGACACTTTTCTCGAGCTTGAAAGTTTTAGGGGAGGTAGTGTAATTCTTGTGGGTAAACTGAAATGTCGTAGCTAAAATGCAGCAACAGGTTTGTCATCCTAAACTAGGTACACACAGTTTAAGTGTTCTGACCTTTCAAGAATGTGTTTGTTCAACTCCAGACATCATGTCTGTATTAGAAAATAGAAAGGTAATTAAGTGTTGATGTTCAAAAGCATACAGTGAGTTTTCCTGTAATATCATTGTTTCTTAGTAAAGGCCAAGTCTTGCAACCCACATTTCTCAGTTAAGGAGTCTTTACTAGGATAAGGACTATAACCCAGGATGTCAGCCTTGCTCTCTGGGTAGAGGGAAAGCCTCTACTTATATGAAAATTTGTCCTTTAAGAAGGGGCTCAGAAAAAAAAATCAAAGTACCTGCAGGGTTTTTTGGTTTTCTCTTTAACCTGATGCTCATGTTACATAATGTGAACACTTGGGAGAAAAAAACGTGATACTCTGAATTGAATTTGTGTTATGCTTAAAAAGAAAAAATAACTCTGAGCAGAACACAAAAAAAGAGCACATATATATTGTGGCCATGGTGTATTGGAGCCATAATGCATGGTACATGGTGCTGCCTGGCACTGCCTCCTGTGCATTTCTGCTTGCTGTGGTGCTGCTGCAGGGCCAAGGGCCACCCTCCCAGCCCTGGTACTGTTCCTCAGTTCCCACCTCCCAGACATACAGCCACACCTGTGGTGGGCCAGGGGAAACAAATGACCATAGTTTGTTTGAAAGTCCATTCGTGTTTAAAGAGTTCTAATAAGAGATTGTTTGATCACACGTAGTGTTGGGAGAGAAGATAAGTGAAATGGGGAAATGAGGAGTCTGTTTGTAAAGCACTCACAAGGTCTAGGTTTTCTGAGTTTTCAGGTTATCTTGTCCCCTTGAAATTAAATTGCAGCCAAGTGTCTAGGCTCATCTGCAAGGCTTAGCTAAGACACTTAATGAAAAAAATAGTTCCTTTATATAATTCCCTTCCTTTCACCATTAACAGAATATATGGAATTCCATCAGTACTTCCTCTGTAAATCAAGATATTGCAGACTATTGTCTCCATGTGCAGCTCCAGCTCAGTGTGCAAAGCATTTCATATTCAAAGCTTCAAAGGTCAATCATCTGATTAATACTCCCATTCCCCTGATGAGTCTTTTCTCTCTTTGTGGTATCCTTGTAGTTTTGAAATGCCTTGTGCAGATGACTGAAAGCATTTCCTATGCACTCAGAGCTGACCCAGCTGCTGCAGCTGCATGTTGATGCTGCACCCATTGCAAAAGTTCCTGTAGGGAAGGAAGGGAGCTCCAGCCATTCAGGAGGCTTCTGTGAGACAGTCCCACTACAGCCAGCAGTAGGTTTCAAGCTCATTTTCCTTGCTGCAATTCATCCCCCTGGAGTTTTACCAGGACCATGTAAAGTATTCCCAAGTGGAGCAGGATGCTTCAGCCTGTGTATCCCAAACTACCTCCTCTGTTGTGACAGATAACTGCAGTCTGGCTACAAAGTCTGTATCAGGGATTGGTAACCCTCCAGGATGGTACTTGGCACTCAAGAGCTAACACATGTTTTTGTTACATGAGCATGAGTCTAATAAAATGGCTCAGTGGTTTAATATGCCCCTTTGTAAAAACAAGGCGCAGTTGGATTTAAAAATTGTGATGATTTGGCAAGTTCAATTATTAACTTCTCTTGCAGGGTTAAGCTTTGACCAGAAATTTGCCATGAACCCATGGGCACGTCCTGCTAGGAAACAACATGCAGAAATCCTTTGCTGTCCTACTTGATTTATCTGCACAGTGCAAACTCGGAGTGCAGAGCTGTACTTTCCTCTGAGGAAGTCACAGCAAGCTCCATCACCACTCCAGAGCAGAATGTGCTGAGGTTTTATTGTTCTTGTGCTTGAAAATATTTCTGCTCTGCTCAAGACAATGCATCTTAGGAAACTGTAGCAGGTCCTGAACTGGTGTGTTTTATACTCTGCTTTCACCATGTTTTGGGAGAAAAGTTGGAATGTGGTGAAGAGCCTGAGCTATGTTAGCTATGCAGTGTCCTGTGGGATTGTTTGTGAACACAGCAGCTAAAGATAGGAGTGCACCACAGAGATGCTAAAAATACTGTCCAACTCCACGGTGGTTGTTTAGCATTTGGAGCGCTATAGTTGGCCTTACACAGACAAAGGGAAGATGCAGTTTTGCAGTTTGAATATGCAAATGAAGTCCTGATCTTGCAAATGTGCAATCATATGCTCAAATCTGAAAAGGCCACTTGTATTCCTGAAGTTAAGCACTGGCACGATTAAGAGTTTAATCAGTCAAATACAGTGTCATCAGAAGTTAGTGTGATTGCTGTACAGAGACTTTGCTTCAAAAAACAGCCAAAAAAATCACGTTGTGTGATTGAGATCAGATCTTTACATTCCACATGTTGATACTTGGAATTGTGTTGTTTTATAAATCATCTCTTATTAATGCAGTAGGTTGCAAACAGTTTCTTCTTTACATTTATATGCATGATTTAGTAAACAGTATTTTAATATCAGTAGGAACACATGCTATGCTTCATGGCTTTCAACCGTGTGACCTTTCAAGGCAGAACAAAAGCTCAGAAATTGGAGTTTACATAAAACTGAGAAGTGTAGAAAGCTTAAAAGGCTGTGTAATTCACTTCTGCAGCAAGAACACCATTTTCTCTAATATTGTTTGCATAAGTCAGCATTTATGTTGTCAATTTGCAGTGATGAATGTGTGATTAACATTGCTTCGAGGACAGAGGGGAATTGGTATCTATAGCAAGTCAAGAGGTTCTCTGGTTAAAACCCAAGTAACTATGGCATTGCATATTCTGGCAGAGAGAAATTCTCCAATTCCTGTGTATTTTTAATTCACTCCTTTAGTTAGGAGGAAGGAGCAAAGAGTGAAATGTCATCCCTGATGAAGTCAGCATCCCAAAATATTCCTAGAACCATTTAGGTTGAGAAAGACCTAAGATCATCAAGTCCAACCAATTTACTTAATTGAGGCCAAGATTTCAGCTGCTTTATACAGAACACGGGCTTCAGGACTGGAATCTGTGTTTGGTTTAGGGGTTTATAGTACCACTGATATGCAGAATCCCTTTAAAGGTGCCTGGGTAAGTTCAAGAGCCATGTTCAAAGAGCAGGTACTACAGGAGCACGAGCTGGATGCTGAGCTGCTCATCTCCCTGCTGCAGGAGGAAAGGTGTGTACAAACAGCATTTTTCCAATGAATTGTTTTCATATTCCAGCTGATGCACACTGAGAATAGCAGAGGTGCTGGGTTGGTGAAGATGAAAGTGGTGGGATAACATGAAGTAGTCAGAAACAAATTAAATATTCATTCCTCATGCCTTACAAAAGATTTCTGCTTCTGGCCATTATACAGACCTCTCTCTACACCCACTTTCTGTGGGACTAGATTGATTATCTTTTTCTCTAAGAGAGGCTTGGTTTTTCTGGATCTGTATTAATCGATATCCTGTTTATTGTTTCATTTTCTGAAAGACAGAGAATATCAAAGGAGCGGGAGAGGAGCTGTTCAGGATGTTTCTTTCCTTGCCCACTTATTCCATCCTTCTTAAGAGCTGTGCTTCAGTTTTTGGTACCACTTAGGAGAAACCTCAAACTACTCTTTTAAATGTTTTGTCCTGCCTGGGCCCAGAGGAGAGCTCTGGGCTCTAGATTCAGTAATAGATCATTTTCCAGTGCAGGCAGTCAGCAGAAGGGCTCTGGGCTGGCAGATGTGAGGGTGCTGGTCTCAGCATTCAGGGCAGCCACACACAGGAGGCTGAAGCTGTTATTCTTTGGAGGAGTGAGTGTGATTATTTCAGCTGTTGGAATAAAAATGTCCTTTTCTCAGACTGAAATCACATTGTTTCTTACTGTTCTGTGAATTTGAAAGCATTTTGTCCTTAGGTTTGACCTAATTGGAGGCTCTGCCTCCAGGCTATTAATTCCCCAACCATACCTTTTGACAGAATGGCACCTGTAGTTTGGTAAAACCACAGGACTAAGTCTTCTGAGATATTAAAAATATAATACATTATGTAGCAGAAAAGAAGTGTCAGACTGGGTTTTATCTGCTTATCTAGTAAGTGGAAAACCTACCTCATAATTTAGGAACATGTACATCCTGTTTCTTCTACTTGTGGTCATTGCATAACTGTGCCAGTGTTAGGGGCTGAAAAGGAAGAGAGAAAAGGCTCTTACAAATCCTGGGAGACCCAAGCAGCAAAAACATCACTTTTTGCTCAGTGGAGAGGATCTACAGTTCTCCAGCCTAGACATTGCTGTGAGAAATTAATGTAGTCTACAAAATTACTGCAAAGTGTTCCATAGGACTTTGAAATTAATGGACTATAAAAAAGATATAAAACAATACTGCTGGTATTAAAACTGAGCTAAGATGAGGTAATACTGATGGAAAGGCATTGAGTCTAAGATTGATCTTGATTTACAGCCAGATATGAAAGAATTGCTCTTGTACTACAGCTTAAAACCAAGAGGCAAAGAACTTGTTCTGCCTTCAGATGTCTAGTTAATAACACTTGTCATTAAATGGAACGTGGAGCTTACAGCCAAACAATATGTGTGACGTGATTGCTGTAAGTCTTCAGATGACTAATTACAAGGCATCTGCACAGAGATCTCCTGCTAGCAACACAACACAGGAGCAGGCACTGGTCCTGTTCTTCCAGATCCATTTGTCAATGGCAATTTTTCTCCTGGAAAAATTTCCATTTTAACAGTGACATTAATACCAAAAGCAGATGAACTGCTAAGGAAAGACAAGATGGGAAGGCTCTGAACATTTGTTTTGATAGGGCAGATCTCTGTTGGTGCCTACCAAATGAGTCTGGTAATTCTGTCTGACCTGAAAAGTATCAAAGCTGCTGGGTTTATTTCTTTTTTAATTTCTTTATAGTGAATGGTGCTTGGCCTCTTGCATGCATCTTGCTTGTGTAGTATGGCAAAATAGGTATATCCTTGGCTATGTCTTTTTTGTCCTTTCTCCTTTTTTCTTCTCTCATCCTACATTGATACCTTTATTCAGACATTAGTGATGTTTCCTGTGATTTTGCAGAGGGGTAATTAGAAAAATCTTGTTCACATACTTGCTGCTCTGTAGGGTGTAAGTTGTTCCCTTTGAAAGCCAGACATAGATCACACATATTTCTATCATTAGAAGTGTAATTGCATTCACACAAATCGGTGAATGAGAAAATCATATGTGTAGTATCTTCTTCCCCTTAATTCTTTGTTAAAATTTAGAAAAAAAGAAAGCTAATGCCTTAGGCTCAACCAGGTTGAATTTCCTCTTAGTTTCTGTGGCTAAGCTTATTGTAAGATCACATTATTCTGGTTTTGTGTAGTCATGATGCTTGGTGTTTGGGATTTCTGCGCTTACCAGCTAAAGGGCACAGTTCTGTGTTTTGTGGTCTCTGACAATGCACACTCAGGGGCTGTGTGAGCACAGCCCCTGGTTCCTGCAGCTTTGCACTCACAACAGGAGTGTGAGATTTATAAAGGGAAAGCACACACCTTGTTCTTTTCTTTCTCTTTTAACACAGCATGAGGTCCCTGATTTACAGAGGGAATAACTGGGGAAGATCTCGATGAGTGGTGCAAGTAATGGGGCAGAGATCAGTGCACACTCCCATCCAGTCAACTGGTGCTGTGTACTGAGGGGAGATCAAACTCTCCACACGCAGCAGCAGTGTTTGGGAGGTGATTTACATCTGCACACCTAAGGAGCAACTTCCAGTACCTATGTTACTATGTTTGTTTTAAAGATGGGAGTTGGAAGACTCCCATCTTTAAGCTGTAGTGTCAGGTAAAACAATCCACATCATGCATACAAGGTGGCTAATAACCAACATCCTTTCATGCTTAAAGTGACTGCTTACATCCCCCATTCCTCTTCCTACATCCTCCCTTCCAGTTGCCTATTTCTATAAGCATGATGAATAGAAGGAAATCCACCCTGTGAATTTTCCCTATTCGTAATCCTTTCTCTACCACCATACCTCATTACAAACAGATCTGCCACCTTTGCAGCCTACAAGTACCCAACAGACCAAAGTGGACTTTACTCTGGTACTCCTTACCCGAAAAATTGGGGAATTGCAATTTTTAAGCACACTGGTGCATTCCTTTGGTAATTGGGAACTGCATTGTGACCTCTTTCCTTACACTGGAAAATGACAACTTAATGTCCATCCATGCTCAAATTGCTTGAAATCAGAAGGGTCAAACAGCCCAATGTAGTAGGAAGAATGTGACTTTAGCTTATTTTTAATCTTAGTCTGGAGAAAGTGAGTGGTAGTTTTAATTGCTTGAGCCTCCTTGAGTTCTCCTTGTAGCCTGAGATATGACTTTGATAAAATGTAGTTTATGTTTCTTGTAGTCAGGTACTGCTTTGGCTGCTCACTGGTCAGCAGGAGGCAATTTTTCTTGGATTCAGGTATATAATGTGAGTGTCTTTTACCAAACTGCAGCCAGCATGCACAAACAGAAACCTACAGATGTGCTAAATGCACTCACTGCAGTGCCAGGTCCTGCTGTACTGGAGTGGGATTGTTGCCCAGGAGCATTTGGGGTTTGCTGTTCATGTACAAGCCAGCCTAATACCAAGCACAGAGGGGCTGCAAGTAACTGCTGCTATTTAAAAGGTAATATTTCACATCAGATCCACTTTCCAGCCTTTAAACACACAGGCACATTCTCACTTCTTTTTCACCAACTGTCCCTAAACATTAGCAGGACAGTAAAATCTGTCTAGAGTGTGGATAAATGAGCAATGGAGAGCACAAAACTTTCCAAACTGCGAATTTAAGGCACAGGAGAAAAAAATGTGAAGTTTTCTTGTTTTATATGGAAAATTGCCAGTTCCATTTTCTCATTGCATGACTGTTTTTGTCAGAACAGATAGAAACATTTTGGGCTGATGGGCAGATAGGTCTCGCTGAAGCTTGTTGAAGCCACAGAGGCTGAAGTCTTGATCGCTGAATGCTGCAAACAGTTTGCCTCTGGCAAATACATACTTCCAGTTTTGGCAGTGTCTGGTGTTTGAAAGAGACAGAGACTGATAGATTCTCTGGTCAGTTCAGTTAAGCAAACCTTAGATTCAGGTTTTAGGCTTTGCAGAGGGAACAGTTTGCAATATGCCTTGAGAAGATACTGGGGGGAAAAATACTTCTGTTTATCTCAGGCTTCTGCCTTGCTCAGTCCTTCCACCAAAAATTAAACGTGCTCTATCTGTCAAAACAATTCAGATATGCCAGATCTTAGCAGCCTGTCAGTGACCTGGATTCCCGAGGTGTTTTGCTCTGAAAGGCTTTGCGCAAAGCTGCCACCACATTAGCAAATCTCAGGATCTGTGGGGAGACTGATGTCTTCCCCGCCTGCCCCATCTCCTTTTACAGTAATTTCTTTTCCTCAGTGAAACAAACAGAAAAACCAACACGTGGAATTTCCCAAGGTTACAAGGGTCTTGAGGCTCTTAGTGAAAGACGGTAATCTGACTCCCATTCTGGATATCCCAGGCATGGATCCATGAACATCAGTTCATTAAATCAGGAGAGCCTCTGGCCGTGCTCTGGACACAGGGCAGCTGCTGAGGGAGGGTGTGGATGGCAGCAGCCCTCTGGTCTCAGGCTCACTCCAAGAGGCTGTGTAGGTGTGGGAATCACTGCTGTAGGTTGTATCTGTCCGTGGCAGGGCGTGGGGTGGGATGGTGCAGATCAATAATCGGCACCCTGCAGTTGTTGTAAATCAAGGCTTGACTCTCTGACAGGCTGCAGGCACAGGAAGAGGCACTGAAATACCTTGCCTAATGTTTTTCCTCTCTCATTTCTGCAGTATGTTGGCCTAAATAGGAATCTCTGGTTAGAAGTAACTTGTTTCTGGTGGAGGGGTCAGTTGTGAGGCTGGAGGAACAAGGCTCTCCAGTGTAGGATGCAGGTGCTCCTTCCCAGGTTCCCACTTGCAGGTGAAGGAAGGCATGAGCTCCAGGAGGAGAGTTAACAGGGGCTGCCAGGAGGGCCATGGGGCAGCCTCGCTCCCAGGGAGAGCTGGAGCAGCAGCTGAGGACAGCTGACATGTTACAAAGACGAAAGGCTCTGAGTGCTGGCAAAGCAAGAAGCCAGTCCAGAGATGCCCATGTGTGGTTGGTTATTAAAATCCAATGGAACCATCACAGTATTTATTTATTAACAATTTGATCACTCTGCTTCAGTTTTTGCCACTTCCTGCCTTCCTTTGTCCCTTTGTTGAGTAACAGTGAGTTCCTCAAGGCAGCACCACCCCCTAAGTTTGGTGCCTGATGCCCAAGGTCACCCCCACAGCAAGCCCAGCTCGAGGAGGGCACAGCCAGGACTGGCTTCTCCTGCTGAGGCTGCTTTTCCCTCCTTGCACAAGAGAAGCCTGTGGAGTGCTCTGCCCACATGGAGGGAATCAGTTTGGTGCAGGGAGGGAGCGTGTGACAAATTAGCTGTTTGTAACCACAGCTGTGCAGCTTCTGTGGACAGAGCAGCGTAAACAGTTATTATTTATTCTGGTTGTGCTGCCATGTCGAGCCAGCAGCGTTGCTCCTGCGTGACTTGGTCCTTCCCAGAAGGACAGCCTGCTGGTTTGGAGAGGACAGGAGTGCTGGGATCACTGCTAAAAGCAAACCTGAGATAATGGAGAACTCACAATCGGATATGCCCTGAATTGGAGAGCTGCCTTTGTTTCCCAGGTATTCCCAAACAGAAGTTATCCTGTGCATGCCAGTGCATTTTAATGCATTTTGACAATGTCACAAGAGCCCCTTTGTTGCTTGTCTGCTTTGTCCTTGCTTGCACATGTGAATGAAGCTTTCCCATACTGAGCCATGGGCAGCCTCCAGCCAGCTCAGGAGTGTGTGTGTGTGTGTGTGTGTGTGTGATGCATTTCTAAAATATTTTCATTCACTTCTCAGGTATTCAATTTAAAACACAGCTGCCCATTATACTAATCAGCAGAGAAAGGAGAAGAACATGCTTTGGTGTTCTTCTCTTTTCTGTTGATTGTGTCAATTTGTGTAAAAAAAAGAAGAGGAGAAAGAGTTGGAATAAACCAGGTTCTTCCTGGGGAATCTGGAACCAGATGAAGGAATGTTCTGCAGCCAACAGCTTCTTGAATTAGTGAGGTCAGGACCTCCTGATCCTAGAAGTTGTAGTGCCTTGTTGATGCTCTCCTGCCCCCACTGTGGTTGGCGTGTCTGAGCCAGGCAGGTCCCAGTAACACTGAATTGTGTTCCTGTCCCCTGCACTGGTCAGGGCTGCCACAGCAGCACATGCATGGAGAGCAGTCACTGGGAGCTGGGGCTCCCCACAGCCAGCACCAGCCCAGAGCCTGCTGTGTGGGACAAACAACCACTGAGGGGTCAGTGGGGACCACTGAAAACAGCCTCTCAGCCAGAGCAAGGAGGGATTTCTGTTTATAATGGAAACCTCACACTTAAGTGCCTGGTGACCATGGTCTATTTTTTACACTGGTGATGTGCTTGAAGCAGAAGGATGATGGCACCCAAGTGTCCCTTTTAACCAAAATTATTCTGTGATTTGTTTAGCTGCTTTAAGGAGCGTATCTCTCTCTCTCAAGTTTGGGGCTGTAGTCAAATCTATCTTAAGCAAAAGCTATGTCACTAAATTCTGTGGAGTCATACCTGCCTGCACTGGGAGAAATTGGTCTTCTGGATTTCATGGTACTTATGCAATACTCACCTGGGAAACAGGAATCTTGCTTTTCAAGAGAACATGACACCCAGCTAATTTCACTGCCTCTCTTACAGCAGATCTTCTCGGGAGGGCTAAGCAACAGCATCCTATTTAAAAGTCCTGTCCCAGTTTTAGAATACCTGTGCCATCAGAAAGCTATGGCCTTATTTTATCTGTTTATATCTAGTAACAGTCATAGGGAAATGAAGTTTTGTTTTCCCATCACACTTATTCCCCAGTGCAGCAGTTAAAGAACTGTTTTTCAGAGTGTTTAGAAAGCCCACATTTTTCCCTGGTAACTCAGAGCACAGGAATGTCCTATGGCAAAGGAAGAGCTGGTAAGGACATGCATGCCAGCATGTCAGCTGGCCAAGGGTGGGAGATCCCCCACCACTTCCTGCCTGAAGGTTCCCAGGGTGCAACTTGGGAGCACACTCTGTTTGTTTTGGATGTGTGAAGCTCCTGTAAATACCTTCTGTACATGCCTGAGTTTTAAATATATGTAGTTAGTCTCTACCGACATGTTTCAGCCTACACAGGGCAACATCTGTTGAAACATGCAGCTCTGGCTTAATTTTAGCAGAGAAAATGAAGGAAAACTATTTCATCCATCATTAGACTAGCATTTGGGAGAAGATTTAGGCCTGGTTCCATCTCCTAAAGCTAAACAAATTTTGGCCTCATCAGCAAATGTCTGCTGGTGCAGCAGTGTCTGGCTGTGGCACTGGGACAGGCTCTCAGAGAGCAGCAATCCTGGCCCAGCACAGACACTGCTGCCCAGAGAGGCTCTCAGATGACCAGGCAATGTGCCCTGGAAGCAGCTCTCCTCACTTCTCCCACCTGTGGTTTTTGAGCACAGCCCATGTTGAAGTAATGTGACTGGAGAGCACCAGAGACAAGCACTAGCAACTCTGTAAGGGAAACTCTTGGGGAGTAAAGGGAAAACACCCAAAGGTCTCTTTGCCACAGTGCCAAAGCTGCTGTGTGTGGTGATGGAGGGGAGATGAACACCTCCTAAAAGCTGTTCAGCAGCTCACTGTAGTCTGCAGGCCTGCCATGATGGTCATGGACAACCAGCTTGTATCCCCTCACTCTCTTCCAAATGTCTCTGCAAACCGGATACCAGCATGGCAATGTCTGATACTAATCCCAAACTGCGTCTTCACCCTCAGCAACTGTGGGCACAAATCTGCCATTGTCCCTCTGGCCACCAGTTTAGAAATAAGTGATGAGAAGTGTGAGACCAGTTGGGTGAGCCCTCTGCCATGTTCCAGGTGAGAGCCACACATGTTTGTGGGGCTGCCTGAAGATGGGCTGAATGTAGGGTGGACATCAGCTGTCTGCACAGGGCAGAGGAGCTGCACTTGGTGTGCCCCCCCTGTGGTGACAGTGCTGTGGCACTGTTCTCTGAGAGCACCAAAGTGCTGCAGTTGTGCAGTGACTGAGGCATAACTGCAATGTGTTTAAAAATTAGTGTAAAATTTAGGAGTTGGCCATATGCAGCATAGCCCTGGAGTGGATCTGGTTATGCTGGGGTTGGCAGGGGGACTTTTCTGTTGATATGAGCTTTTATTAGATTTTTTTATAGCACTACATGATGGGAAGCACTTGGACTTGTAGCCCAGAGCTGGGATATGCTTTACTGGGAGCTGGTTTAGAGGAACCAGTGTTCTTTCACTTTCCATTGCTGATCAGATACTTTTCCATATACTGCTTCCCTCTATTGATAAACAAGGTCATAATGCTTATTTTCCTTAACTTGAAGCAGCAATGTTAAGGTCTGATTAATCCTGTGCCATACAGGTCATGCTTGTTAAAATTGAAAGCCATAGATGATTTTATGTGGAAGAGATTGCCATATGCTGAAATAATATGAGAAGCTTTGTTTCTAGTTTCGCTTTCTTTATATGTAGAAGGCAGGTTTCTTTTCCCTTAGACTTGTGAATTTACAGCTCCATCATTTCTTGTAGGTCAAGATATTTATAAAATTGTATTTTGAAAACATGTCCATTTTTATGAATGAGTGGCAATCCTTCAAAAGAATGAAGCTCACAATGCCTTAGACATAGAAGAATAAACAAAAATTAAGAAGTTTAGCTGTTACTTACTCTTTCTGGAATTTAAAACATCTGTGATAGGAAGTTTGAAAGTCTGTTTAGATAGATAGCTGAGAATTTGGTTTGTTTTGGTTTGTTTAGAAAGTATGCTAGTTATTTCAGATGTTTGGCCTATAAAGAATGTAAAACAATTTAATTGTCTCAGGTCTGAATTTAATTCGAGTCACTGGCAGAAGGTCACTAAATTCAGTCCAGGGTTTCATTCAGATTTGCCATTTAGACCTAAAAAATGTTACCATAAAAATGTTAGCATGTTTGTTATGCAGGGAGTATAATGTCTTAATTGAAATACAACCAGAAACTATTTTAAAAACTTCTATTACAGTTCACATGACAGACAGTATTCTGTAGCTTTAGCATCTGTTTTAAAGCCAACTCATGAGATTTAGCCTTTGTCTGACTAGAACTCTTTTGATTTCGGTGAAGTTGCACACATTTAAATCCTGATTGAATTTGTCTCACATGATTGGCTTTTTAATTGCATTATTTAATTTTCTTTATCTCCAACCCAGTGTTGTAGTGTGGAGCTTCAGCACATGTCAGAATATGATCAATAACGGATCCTTTCTTCTTCCTTTTATATTTTCACAGTTACAGGGATCCATTAAAAGAAAACTGGAAGATGATAGCTCTCCTGCCTCCAGTGGTGTGCCTGATGTCACTTTCCCAAATGACAGTAAAAGACTTTGTCTTGATGATGTAAACCTTGCCATGGGCCAAGGCGCCAATCCCAGCATGGCATGTCCAGAAATGCAAAGTTCTCCATTCCCCACGGGTCACAGCACTTCTTCCCTGGGAGTCACAGGGCACCCAGTGCTGCTGGAAAACAATCACATGAATGGGGGTGGCATTGGCTCCCCTTTCTCAGTGCCAGCCAACACAGAAATAAATCAGAAGGGGTCAATAGGAGGGCAAACCAACAACATTGTCCATTACGACGAGAAAGGAAACAGCTTACAGTCTGTGGACCAAGAGCTGCAAGATCTATTGGAAGAGCTGACCAAAATGCCTGATCCTTCTCCCAATGACCTGGATCTGGAGAAGATTTTGTGCAGCAAGGCTGAAGATCCGCTTGGTCTGAGTCATTCCCAACCAAACATAAATACCACTCCAAAGTCCTCCCCGCAGACTTCCCACTTGGAGAACCATGTTGCTAACAAAGATTTTTCTCCAGGCTGCAATCCAACCAGTGGAGGATCCCCTCAGATGAGACCATCATCTGCTGGAGCTAACTTCCAGGTTCCTCCCTCAAACAAACCTGCTGCATCACCCATCTCTGCAGCAGCTCAGAACAAAAACCAGCCCCCACCGATGCTCCCAGTGCCCTTGCCCAGCATGCCAGGCTCCAACTGGCACGCTCAGCAGCTAAAGCAGCTGGCAGCCAGCAAGCAGGTGTCTGGTACCAAGCAACAAGTACAGGCTCCCAGCTGGCCAACTATGTCTCCTCCTGGTCTCTCTCCGCCTTACAGGGCAGGATCATCCCCACACCATCAACCTTTCAGTCCTCAAAATGTTATGGTGTCTGGCATGCCTGCTAATAATTTACCAGGAAACAACATTCAGAGTCCTCAAAACACTCTGCTTTCAAGCATGACTTCCAGCAGCACCCCATCGAATGGCCCCTCTCCCCCCTACGGCTCTGAGAAGCTCTCCAGTCCAGCTCTGAGCCAGCAGCCCTTCAGCCCTCAGAGCTCCATGCTGCCTGCTCTGACAGCAGCCAGCTTGCCAGCCAGCAGCATTAAAAGCCCACAGAACAACCTGGTTGCCAGCATGGCCTCCACAAATACTGGACCTTCTCCACCGTACAGGCCAGAGAAGCTGTCGAGCCCTGCTCTGCATCAGCAGCCCTTCAGTCCTCAAGGTACAATAATCTCCAACATCACTCCCACCAGCAATCCCACAAATATGCAGAACTCGCTTTTTAAATCAATGACTACAAACCAGACCAAAAATATGAACATAATTATGCAACAGCCATCCAGTAGCTTACAGCCAGGTCTGGTGAATGAGAGCCCTGTTAGCCAAGACCAGTTTTCTTTCAACAACACCAAACCACTGTCTCACTTTGCCTCAGAGTCAGCTACTCAAAAAATGTCCCCTCTGACGGCAGGACAAGGGCAGCAGTCCCTCATTCACTATCTCCAGCAGCAGCAGCAGCAGCAGCAGCAGTCCCCAGCCACGCAGCAGCCCCAGCAGAACAGCAGCAGCCAGTTCCTCCAGCAGCAGTTCCGACAGCTGATGCAGCCACATCGGATGCAGAGGCAGATGCAGGCTGCCACACTGCCATCTCAAAGCAGACAGGTGAGAACCTCTCTTCTGTCTTACATGGCTCATGTGAAAATACCCAGTCATTTATTTTCTTAATTTGCTTTTCCATTTGTGTTTCAAATGCGACGTCACTAAATTTCTGAGGTGTGCACAGTGCATACACGGACAAGGCAATAACAACCTCTGGTGTTATAATAGAAAATTTATTCATTTCTTCAACTAAAAATGGACCATAATTCCACCATACATTGCTTGTTTTAGCATGGTGGAGAACTTTGTGCTCTTTTAAAGTAATTTTTTTACTTGTATAGGTGATAGTCACTTTTAGCTTATGTTATAATCTCCAGAGATATTCTCCTTGCATGTTTCATGTTATCCTTTCAGAGGAAATATCTTCTTTTTATCTTAGTGCCCTTCAACAAATTCATCTCTGTGTTATGCATCTGAGGCTAGAAAAGATCAGGTGGGGTGAGAAGTGAAGTTAAAATGTGTCCTTCATGGACAGCAGGTCAAACAGTACAGCTCCTGAAAAGCAAAGAGGCAGACTTGAAATACCTGTTACTAGCATTTGCCAGAAGCCATTCCCTGCTTTGGATGAGGGCCATTCCCCATCCATGATGATCTGTGATACCAATCCAGCTGGTAAATGCAAAAATGCAGCTAGCAAAAGTGAGGCACAGCCCTGGTTTCTGTGCAGCGACCTCCTCCTCCTCCCTGAGACTCAGTGAGACGTGTGAATGTGCTACCAACCCAGATCAGAGAGATGTGCTGTGAACAGGTCCTGGGAGCAGGGAAGGGCTCAAGGACTGGGTCTGGGAGCAGCCTGGCTGTGAGGAATAAACTCTTTTTGTTTGGAAGAATAGTTGGAAACACCAGGCCCCACCACCAAACCAAGGACTTTGTTAGGTTGAACCAACACTTTGTGAGCAGACTCCTCCAAGCTACTTAATTGTGCACACACTCACTCCATCAGCAGCTTGGAAAGGACTGAGACACTGCTCTCCCAGCAAAGCAGAGACTGGTCACTGAAATTCTACTGGGATCTGCTTGAGAGCTGAAGTATGAGATTCACTCCAGAGCCAGGTCTTCCTTGCCCTTCTTCCCTGCAAAGTGACTGCTTCTTAAGGAGGGGGATTTCATCAGTCTTGGTGTAACACTGGTGTAACTAAATATCAAAATGTCCTGTGACAGCAATCAGAAATAGGGGATAGTTACTATCTATCAGTTTCTAAGGGGTAAGCCAGTGAGGTGCATTGCCCCTGTGCCTCTTCAGGATCCCCTCCTCTTTTCCAAGTGGTGCTCCCTCCGTTGTCCCTTCCTGCAGCAGGGCAGGACTGGTGCCTCACTGGGTTTGTGTGGAACAGGTAACAGGGAGGCATATCTAGTGCTCTTTGGAGGGTTACCAGTGAAAGGCCTCTTATTCAACAAAGACCTGGAGCAGTTTGTTGCTCCAGGCACACGAGGACCCTGCTTGTTTGGTGGGACCCAGGTTAAACAGAGGGTAGAGAACGTTGCTGGCTGGGGATCCTGGCTACGATTGAAAGGGAGCAAAGTGCAGCAGTTCCACAAATTGCTGCCCACCAGATGTTTTACTCTGGAGGCAGGTGTGGGTGAAGAATACATTCATGGTGTTTTCCTACATCTTGCATGAGGACTAGTAAGTTGTAACCACATGCAACCACAGTGACATGATCACTTTTGATCATACCTCCATAACCTTTGAGGTTTTTATTTTGGCTTCACCACTTAGTCTGTGAAGTAGGAATGTCCTTGTTGGATTCCTGAGGTTTCTATGCCCCAGTTTTCCCTGCTTTGCATTTTAGTGTTGTACCTCTGAACCCCTTGCATCACTGATTAGACATTAAAAAAAAATTCCTGAAGTCAGTCTGTCTAATTGGCTGAAATATTCCTTCTTCGAGCAACTTTCCTGGTGCTCTGCCTGTGCTGCATTTTCAGCTGATTCTCACTGCCAGAGAGAGTGTTATTATAATCTTGCTGCTATCAGTAAAGATCAAGGACAGTTAAGACAATGATTACAGGTGATGAGCATTTTACATTTTCAGACTAGTTAGGTAAGCTTATGGTGCCTCCCTCATTTTACAGGGCAGACTTAGACCAATAATTACACACCAGATGACTGTGCTCCAGTTTTACAGTCTGTTGAGCTGCTGAAGAAAGATGGTGGATATTCAGGAGTGGAGCATTTTGTAAGGTTTTGATAACTTTACTGCAAATCTCATAGAAGAAAATGGATCCTGAGTGCTGAATAAAAAGAAAGATTGCATAGGAAAATGATTCTGTGTAGGAATCCTTGAGTCTGAGATACTTAGTACATTTCATGGAATCTAGCAATTTGTCTGCAATAGATTTCTTATTTACATTGAGAGGTGGCACTGAATTGTGGACCCTACCTGCTCTGTACCAATTTTACTCCATTAGAGTGAAGTACCCCCAGTGACTGTGGGTTTAATTTCCAGCAGTCTATCCAGAGCTGGATTTGAGCTTTGCAGAATTTCGGTGCAGTTCCCTCCTGATGATAGGTGATGAATAGCACTTTTCAAGCAATGAGCAGTTGTTTCATTAAAAGGCACAATGTTAAAGATTCAGAAGATGGGGGAGACAACTTGTGCATCTCAAAAATTAGTACATTTCTGGTGGAAAATTGCCCTTTTTTAGCCTCATTCACAGAAATTTGCTCAGAGAAAAATAACAGCATTCCCTGAAATGTTGTTTAGTGCTTAAAAGTCATCCCCTTACTCTGTGTGTGTGTTTGCAAATGTGACTAAAATTTATAAAAAGAAGGCATAGTTCTCTCTTTGGAGCAAGAGGTGCAGCTTTGTACAGAAGAAGAATGTGGATGGTGGCCAGTTGGAGGGAGAACAATAAACCATGAAATTTGATCCTTGTAGCAGGCACAGCAACACGGGGAGCAGAGCAGCAGCCGCAGACCCAGAGTGAGAGTTTTGCTGTTGTTTCACTGTGTATTAAAGCAAACACTCCACATTCCAAAGCAGGGTTACTGCTGGTGCCTCACAGCTCTGCCATTTTCGTAGTTAGTGATGTATCTTTTAAGTGCAATCAGTGTGTGTCCCAGATCCTGCCTTGCCTGGACACTGCTCCATCTGATTGGGCTAATCTCCCCCATCTGAAGCGCTGTGTCTTTATTGTTGGCCAGGACGGGTATTGATTGAGGCGCTGACAGTTTGCATTGTGTGCTACTGCAAAGCCTGCTGGGGTAACGCTGCTCTCTGGCCATGGGCAGCTTTTCATTTTATTCCTGTAGGGCTGAGACTGGTGAGTGACATTATACTCAAGGGTCTGGACTCTTAAATCCAAATATAAAGGTGGTAGTAAACGCCAGAGTCAGAGGTAGTCTCCAGAGCTATCACATGCTGTTTTCAGGGGTAAAGCTTCACCACTTGACTCTGTCTGCTGTTTCTGGGCGCACAAAAAGCTGCATTTGCCCAGGCAGGTTGATAAATTAGGCATCTCCCTGATTTTCATGTCTAAATAGAGTTTGTACTTGCAGATTTCCTGTTCTGGAATGTCCAATACACTGGGCCCAGTTCTGCCTTCAGCAATGCTGATACAACACCTCAGTTCAGAAAAGCTGCTCTGTCAGTCCCTGCAGTGCAAGAGCAGACAGACACAGGGCTCAGGGCAGGGCAAGGAGGGATCCCCTCCTCCCCGAGGGCAGGAAAAGCAGCCGGTGATACTCACACTTGAGTCAGGCTGGAATACAACAAACCCTTTGGGTGGCTATCTCTTTTCCAAACCCGACCTGATCTGAGTTAAAACTTGGGAGTCTCACGGAGGAGAGCAGGATTGCCCACTGACTGCTCCGTGTGTGAAATGCTGAGAACCAAACGCAGCTGAGAAGGTTTTGTTTTATTTTGTTTTGTTTTGTTTTGTTGGGGGATGTAGGTGATAAACAGCCATTGTCTGGGAGGGACATGCTGTGTCTCTGGGCTCCACTCGCACCGTAGGAACCAAATGTGCTATTCTTAGAGCTCTCTGCATTCCTGCTGACATCCAGCGAGTTGTACACCGGATTGTCGGTGAAGGGTATATTTGTTTCATCTCCATTGCCAAAAATACTGATAGAGAAAAAATGACAAGGGAAGAGATAGAGAGAAAACTTCTTATTATTTGCAGTAAAAGTGGCTGTACTTTTACTACATATGGACTGCATATGGGATAGTCAAGAACATGCTGAGGACTAAAATATCCTTTGAAAAGCAAAATATTTCTTCGACTGTGGTAAAAGTAGCAATACATTATCTGAGTTGGAAGAATAAACTATAGGTTGCAGAGAAACACCAAAACTTCTGAGCTAGATTAAATATACTTTTTTTTAAAGTTAAAAAATCTTCTTTCAGAGCGTAAGTTTTCTAAATATAGAAACAAAACTGAAGAAGAAATGTGCTGTTATGAGGAGCAAACTGACCCAGAGGTTAGATGTCAAAGGTTAAATAACTATAATGGAATACAAAATACAGTTTTTATTAATACGAAGAAATGGTAATACCATGGCCTGATTTCTGGGTGCCATATATTATGGGAAGTTATTTCTGCCTGTGAAAAGTCAGTGCACTGTGATTGTTAGGTGAGACTGTTCTGACTCAGCAGCACTTTATGAGCTCTGATGCAGGTTGATGAAGAGTTTGGGAAAGCAGAGAACACAACCTGCATCATCTGAGTACATACAGTCCTCCTGCAAGTACAGGGGAAAATAATGTTTTATTTGGGATTTCCAAGATGTCACAAGGCATCTTCCTAATGCATAAAACAATTACAGTATCATGCTTTATTAATAAAACCAAAAGTACTGCCCAGATTTCATCTGCAGCTTCAATCCCCTACCCTTTTTCTTCTTATTTTTAAGAATATGCTTCTTATTCTTCTTACCCTTTTCTACTTATTTTTAAAGCCACTTTGAATGAAGTTCTGCTGATCTCCTCTTCTCCTTCTCTTCTCTTCTCTTCTCTTCTCTTCTCTTCTCTTCTCTTCTCTTCTCTTCTCTTCTCTTCTCTTCTCTTCTCTTCTCTTCTCTTCTCTTCTCTTCTCCCTTTTTAAAATCTACCTTTTTTTTCTTTTACCAATGCTGTGAAGAGAAAACCAGATTTGATTTCAAAGGACAGTGGCAGCACAATACCAAAGCAAAGCCTTTGAGGGATGGAGGGCTTTTGAAGGCAAAGCAACAAGCCCTTCAGCTAATTAAGTGCCTTTGAATAGGGGAATAAAGGAAGCTGGTGATGAATCTGGATTACAGAGAGCAATAAGGCTGAGCCTGGAGTTTGACATCTCCACAGATGTTAAAACATCTTCCCGAATGGTCATTTCTGAATTTGTATTTATCTGTGCATTTGCCAGTGAGTTGATATGTTTTTCAAACTTGGAGATTCTCTGTTCTCTTCTCAAGAGAGTCTGAGAGGAGCTTGACTGAAGCTTTCAACTGCTTCTTCTCCCTTCTCTCCCCTGGGAATAAACGATGTCAGATAAGTTCTGGAAAGTAAGAAGTAAACTTGTGGAACAAAAGGGGGTGTTTGGCCTCAACATGTCAACAGTAATGCAACATTTTCAGAAGTAATCAAGATTAAAATACCTTAATTCACATCTGGTCTTCTGGGCTCATTGCTCTTTCTCAGTGTTTTTTTAAATTGCATGTGTTGTCTTCCTGTGTTCCATTTTGGGTATTTCAAAGCATTCCCCTGTTGTAGTGGAGCCCTTACAGACACAGGGACTCTGTGTCTTAACCTTCCCACTTCTTTGGCTTGTATTTTCAGATGTTTGCAGGCACTGATGGTTCCAACTGCTCTGCCTAATGCATTCATAATTCTTTCCAGTTTAGCTCTCTGTTGTGCTGATAGCACTCTTGGACACCACACAGCACATCATTAGGGCAAGCAATCTGCACAGAAGAAGCTTGTAAATAGACCAAAACCTTCTAAACACCATGTGGGGAGCATCCTCCCCCACTCTCACCATCACCCACCTTTTGGATCTGAAATTAATGTGGACACTACACCAAAGCTGCAGCACTTTGCTCCATCCAGACAGGTCTTTTCCTTGGTTATGACCTGTTTAATAAAATGGAAAATGTTCAGCAGCAATTGAGCATTTAGGAAACGGACAACTCTATGGGAATCTCACACTGAACAAATTACAATCCAATTGGAAAGGAAAAAGATGCTCAGGAGGTTCTGTAAACACCATTGAGGGGTGCTGGAGGGTTTGAGGAAGTCTTCTCTTCCTTATGTGCAGGACAATGAAGTGATGAGGGAGGGTTGTCCAGGGTGGAGAAAGAGGAAGCAGTGTTCATGTGCTGTGAACACACACAGGGAAATGTGACTTAGCCCAGAGAAATTTTGGGCAAGGTGCTGCATTTCAGCCTGACAGGCTGCTTGCAATGTTCAGGTGCTCAGGATGGGGCTGTGTGTCCAGGCTGTGTGTCCATGCTGTGTGTCCATGTTGTATGTTCATGCTGTGTGTCCAGGCTGTGTGTCCATGTTGTATGTTCATGCTGTGTGTCCAGGCTGTGTGTCCATGCTGTGTGTCCATGTTGTGTGACAGGGCTGTGTGTCCAGGCTGTGTGTCCAGGCTGTGTGTCCATGCTGTGTGTCCAGGCTGTGTCACAGGGCTGTGTGTCCATGCTGCCCATGTGGACAGTTCCTCTCAAGTTTTCCAGACAGCTTGGTAGCAGTTCACAAGTGTTCTGGGCTAAACATCAGCTGAATTAGGCCCCATCTCCAGATTTTCTCCTTTTTTTCCCCTCCCACAAACCCATTTTACTTCCTTTATTATCACAGATTGGAAAAAAAATCCATATGCAGAAATCTTGAATTAAAAGCAGTTGAGCAAAAGGTTTTGAACATACATATTTTCTCAACTGTACTCTTAGATACAATGAAGTTTTAAACATCCTGGGAATCTAGGGAAGGGCTTCACAACCTTCTCACTGCTTGGCTTCAGGATGAATGCCATAACTTCCTTCTGTGCATCATTCTTAAAAATAACTACTTGTAGAGTGGTTAGTGATGGGTAAGGTGCATCCTCACTCACAAGTCATCACACCCATAATTCTTACATTGCAAAGGTGTGTTCATGGCCAGCGTGCTGAGAAATAGCAATGAGGAAATGCTTTCCATGACCCTGTTGTACACCCAGCTCATTTCAGCTGTGCTGTAAATCCCCATTAATATCAGAACATCTTCATTCCTTTTTTCCCCATGTTTTTGGAAGGTAGGGTTGTACATTGTCTGTATTTTCTGTCTCTTTCTTAGTCAATGACAGTTTGGGGAGCTTGTGTTGAACTAAAAGCAGCCTGGCTTTTGGAAAATGTGCTCACTTCCCTAAAACCATGCCCTACTTATTTCCTCAAATTTGATGCCTAAATTAATAAATAATTTTAATACTTTCCAAAGTAGTACTGTTAGAGCATGGTATCTACCCTTAATTTTTGGGGTGCTTTCTACCTAGTATTGTCTTGTCATAGTCTAAAATTATATCAGTACTTCCCAAGGCAAAAATACATGCAGAAGCAAACATAATGAAGGCAAACAAATGTGTAGGAGAGTCCCTGGATGCAGTTAATGCCGTGCCTGGCTCCAGCAGGGCGGGCTGACAGAGCAGCCCCTTTGCCTTCCCATTCTGCTCCTCTGCCTCCCTGCCTGGCTGCATGAGCCCTGCACACCAGCTCAAAGTACAAACATGTTTTGATTCAGATGCAATACCTAGAAATAACTTTTCTGGTAAAATGAACTCGGTGGGGGTTTTTAAATTTTTTTTTTCTCTTTGGGCATTTTGGAGAAATTTCAGTGTGTGGGTGGGGGAAAACAAAGCCGTGTCTGTAAACAGGAACTGATATTGTCTGTGGGACTGAATGGGGAGAGAAACTGAACTGGCCTCGGTGATTCTCTCATACATCTGCGAGTCTGGAAACCCTGGGATGATTCACAGTTTGCTGATTAATACAGGAGCAAGCAAAATGGTGTGAATTAACAGCCATTACAGAGCTGCACTGGATGGCAAATATCCCCCCAGAACAAATGATGGTTCATGAGGATTGCTTAGAGGAAGAGGTAATGGGTCTTAAATACGAATTAGAAGCAGTCCCATCAAAGCTGTTAACATTAAGGTTTGAAAGGCAAACACTATTATGAGCTGTTTTCAAAAACTGTACATTTAGGAAGCCTATCAGTCTGCCCTGTTGGCTGTGTAATATTTCTGTCTTGAGCACTTTGGATATTTCAAGCAGCCAGCACTAATAATTGATAGAAATTCACAATCAGAATGCAGCAGCTCTTCTTAGGGCTTTGAAGGCTAATCATTCTATTACATGTTTTAAAGTTAAATTTTTTATAGCACATATAAAGGCAAATATCATCATTATCAGTACATAATTCTGAAAAGCACTACCATTAACAAGAAGTAATCCTGTATTACAATTTAACCCTTGGAATATAGGAATATTAAAATATGAAGGTAGTAAATGCATTACTTCAGTATGAATAATATTCTCTGCATAACCAGCAAAATTATTTAACATTTGTCATTGAATTAATGAAAATGCAATTCCTTGGATCAGTGTCAGGCAGATGCAGATGTGAATGCAGGTTATGCACAAGCTGTGCTGAGCTATTTTTCCCCACTACAGAATTGATGAGAGACCCACAAGGAGGGTAAGCCCTTTAATGTAGCCAAAATAGTGTGATATCCTGGCCTAAGACATTACATTAACAGCTTGATCTTGTAAAGATGCAAACACACACACCTAAATTTACGCAGTGGGAGGTCATTCCAGGATGACTGCAGGATTATTTCTGACAGCAGAGTGAATCATGTATGTATCTAGGCTTTGTATGCTCAAGAAAGACCAAAGGTAGAGCAGAAGGATGCAGCAAGGGGCCCAGCAGTCGTTGGCAATGCTATATTAGTGCTGCAGCAAAAAAAGAGAGGGAGTTGGAAGCTTTGATGCACTTGCTCCTGCCTCAGCTCAAGTTTACATTTGGATTATTTTTGGCTTTTCTGGTGGTGGTGTTGTTGTTGTTGTTGGTACTGGGGTTTTTTTCCCTCTAGGGGTTAGTACCAGCATTTTACAAACTTGCCAAGCTTCAAATAAATAAATGTTTTAATCAGTCCAGGGGTTATTTGAAGTCCTCTTATGTTTGTTTTTTAAAGTCATCAATTGCAGAAGGAAAATTTGCCCCTTGTAGGAAGAGAAGCTGTCCCATCCTCTCAGGCACAGCAACAAAAAAAGCAAATGGGGAAAAAAAATCTTAACAAAACACTTTTCCCCTCTCTTTTGTGATTAGCAGACTTCTAGTGTTAATGTGTTTCTTCCCTTTCCAGCTAGATGAGGACATACTACCCTGGAATATCAGTACTATGTATCCCTGTCATAAACAAATCAATTGCTCTTAGTGCTTAATTACTCAGGGCTTTTGAAAGCTTCTCTTTGCATAATAAATATGTTTAATATTTCCTTCACTCTGTGGCATTAAGAATAAACAGTTTCAGCGCTGGGTTGAAGGGTAGTTTACAGGACACTCATGCTCGGGCAGTCTGTTTTCTCTCCCGGTTGCTCTGCAGGCTGTGTTTAAGCAATGAATGAGCAATCATATCAGCATTATTTTTTGTTTCGTACTACCCCCTTTTTCTCCTTCTTTGCCGCTCAGTCAGCGCACTTTCTGCGGTGGCATTTTCGTTTTCTACACGGAATTGTGTTTCTCAGCATAGCTGCATGATGAGTGTGAGCCGCTCTTTTCTCCCTGCCCTCCCCTCCCCAGAGATGCCCTGTGACTTCCTCTATTAGTCCATTAATCGCCGTGGCTCAAAATTCAGTCTGATCAAAGGAGCAGAACGAGGTTGAAAAGTGCAGATTCTAGCAATTGACTTGACTGTTTAGATTCCCTGCTGAGCTCATTTAGAGCTGGAATTAGGCTGTTCCTGCTGTATCTTTCGTCCTTGGCTCGGCGCTAGCGCGCTGCGCTGCCTCGCCCAGCCCGGAGCCAGCGAGCATCCCTCCCTGGCCAGCACAGGGCCTCGGCTTGCCTTCATGAAATATCCCTGCTCACATTTATTTAGTTACCTGACTGCAGGAAAAGTGCAGAACCGGGTCGCTGAAGGAGTAAATCTTGGTGGTTCTGGTTTTAGTGTAAGCATCGAGTTTCTGTCTCTTGAAAATCTTTGCTATGGTTGCGGTGAATGATACGAGTGGGAAAGCAAGAATTAAAACAAAATGTAAACGGGAAATGTGTAAACAACGTGAAGTTTCTTGTAAAAGTTTTCTTTACACGGTAATGAGTCACTTCAGGAATATAGTTGGTGTTAATGCCTATTTATACATGCAGTTAGAAACTGGTGCTGTTTTCTCTCATTAATAGTCTTGTTTTTCTTGTTTGCTTAAGGCAAAAATGCAGACTGCCCATACCTGTGGTGTTTGCTGCAGATTAACATCTGCTTTTGCAATTCTTACACATCTCAAATTCCTGCTGATGTAACTGGGAGTACAAGCTCTCCAGGAACAGTGTTGGACTCTTGATGTCATTATTTGTGATTCTGCAGTTACCCAAAGTGTGCTAATATCTCTCAAATAGAGGTAGAGTCATTTGACATATAAGTTCTTATCTCATTAAGGTGAATTATTGTTACTGAAATGTGAATGGTGTTCTATTATCAGAGAATATTATGTGTATAATGGTTTAAGAGCACCTAAGGTCAGCAAGAACAGAGAAATGCTGATAACATCACCACAGACTGTGTGATAGTTCTGAAATGTGAGTAAATCTTTAACTGAAAAAGGTAGACATTTCAGTGTTTTCTCATAGTTTGGGCCTTGGACCAAAATCCCCAACATTTATTTATGTTTTATTTTACTTTTTTTTAAAGGAAATTAGAAATTACTACTTAATAAGAACTTCTTCATAAGAAAAAATGTTGGCATTGAGGGGGGATATATACTGATCTGTTTTGTGCCCAGTCCAGAGTCTGAGCTTTTTCCTAGATAGTTGGCATATATCTATATGTCTATGAATTATATTTTTAGAAAGAACTGTGGTCTTCATGAGGGACCTGATGTGTTATAAGTTTAGTAAGGAACTCCTGTTTTCAGTGGGTTGCTCCATTCTAGGTTGACACAATATATAAAGTTAATGTGCTTTAGCTTATGAAGAGCTAAATAATAATCCTCAAATTTCATCCTTTATAAAGCATTTATCAGAATAGTGGGCTAAAATATTGCTTTCTCTATGATTTCTTTTTTTTTCCACTTATGATAATAGTATTGACAAACTTCATAAGATGAAATGCTGTCTGGCAGCATTTAAAATACACATTTTGCATATTTCTGTCTTGATCAAGACAGGGGGAAGGTATGTACCTGCTTCCTAGATTACTGTCAAATACAAGTGAAAGTAGAGTTGAATTGTACTCTGCTCTCCTAATAGACCCTGTTTGCTCCTCTGACTGGGTACTAAAAGGCTTTTATTACCCTACTTCACTAACATTTTCCAAATAAAACATTTTTTGCCAGTTTCTGAAGAAATAGCAGAACAAGTACCACCTTAGACAGGCTGGAAGGAGTCCTGTGCTTAGGATTATATACCAAAACAGTTGGCCAGAATAAGGAATTAAAGTAATCCCTGACATTAGGAACATGAAAATGAGACGACCTTCTGTACATGTGAGTTTCTAACCCAGCTGCACCACAGGCTCCCCTCCATCACTGTTTCTCCACACCTTTACTGGGCAGAAAACAAAAGCCTAGCCATTCAGCTGGGAAAATGGAACACATGCTTGCAAATGTTACAGCCTTTAAATGCATTGTATTTTTAACAGTAGTTCGTGATTGGAATGACAGGAAGGAAATGAGCAGAAAACATCCTATTCTATCTCTATATAAAATCTTGCTTGTGAAAGATACAGTTACCACAATAATGATGGGACACCAATTGATTCATTGTGCTGGGAAACAAGTGCTGAGCCAGAGAGCCAGCGGGGTCATTTTCTTGCTCCAGCTCCTCTTTGGTTGTTTGCTGAGGAAGGGCAGGAGAGGGTTATAAAGCTGCTGCCACTACATTCAATTCATGTTTTTCTCAGAAGAGAAGAGACACCACCAGCCAAGATCTCTTTCCTTTGGAAATTGTGGCTGGGAAGGGCCCCTTTGGCTCGTCAGACAAAGTGGGCAGTCAGACAGCCCCTTTCCTGAATCCCAGGCAGGCACCAGACGGCTGAAGGAAGAGAGGCACCAGGCTGAATTAGATTGCCTCCTGCTTTGGACAGTACGGCAGGGAGGCAGGCATAATTGCTTTGCAGCTGTTCATTTTTCCCCTTCTCCCTCCCCTGCCTCCTCTCCCTCCTCCCAGCTGACTCTGGAGGCAGCCCCTGGAAACCTCCCCAACTTGGGGGTAGAGTATCAGAGGTTTGTGGACTCATTTTTATCAGTCTTTACGCTCTTTACTCAAATCTAGCAGCAAATGGGAGCAGAAAGTAAAGTACTAAGGAAAAAATGGTGTAACCTGGTGGTTTGTTGTTGTTTTCCTGGGTTAGTTGGTGCCCTGGTTTCTGGAAGCTGCTGGGACAGGGGCAGGGCAGCAGCAGGCAGGTGGCTTGGGTAGCACTGGTATCAGGAGAGGCAGCAGGGTGTCATCACCAGCAGGGCCTGGCATCCTGTCTGGGCAGACAAACCGGGAGAGCCTTCCAAGGAGCCCCCTGTGATGTGGCACTCCCTGCAGCAGGATTTATGAGACATTTGGGGTTTGCTGCTGCTCCTTTCACAGAGCTCTCCCTGCCAGGCAGTGTGACTGTCACCTGGGGCTGCTTTGGTGATGGTAAAGGAGCATCAACACCAAAATGGTCCTGCCATGACTGTTCAAGGCAAAGTTTTTGAACCTTGGAGAGCACACAGAGTTCTCCAGCCTTCAAAAACTGTTCAGGCCAGACTTGCAGATTTGCATGTGTCTCATAATCCCAAACTGTCTGAACCTCATGTTTGTTAAGGAAACAAAGTTTGTTTCCTTAATTGCTCTCACTGCCGGATTTAAAAATTTAAAAGGTGTTTCCATGCTGGAGCAATGAGGCTGTGGGCAGCACTGTGCTCACCTGCTCTGCAGAGAGAGGCTCTGCTCTCACTACTCAGCCAGCCTTCCCAGCTCTGTTCACCTCCAGCAGCAATGTCAAGCTAACCCAATTTTTCAGCTGGTATTGAGTGCCACAGGCAAGTTTCAGAGATGTCTCTTTAATTCCTGCACTTGTAGAATTTTGTGAATATTTTCCCTCCAGTTCTACTGACTAATGCAGTCCAGGGAGTGGAGGCAGGAGAGAACATGAAGACTGTAACCCAGGCCTAATTTACTTATCTGGTAAAGGCAGTTGTCAGTAAGCCCTTCACCTCTCTGCCCACAAAGATAGTACCCCCTGTGAGACTGTCTGTCCTCCCAGGTGTAAATATAGCATCAGTAGTGCTTGACTGTCCTAGCCAAGGCAGCTCCTGTGCTGGGATGCCCTGTGTGGGTGACAGCATTCCACTGGGAAATGCTGCTGAGCCCACAGCCCAGTGCAGGGCACTCAGCTCTTTGTTGTTGGGGGCACAGGCTGTTGTGGCACACTCATCTCTTGATTCTGGACCTGTTTGCTGCTTATTTTTTATGATATCCTTAACAGCCTAAACCAGAACTTGAGTTGGGCACCAGTGTAGGGTTTTGACATATTTCTTTCAAGGCACAGAGCTGTAATGGGGATCACTGCTCAGTGCCACTGGGGAGACTGAGGGTGTCATTCCTGGAAAGGGAGGGTAGCTACGAGACGCTTCAGTGCTCAGAGAGATTTGTGTCTGTGAGAAATGGATTTAGAAATAAGTTACAGTAGTAAGTAGCAGTGACTTTTCTTTTTCCCCTAATCTGTTCAACATGCAGCTCTGATAGCTCTGCCAGCTAGATTTGAATTGAAACTGGCTCCACAAGGTACAAAGGCTCTCAAGCCTCATTGCTGGGACCGGAAATCCATTGTGGCTCCTGATTAGTGCTGGTGAAATCGGAAACCTTTCTTGGGGCAGATAATGATCTCACAAATGAAAATATAACCTGTTCATCCTGAATTTTAACAGGATAGTTATGCAACTCCAGGCCAAATCCAGGATGTGTCTTATCTGTGCACCCCTTGGTCAGAAAAGGGAAGGGTGGGTTTGGACGCCTGCAGTACCCTCTCCTCAGAGCTCCCCTGCTTAATGCCAGTCCTGTGGCCAGAGGCAGCAGAGGGGTGATGAGGTGAGACTGAGTAAAGAAATTGGGGCTCCCATGTTGGGACCACCCCTCTGAACTTGTTGGCTGAAGATTGGGCCTCTGTTTAATGTTCCTCCCCATGACAGTCACCACTGTCAAAAGACAGGTGGTCTGGCTGGGGCTATCCATGCTTTTGCAGTCCCATAATAATCCCTTTAATTATGGGTAACAATAGGTTCTGTTTTTTCCTATGTTAATAACAAATTCCAGGGTATAAATAACTCTGCAATTAAAACACCTAACGATTTACCATTTGACACCTATGCAGGCTGCTGGAGGAGCCTTGGCTGTGCAAGGAAATTTTTTCTCCTGCCCTGAATATTTATAATTGTTCTACAAAGAGCACATGGATGCTCCCGTCATTAAGAAATGCCAACCAAGTACATTGTGGCACCAGGGAGCAGAGAACAAATAGCACTCCTTTCAGACCTGCAGCCCTGGTTTGTTTGACTAGTTCTGTATATTGACCTTTGTTGTTTAAGAAAAACACAAACAAACAGTATGGCTTTCTTATAGGACCCATTAACTCCTTCAGAGGCTTTGTGGTGCCTGTTGATGAGAGCAGCAGACGTGTGGCTCTGTACTGCGGCCTCGAACACCTCTGGTGTTTGCTGTCCTTGGGTGTGTGCAGAGACAACCGGCCCGGCCCCTCCTTTGTGCCTGTGGAAGAGGCAGTCTGTATGTAAATACATGGAAATAGGCCCGGTCACAATTGCCAAGGAGATGGGGGTGATGGGGAGAGGGAAATTCACCTCAGCTCTCCGAGGAGAGGCAGAGTCCCGAGTGTCACTTCCGAGCCCGCCCGTGATGGGTTTGATGTGGAGCCTGCGAACGGAGCTGCTTAAACATAGCAGTGTGCCTAAAAATGTAAAAATAAACGCAGTGCTATTTTAAGCCTCGAGAATGAGGGATTATAAATAGCCCAAGTGGTGTGTTACTCCTGGCTGGGTGTGTCGGTCCTGGAACATCAGCACAGCTGTCACTTCCCTTTGAAGCGGCTTGTCGCTAATGACCGCGGCCGGGAGCCACCTCCTCCTTCCCTGTTCCCCGATAAACACAGGGCACTGATAAGGTGCTCAGGGCACTGATAAGGCTCTCCAGGCCGGGTCCATCACACCAGCCCTCAAGCACAGCCGAATGGGAGCTGTGGAGCTCCTGGGGGAAGTCAGTGCTGGCCCAGTGCAGCTGAGGGGGTTCTGCTGAGAACAAGCTGGGGCTGCTGAACCCCGAAAAAAGGCAAAACAGGTGTGTGGCTAAACACTGGTTTGGGCCTCGTGAGCTGTGGATTTAGAGCTCTCTGTTGTCAGTCTTTCTCTGTGCTTGATTAGGATACATCTTTCTGCTCCCATCAGACTTCTCCTGTGGCCAGTGGAGGAAAAGATGTTTTGAGAGTGATTTCAGTTCACCTTAATGTGCATCTCCAAGGTGAGGTGGGCAGGCTGCAGTGAGGAGAGCCTGGAAAACACACCAAGGCTTGCCCTTGCCTGCTTGTATTCCAATCTGTGGAGGCAACAGCAGCTGTGGTGATCCAATACATAAAGTAAATTAAGTTGAAAGTCACACAGGTACCTTAAATAGCTGACTTTTTACTTTCTGACTTTCAAAAATGGTTTTAGTTTCTGTCTGTTATTGCAGTGTGGTGGCTGGAAAGAAGCACCTTTGATGCTGCGTTCCACTGCCTCCACACTGCAGTGAGAGGCAGGGGGACAGGCTCTTTCTTGGAGGCTGTTTCCAAGAGGAATTCTGGCTGACTCTTGCACCAAGTAATGATATGTTTATTTGCAATATATGGAGCCAGGAGCTGTCTCTGGGTGATAGGGATCTGGAGACTAGTAAACAAGAAAAGGCAAGGTTGGAACTCAAACTGTAAGAAGAGTTGTTTGGGTCTAAAGAAAGCAACTATAAACCAAATAATGATGATGTTCAAAAAGGTCTGGAGTGGTGTGTGTCAGGACAAGGTGCAAATGTATCTGCCAAGCCCCTGCACTGGTAGGATGCTAAAATCTGGGTTATTCTCACAGGGAGCTGTGAGCAGCTTGTACCCAGAAGGCAAAGCAAAGGGAGCTTGTGGGCCATTTCTTCTTTTCATAACAAATAGAAATGGGCCAGGAATCTCTCCTGGTGTAGCGAGTCTTCCCCAAAGAGGGGGAGCTTATTTCATGTTCCTGCACTGGAGGAAAGCTGGCAAATAGGCATCAGTAAAAGAGGCAAAACACCCTGATGTCTGAAGGTTTCCAGGAGCTCATGCTGAATTCCTACTCAGTAGCCTGCTTGTAACACATATACCTGTGTTTTGATGGGATGCTCCACTAGCACAGGCACCAAGCTATTGGTGAGAGAAAAGATTATTTCCATCAAAAAATGAACAGGAACAATAGCAGTGACAAACAAAGATCTTACAGGTTCAAACCTGATAAGCTGACAGCTCCATTTCCAAAGCTAGATGTTTTCAACTAACCACCAAGAAACAGTATTTCAGTAATCTGCTGACTGTGGTGGACCACGTGCATTCTCCACACTACTGACAGTCAGGGAGCTTCTGGGGGTCCTGAACAGGATCTGAAAAGCTGCAGTTAAGTGCCAGGCCAAAGATGAAAGCCTTTTTCTGAAAGTGAAGTTGTTAGCTCAGTCTGAGAGCAGAGACTTCTCCCATGGCTCTGTGTGGTCAGAGCTGCTCCTGGAGGGCAGTGGAAGGACTGATTTAATGCTCCTTGTCTCCTTGCTTTTATGCTGAACTCTAAATCATGCCTGCGTTTGGCGGCAGCTTAGCAGTGAGTGCAGCACAGAGCCTGAGACCCCTCGGGTGCCACAAGCACCCAGATCTCCTCTGCCCTGGCCTGGGGGATGTTTGCAGCTGAGGTCTGTGGCTCTGTGAGGATGCACAACACACACAGACACAGACACACACAGACACAGACACACACACCTCCCCCCGTTACGGTATGAAGAAGCTCAGCTTGCTTTTTATTGCCTCTCCCCACTCCCCCCTTCTTCTTTTCTATAATCATTGCAAAACAGGAACAAATGAGTGTGTCACTTTAAACCATGAAACCACTTAGTCCATAAAGACAGATTTGGCGTCTTTGTGCTGCAGTGACAGGCCAGCGTCGCTCCATAGTGATCCCACTGTTCTCCTCGGCCCCGCACCCCCCTGCCCTCCCCACCCCCTCCCAGATTTGCTCCGTGTTTGCCTGCCTCTGTTTTTGTGGTTGGTAACCAGCAGAAGAATGGAATGGATTTAATGATTTGTTGGCTGCAGTGCTGGCATGATTAAGTCAATAAAGCTGCAAGCTGAAAACAGTGTAGTTACAGTATATGACTTTAACCTTGTTAATGCATGTTTACGTCCCCCTGCCCAATGTATGGCTGTATATTGCATAAAGAAGATCTGACTAATCTTTAACCCATTAAATAATTCATAAAGTGAGAGCAGACATCAGCTACTTGCAGAGCGGATCAGTAACCATGGGGTCAGCAATAACTTTGGCTCCCTGGACCATATCCAGCATGTTTAAACTCTGGTGATGTCACCAGGCAAGCTTCTAAGCTTAATCATTTGGATGGGAACAAAGGGAAGTTAACTGTTGACATGCAGTGTCTCTGCAGAAGAGACACGTGCAGTGCTCTGCAACATCCCAGCCTGGCAGGGAGCGTGGCTGGGCTCCAGCTCTGAGCCTCTTGTTCATGTCCCTCCGTCCCCCTTTCCTTACAGCAAAAGTGTGGCTGGCCACATGTTCAAGGGCACGTGCTTCCTAAACTCCTTTTAGCTCAAGTGACAGAGACACCAGAATCCCACAGAATTTCAGGGAAATATTGGCTGATATGACAAGATGGTATTTGGAGGCACTTGGAAGGTTTTCTCATCATGGGTGAATTTTGAATGAAAAACATCTGCAATGGAAATGACACAGAGGGACATGTAATGCAGATAGAACAGGGTGAAGACAGGGATGTGTGAGAGGATGTGGAGTTAAACTGGACCATTCTCCCTGCAGTAAAAGTTGTCATAATAAAGTATCAAGCAGGACTTGCAGGAAGATCCCTAGATTTTCACAGGAAACTACTCAGCCATACTCTTATTTTTGTAAAGACAAAACATAGGGCTGACTTGTCCTGGCACTGAGCTCTCCTCACACAGCTTCCAACTGGGCACTGAGGGATTCTCCAGTCCATTTGCCATGTCCAAAGCTGCTGCATGCAGAGTTTTTTGAGGACTTCAGGGGCAGATCATGGGGCATGTGGCTGGGACATGCTGCACTCACTGGGCTGTGCAGCCAGGTTAGAGGCCCTGGGGACCATCACAGCTCTGTGTAGTTCAGTGTTGTTCTGAGATGCAGCCAGCTGTGGCCAGACCTGGAGGAGAGGTGCAGAGAGGAGAACACGGCAATGACTTGTATGTGGAGTGAAACAGGAAAAGCCCTTCCACCTCTCACTGGTGAGCAACAAGGAAAGCAGCTCTGCCAGGTCTGTGGGGTCATGACACCAGGGCAAGGGAGAGGCAGGTTTCAGATGTAAACCCTCACATTGCCTCAGGAAATTTCCCTCATTCTTTCTGGGAGGAACTTTAATTCCTTTTGGAGGGAAACTGAGACAGGGAGTAATGAAGTTGTTTGCCCATAGTCAGTGAAGAATCTCTGTATGACAGAACTGGAAACTGGACCTGGTTAAGTAAGCGCAAGTCCATAGGAACGGCTCTTGTTCTCTGACTCAGTAAAGAGGCAAAGGCTTTAGAGGCTTGGGAATTCACCTGTAATGATCCCAGCTCCCACTTCTCCTTCTGACAAATTGCATGCTTACACTCTCATGAGCTCACCCCAGCTGTGTGTCCAAAGGGACACTTGTGTGGCTGAACTCCTCGGAGCCTTGCATGCACAGCACAGAGCCAGGGGTGTTTGCAAACAGACCCCAATTTCTCCATGTCCCCATGGCTAGGACTGCTGGGGCTGTTAGAGGCACCAGGTAAAAGCTCTCACATGGTTATTTGTGAGGCAGATGGCTGCATACAGCAGAGCATATCTCAGAATCCACCACATCCGCTCAGTAATGCATTTTCCAGTGCCAAAAGATAGGCACCTTGTGTTGGAGATTAGAGCAGGACCTTCAGTCTGCTGTTGCCAGCATCTGCAGGCAGAGATCGGGGACGAGGCTGACCCCCAGAGCTAATGCTGATTATTCTCAGTCACTCAGTTATTCCCTGTTTCTTTTTGGTGGTTCTTTTGATGATTCTCAATTTAATTTACCCTGCCTTTTTGTTTTGTTTTGTTTTGTTTTCCTGGTTTGGTTTTTGCTGTAATCCAGAACAGCAGCCTGCTTCAGAGAAGGTGCTCCAGAATTTATGGCAAGTCATATCTGATCTGTGTAGGAATTCCATGTTCAGTTTTCTATGTTTTTAGCTTGGAACATTGTGCAACGCGCCTGAAAATCTTTCTTTACCGGTCTGTTGATTTCGATTAATGAACCCACATACACCTAGTGATGTTTTATTATCACTCACCTATCATATGGTGTTATAGCAGCTGGTAATTTTTGTGCCTTGACTGCATTTTCTTTTCTGCTTGATAGAAAACAGAGTTGCTCCAAGCATATGATAATGCTGAATGGGGGGATCCCAACTTCTGACCCATAGCTAATATCCTGCAAGTCACATGGAGCTACCAGGGATTCTTGAGCTGGAGCTCGAAATGCCTGTGTTATCAGCAAATAAACACCATTAATTGCTTCTAATATGACATGCAGTGGTTAAATTACAAGATCCTTATTAATATGTGTGTATATCAACCTTTCAGTGTGGATGAGGGGGAGTATGAAGTGGTAAAATTATTTAAAATTAGTAGGGAGTATTTACAGGAAGACATAAAGAACTGTCAGTTGAGGAAAGCAGAATTTTATGTTCTTGTTCTGGATGACCTTGCTCCAAGGACAAATCAGAGCTTTATGAAATGAAGCTGCAGATGGCTAGTCTCAACTCTGTAATAATGAAATGACACAAGAAAAAAATGAGACATCTAACAGTTTGTAAATACAATCTGAATGGAAAGGGAGAAAAGGGATATTTAAGGGGGAGACTGAGTTGACTTGGTTACAACAGTTCAGCTTCAGGTGTTTTAATAATAATTTCCATCTAAAAACATAATGGAATTGCTCCTTGTTCCCCATACTCAAGGTCACCTTAACACATTTTTCATTTTTAACATGTCAATATCTTGGTTTTAAAAATTTGATCAGGAGAACTACCTAGTCACAGCCTTCCTTGTATCCATTATTTTAGCATATTATTGATTACTGCCTTTTGTTTTGTCAGTTACGGTGATTTTTGACACCTGATTTTTGACACGTGGCAGAGGATCTGATGAAACCCTTTTTAGGTGCTGAACTAGTTTCATGTGTTAGGAAAGAGTAAGGGTGTGAGAAGTTTAATACTGAAAAAGTGATGTGATACTTTGTGCCAGAACTTGCTTTGTTTGTGCAGTTACATGAGAAATCAGGAGTAATTATGCTGGGTTTTGCACATGGGGAGGTTTTCATGCAAAGGGCTTCTCAGAAGCCCTCAGAGAGCCAGCTACTACTGAAAGTGAAGAAGACTTGGGCATCTGCCTCTGCAAATTGATCCTTTGCATGGCAAGGAAAAAGAAATTAATGGAAATGTTAACTTGGAGAAAGCAGGGGATTTTCAAAATCTCAGTGATCCAGACCACGTCACTGCAATTCACAGAGCTTTTCAGAAATAGGCAGGTAGAGAACTGATTTATCCCATTAGCTCAAGATTTTCTGACTTTCACTTTGCTGGTGTGAAGTCTTCTGTATTTCTTTTATCAGATCTCTCTGCTTTCCCTAATACATAAATTTACCAGCCAGTCATTGCCCTCCCCTGCAGCAGCTTCTGCTGGGTGTTGAGCTCACTTGACTCCTTTGGAATCTCATTGACACCTCTGAGAGCATGACTTGACATAACACAAGGATTGCTCGAGTCAAACCACTTTATAAGACACAAGATATTGTAGTTTGTCATCACAGCTAGCACAACCTTGCAGAGACAGGCAGGACTACCGGCTGAAATTAGGTGAGATAAGTACAGTTTTAGATTATCTCATTCAATTTATAGGCAAGCTGCCCTCCATGGGAACAAGAGCGTGGTGTCAAGGGTTGGAGAATCATGGCAGCTGTACAACCCAATATCAATATATGTTCTGTGCAGAGAATTCAGTTTTGGGTTGTGACTATGTGTTATACAGAGAGGTTTGCCTTGCATTCGGGATGGTGGATCAAAGGCTACACTCACCCATGGCCTGGGAGTTTATCTGGGCCAAAGGAGCTACTTTCAAGGGAGCTGCTGTTGCTGGAATCTTGATCACACCTCTCTACAAGCACTGCAGTCCCTGGAAGGTTGTGTCTGTCTGTTACACACCAGCTCCTCCATTCTCAAGCTCTTATCTGCTCCCGAAGCTGTTTCCCATTATCCTTATTACTAGATTGATAACACCAATGATTTCCACATGCCTGCTAAAGGATGGGTTTTTTTGTCTAAGAGAAAAATCCCATTGCAATTATTCATTCTGGATTTTCTGTCTTTTGGTTGCTCTGGTTGCTGTTGCTCTTTAAGGTCATGTTTTGATGGATGAAACCAACTCTGACAATATTGGTAAAGTCTTTGCACAACAGCTTTATCTAATTTAATTAATTTTTTTTAGGAGAGGAAGTTGAGTCAGTTTCCATCATATTAGAATTTTGAGTCCATTTTAAAAGCACTTTGGATACTTTGATGGAATTTTGTTTTGTTTTGAACTGCATGAAGTATAAGAACAACTACAGGGAAATTGGTGTTTCAACTGCTTTGCTTGAAGGCAGGAGGAAGATCCTGATAAAATTGCTAGCCAGGTGTGGTGATCTTGTCACTGCTCCTAGCAAGGAAGGAGGACTGCCTTTCAAGGAAACTGTACATGCTCATGCTGTATGAAAAGAACAAAAATCTTGGAAGATTGTTTTTTAACCAAACCATATACCCACGGATCACTTACAGTCTTCAAACAAAGCCTTTTCCTGACTGACAGCCCCCAAGATAAGCTTAGAAACTTGAGTCTGGCAGTATTTCACATGCTTGTGTATCAAGTAAATGGTTGAAAGATGGGTAAAAAAAGCCCAGATCCACCAAACTGCACAGTTTGTTTTATCAATGTTCATACATTGTGCTAAAGCAAACACGCAAACAAACAGAAAGCTTTGGAGCATTTCTGAACTGAAAGGCTGTTTTATCTTGAAGAGCATCTCTGAATTGTGAGCAGAATGGAGGGGAAAAAAAGGCAGAAAACTTTCAAAGAGCACATGGAGAGTTTTGTTAATGGCAAGGAGCAGAGGCAAGAAGCACAGGTAGCCCCAGAGTTCTGCATGGAGCAAATGACAGCGGCATCTCACAGACATCACACTCTTAGGAGGCTGCCATGATCCTTTTGACAAACTGACCCTGGATTTTGTTTGCTTTATTTGTATGCATAGGTCACTATCTTAGTATCTAAGTGCATTAACAGCTGTGAAGGCCATGAGCCTTCTTTGGAAAGGTGGCATCAAGGTTTCCTGTGGCTATGCACAAAGTCCCCACACACCAGGAGTCTACTTGTGGCTTCTCTGTCATTCTAAGTCATGAAACTTAAAACCATGAATTTGGGCGAGACAGCTTTAATACTGCTGGTGTTTAATTGCTTAGTCTGTAGTATTTGCACTGTGGTTGTGCCTGGGGTCTCAGTCCTGGGCTTCATAATGAAGCGTTGCCCAAGCTTGAAGTCCCCACCAAAGAGATGCAGCACAGCTCCTGGATGAAAGAGGGGCAGGTGGAAGTGCAGAGAAATGCAGGGACATTCCTTTGAAACTAGTATTTGCATTTTCTCAGCAGAGTACAGAACTCCCTGTTTGTAACAGATGTTCTAAAAATACAGAACAAAACTTGGTTTGTGAAACTTCACCCCACCCCAGGGAATAGCTGTCCCTGCCACGAGCACGGATTGCCCACGGGTCCCCAGCCCAGGAGCCAGGGCCTTAGAGCAGGTCAGGAGTGGCTCTGCTCAAGTCCTGTAGCCATGGTTTTCTGGTTGCTTCTTGTGTTTCTTATTTACTATCTGATATCATGATATTTGCTTCAAACTAATTTACCTTTGGTTGCCAGAAAAACCCAAACCTGGTGGAAAAAGCAGTTTGTCCCATTCATGTACATGGAGCAAACATCCACCCTGGGTGCCCCATTTTCTTAAGTCTTTTGTTTTTATGCTGTGGCCCATCTCAACAGCCCTTCTGGTTTAAGCTCTGAAATCACTGGATTCAGCTGGATGCCCCATTGGAAGTAGAGGGATTATTTCTCAAATTAGCAGCATCTTTTGAAATGGAATAAACTTTTAAAATTCAGCTACTAGAGGTATTTTAAATGAGCCCTTTTTCTGTTCCTCCACTACTGCTAATGCTTTCAGTTAGGAAGTGCAGCTCTTCCCCAACTCTGCAAATATCTACTGAAATTTGCAGTGCTGCTTGCTTCTCTCTCAGTAACCTTGCTGTGACCTGGTTATCTATTAGAACCACAAAGAATTCAGTCTCTAATTAGTCCATCTGTTAACTATTCAAATTCATGACTTAGTTTTATTGTCTGAGCCTTTAACATAATGCTGAATGGTCTCACCTGGCAGCTTATTTCTTATAAAGCAAATGTGCCTTTCAGAGAGCCATTTTGGTGCAGATAACTGTCTCTTCAGCATTGGACAAATGAGACTGTCTAGCAGCCTGCAGTCCCCTTCCTGCCCTCACTGAAAAAAATTGTACATCTCCAGTAGCTCTGGGCTTAAGTCAATACAGTTTAACATGTACAATTTTTTTGTTATATTCTTTGGAGTTACACCATAAGAGCAGATGGGAAAGTTAATAATGACAAATGAGTTTACTCATTTTCACATAGTATTTTCACATAGTCCTAAAAACAATGAATGCTCTTTATTAAAGATTAGAGGTTTTTTTACATACTTACCAAAGAGTGATTACAGCTCTGATTCAGCTCCTCAGAAAGTCTTGCTTTTAAATTCTTTTTTGGACTGTTTGTTAATGAGGATTCAAAGGAATTAGGGGCCATAAATTTACTCATTCTTGCTTAAGTGAAGCCACAAAGTGATTACTGGATATATCACTAAGTATTAAGGACTGAAGTTTATCAGCCACATTCACACAGAACTGTTCATCTCCACACTTATTTGCTGCAGCTGTGCAATTTCTGCATAGTCAAACGATGGGGCTTGAGCTTGTCAGTGGAATTTTGGAAGGATGTAGATTAATAAATGTCCATGGCAGGGCTCAGTGGCACTGTGTGCACACTTTCCATCCAGCAGTGCCTCAGTGGCTGTTGGAGCAGCCCTGGCTGGCCCCAGCTGGGTGCGGTGAGCGCGGATTTGCCACGGAGCCCAGTGGGGCGGCCAAGGGCACTGGTGCCACTGGTGCCACTGGTGCCAATGGTGTCACTGGTGCCACTGGTGCCACTGGTGTCACTGGTGTCACTGAGGGAGCCATGGCCTTCACAGAGGCACTCAGTGCCTCAACACTGACAGGAGCATTGCACCTTCCTGCAAGCCTGGGGACCGACTCTTTTCTGCCTGCTGTTGGAACTAGTGCATGAGACTAAGTCAGAACTGTGAGGTTTTCCCCAAGGCCTTTCTGAGGAGAAATTTTCCCATTGGGGAGCCTGGGGAGTGCTGCAGGAGCTCTGGACCTGCTGTGACACTTTGCCTGGCAACAGGAACACGTACTCAAACTCACTCTCCAGTTCCAGGTCTGTGTGGTGTGCCATTTAGTTAGGGATTCTGCTCATTTTAATATGACTTTTGAGAGGGGAAAACAGAGAAAAAAACATGATATCTACATACAATTTTTTTTTTTTTTTCTAAGTCAAAGAGTCAGAACCTCCCATAGCTCTCTCCACCCTCCAGTGTAAGGCACAGCTCAGCCACACAGACCCTTGGGTGGGAACATCCACTCCAACATTCCCAGCTTTGGCAGCAGAATCCTCCTCTCTTTGCTGTCTTAGTGGATTTATAATGGGATAAAACCAAACTACAGACGAGTTAAGATTGTGGCTGCTTTGGCTTGGTTTTACTAGGAGAAGGAAAGTGATTTTTCTTGGGAAGTGATGAAAAGGAAAAATGTTTAAAGTTCATTAACCTTTGGTACAGATTGCAGTGTCCTTTAGACTACACCATAGCTATTCTTAGTCATGACGTGCGAGTGGTTATTTTTTATTGTACAGGAATACAGTAGTTCCCACTAGTGGTGAAAAGAGAGAATTTTTTTTTCCTTTTCCTTTCTGTTTTTCTTTTTTGTCTTAACCTTAACGTGAACTTGTACAAGTCAGGATTTCTAACTCACTCTTTGGCTTCTCAGCTATGCTATTTTGTCCTAATTTCCCCAAAAGCAAACTGCATATCTCGAGATTGTTTCTTTACTGGCTAATTAAGTGTTATACAACTTTGCTCTGAAAAACTCAGCAACCCATTCAGTGTATTTGCAAATGAACTTTGCTGATTGTCATTATTGCTATAGGGTGCCTGCAGAAAATCCCATATAATTAAGCAGTTGTACCGCCACAGCACAAGAGCTGCAATTAGTAATGTGATTTACACTTCTTTACCATTAATAATATGGAAACATCAACATTATTTTCTTGATGATGTTTAGGAGAAATAAGAATGAGGTGGACATGATTAGGAAAAGAGACTTTTATGTTATGACTTGTTAATGCAATAGCCCAGAGCAAGACATCAGAATGATTGTCCTTGCACTAAAACTCCTTTGCTTCAGTAAGCACAGACCCTCTGTGCACCACAAGACAAGTTTGGAGGAAATTGGATAGATGGCAGGGATTTTGATGGTATGAACATTTCAGCGTCTTTCATGTGCAGAGTACACAAACTGAATCTCTCCACTTTCAAATATTCCCCCAGAGGCAATCTGCATTATTCAAAGCTTAACTGTGGTTGCAGAATCCTGTCTCACATGAAAGCAGACTGCCAGCTTAAAATGAACTTTCATATTTACATCTGTAGTAAATCATATTTACTTTTTCATCCCCTCCTCTTTTTCCATGGGAGAGATGGAGTCAAATGGGTAGGAGGGAAGGGGGAGGAGGAGAGATGTCCAGCAGAATTGTAAGCAAAGCACCAGTAATAAAATCTAGTCTTACGAGACTGCCCATGAATAGGAATGATAATGAGAGCAGTGATGAGCTGCAGGTTTGTGTCTTTTAGCAAATTATCTAGCAGGCATTTACATTTCATCAATTGTGCTTTTGCATAATAGACCAAAGTGCTACAACAAAAGGAGGCACCATAAAAATGAGTAATTTCAGTGACCTTCTTGGTAATCCCTCTTAGAAAGAATGTCTTGGAAGGAGTTGGATGATTCCTCATGGTGAAGCCTCTGTGGAAAGGTGCCCCAGGCTCAAGGAGCTTTCCTGGTGACAAATGCCTTTCAAGGCTTCCTTCTGGCCCCTCTGAAACATGGCTCGTATCCTGTTTTCTCCATCTGAGCATGCTTCTAATTGTCAGATGTCAGAAAGCAACAACCATTTTCTTCTTGCTTATCTCCTGATAACATTGATTCTCAAACAAAGGATGTGGGCTTCCAGTCTGAAAACAAAGGAAGCATGGCCCAGCTAAGGATGCTGGATATAATATACATACTTCTCCCTTCCAATAATAACAATACATCATAAATAATGTAGAAGCTGGATGTGAAAACAGAGAACGGGGAATGAGCTGGTGTTGCTGTTCCTGGGTACAGCACTCACAGGATCTTGTCCTTAGCAAGGCCTTGACTTCTTCCCTCATTTTCTCTTGTATTTCCCTGAATACCTCTGAATACCTGCTAGCTCCTAAGATGTTTAGAATTCAGTATTTTTTAAATTCTTTTTCCATTTTGGGTTGTGTCTTCATCATGTTCTGGTGAATTATTTTTCTCTCCTCCCCATCATACTCTTTCTTTGGAGGCAAAAGCTCAGCTGTCAAAGTCAATTTGGATCTTTCACTGAGGACTTAGAAAGAGGCTGGTTTGTGCCAGGCAGGAGCAGGGCTCACTGCATTTATTACTGATTTGTGCCTAGGCATGACCTGACCCTGCATTTTTGTATGTTCTTCTCTCCTTTCACAGTGACCTCTTCTTGTTCATCTGATCTTGAAACCCACAAGAACCACTTTAATCCCAGGCCCACATCTTCCTTATCTCTCTGGATCCTGGATCTGATGGCACCCTTTCTATTCCTTTGCCTTTAGTTTACTCTTTCCCTGTAGGTTTTTCCTCGACATTCACATGCTAAATCCTACCCTGATTCAACTTTCCTTTCCTTCTGTCTTTCAGTATAACAGTTGGAGAAGTTGTGAGAGATGTGATGCTTTACTCCCACCCCTTCTGCCAGCCAGGCAGCCCTGTGTCTGCAGCTCTGGTAGTGAATGGGTCCTCATGGCCTTGGGCAACACACAAGGAATTTTGGTTTAACCTTTAGCTTCTCTCACTTCTTCTTGTGCTGATCCTTAGAAATCAGAGCACTCCCCCACCTCTCACTGTCCCCGCTGGAGCACACAAGGCCATGTGAGTCCATGAGGTGCTTTGGCCTTGGGACAGCTGAAAACTGAAGAGAGGGCATCAGTAGAGAGGATAAGGGCTTCTGTTGTTACCTCCCTGATGAGATTAATTTCCTTTTTTTCTCTTTGCTGGCAGGATCAAAGCCCTGGCATCGTTGCCAGGTTGCAGGAGCCGGGCTCCATCCCGAGCGGCGGCTCCGTGCCGGCACCGGCCACGGTCAATGGGTACACGATGAGGAACCATCTCCTGAAGCAGCAGATCATGAAACGGCAGCTGATGCAGGTACAGGGGGAATGGCCCTGTGGGCTGCTGTGCTCTCACCTCACTGGGAGGGACAGGACTAACTGGAATGAGGAAATCATCAGTCAGCAAACGCTAAGGGTGACTCTGGAATTGCTAGGCTGAGTCACACTAGGCTGTGGTGAGTCTAGCAAGAAGCCAAGAGAGGCCAAGGCCAAGTGCTGCTCTGCCAGAGCTGAGTGCAGATCTGCCCCCTCATATACAAGGGAAGGGTTTGGTCACCTCCATATCCCTGATGTCATTTTTGGTCAGCCACAGATTTGGGAAGGAAAATGCAGAGAAGGGAGGCTTGGAAAGTGAATCAGCCCCAGAGAGATGTTCTCCATGCTTGCCTTTCTCTCTGGTTCCCTGGGGATTTAGCAGAGCAGATGTTTGTCCAGGACTTGACTGGTCTCTCCAGCAACAGAAGCCCCTGTAGGAGGTTTGCCACAGGCTGTGTGAGGAAGCTGGGATGGGGAAATCCCACACATTAATTGGGTCTGACCACGTGCCTCTGAATGTGCTACTGGATTTGGGTCAAGGAGGCTCATTTCTGTGGATGGGAAATGAGATGAGAAGTAGCTCAAAAACCCTCAATGAAGTCCTGAGCTACTCCTTGATCAGACTCCCTTTCAAACCCAACTCTACTTCCCTGCCATCACTTGGCTTTAACTTTTTCTGGGCCTCTCTAAGACAGGGGGAGCTCCACCATCCCCAGAGACCTCCCCAGGTCACAGCTGCTGCCCACAGCAGGGATGTGAGTGCAGTGCTGGCTTCTGGGGCTGAATGGTGGGAGACTCAAATCAGTCACCTGGACTAGCCCAGCAATGCCTTGCTCAGGGAGCACCTGCTGTGGATCCCTGGCTCCTGTGTTCTGGTTACAAGTGGCAAAAAGCACTCAAGGGGATGGTGCACCTGGGCAGAGCTTCCAGCAGCAGCACACTTGACTCATAAGCTGGTGAACACAGGAGTCTCCATGTTTGTCCAGCTCCCCTTTGGCTGCCTGCACAGCATCTGCTGAAGGTTGCAGTTCCCAGTGCTGGGCTGGCGTCAGGACACCTCTGCAAAAAGGGGAATGTGAGAAATTAAAATTCACTCTGTCTGGGTTGAGTCTTATCAGAGGAGGGGGGTAAAGAGTGTATGGGAGAGGTTGTTAATGACAGTGGCTACACTTCAAGTGTCTGCTGCTTTTTTGGTTGTCAAGAGACTTCAACTTCACTATTACTCCTCTTGTTTTCCAGGAAAAGCAGAGACAAAACATGCTGGGAGTAACATCTGAACAGAGGAGTTTGTTTGCAGCCCAGCAGATAAACCAGTTTCAAGGTAAGGAAGGAAATTACCAGAAAATAAGACCTGGTATCTGGTTAAATAGAGACACTTAATGATTCTCTGCCCCAAATTAAAAGTATTTTGCATTTTATCACATATTGTGAGATTTCCATTTCTTTATGGCTCCATAGAACTCTGTTACAAAGAACACAAAGAGAAGCCCCCATGACATGAAAGAAAGAGCAGCAGTTTTTAAGGCTTTAGCCATGTTTCCAGGGTGAATCCATGCTCACCAGCTAACGTGTCTCTTTGTCCACAGCCGTGCAGCAGCCCATCCCTGCTGACTGCAACCAGGTGCTTCCCGCTCCTCCGCCCAACCACCGCATGCTGCCGTCAAACCCAGCCATGCTCCAGAGCACCCTGGGCTCTGGCATGGCCTCAGCCCCCGCCAGCCAGAGCAGTGGGACCATGGTGATGATGCCACACAACCCTGGCAAGCAGCAGGGGATTTTCCCACCTAATTCTGACTTTAACATCCCGCTGCGGCCCAGCCAGAACTCGCTAGGCATGAACTCGGGGTGCCAAACTGGTCACAGCCACTCCTCTGTGAGGCCGGGAATGCCCATGGGAGGCTTCAGTTCTGGCTCCTTAGCAAATCACTCTGCAACACAGCAGCACCTGAGGCAGCCGAGCATGCCAAGAATCCCCAACGTCTACCCCAACTCATCAGCCCAGATGTGGACACCCACTACTGTGCCAAGAATGCCAAATCAAAGCCAAATGGATACCAGCATGCAGCAGTTTTCTGGGAACACAGTGTTCTCCAAACAGGGCGTGAGGCCGAGCACACCGGGGCAGGCGTTCTCCCAGCAGGCTGTGGTGCCGCCAAACCAGATCGCTCCTGGCATCCAGGTCAGGCAGATGCAGAAACTGAGCATGGGACAGTCTGGCCAGGGCTTGAGCTCAATGAGTAATCAGAACTTGAGACACAATTTAACCAGGGGACCGTTGCCAGCTATGAATGTTATGAAATCGTTGCCCCAAGGAGTGTCCAGTTTTAACCACCTCAATCCTGCCCCGGGGCTGGGCCCGCCCAGCTACCCCTCCACGGGCCAGCCCGACGCCTTCAGCAGGATGAGCAGCGCTGCTGAGCTGCCCCAGTACGACTTTGTGTCCCAGCACAGCAATTCCATCATGCCTGCCAACTGCAGCGACACCGACTTCCTCGACTCCCTCATGAAGAACAGCAGCAGCAGCAACGACGAGGAGTGGTTGAACAATCTGACAATGATAGATGACATTTTGGGACAGCATGCTCAAAGCTCTGGACACGTTTAGCTCGGAGAGAAGCAGCCTCGTTGTAAATAACACACGTATGGCTTTGAGCAGAACAGACAACCCATGAAAGCCACTGCCTCGTTCAATACAGAGGAAATGGACTCAGCCAATTCTTTGCTTGCATCAAAGTTTAATATTGGCAGTTTTTCAGATGACTGTATATATTTGAATATTTTGTAAATTATGTTTTCCTAAACCTTAAATGTAGAAGTATTTATACTTCTTTGCTGGACTCTTTGTAAATAAATCTATAGCATAACTTCTGGTTTTATTATAGGGATTTCATTATACCTTGTTATAAATATGCAAATAATATTGTTAGTTTCAGTAATACTGTGTATTACAGCATAAAATACTTATGTTTTTGACATAACTTAACACATGATCTAGGGGTGTAATTGCAACCAGACTAAGCAGAAATCAAATGTGGCATTTATTCTCCCATATCAAGAGGAAAGATTGAAAAGTTGCATTAAAAAAAAGTAAAAACCCTAAAGGGAGCTGCTGATTCCCTCATCACTTGGTCTTGTAGACCAAGCCTGGTACACAGGTCCCATCCAGGCACCCAGTGCATTCAGGCATCTGCTTGCAGAGATGCATTTGCCAGATCCTGGGCATGTTCTCAGCTTGACACACGCCAGTGGGTCACTGTCCTGCAGGGAGTGTGTGCTGGTGCCCTTCAGTGCTGGGGCTGTGTGCCTGGGGTCGCAGGCTCAGCGTGGTGTGGCCCATGGTGGCCAGCCTGGACAGGAGGTGCTGGGCAGGCACTGCCCAGTTCCAGCCACTGAACCCCTCAGCAAAAAGGTAGCTCTGGTTTGTGCACCTCTACCATGTATATTTGTAGTGTACAGGTGATTTGTTCCTGGTTTTAAGGCTTTTCATAATTTCTGTTTTAATGTAAGACTTTTTTCAGGGGAAAAGTCTACAAACATTAATAGTTAATTTTTGATGTTTTTTCTGTCAGCTACTATTGTCCTCTGTATATTTAAGAGTCTGTTTATAAAAGATTCGCTGTACTGTAAACTTCTTAAAATGTTCATACTTTGTGTAATCATATTTTAATAGTCACGTCATACTTCGCAATACATTTGTAATATAATGTCAGCTTCAAGCACAGAATGTTTTTTTCTTCATACCATAATAAACTGCCAGGGGAAAATTGCATATCTTTATGTGCTCATTTTTCAGCTACAGTGTTTTGTACCTGCAGATATTTGAATTAATTTGATTTGTCCAGGATGCTACAACGTCAATCTAATAACATCTACAAATGCATGTGTGCTGCTGGTAGGAGCACTGGGCCAGACAGAGAGTTTAAGCAGGCTTTAATTTTATTTTAAGGTGGGAGTGCTGAGGTCCACTGTCCTTTTCAAGTATAATTATAAGTGAATGTGAAATTAATCTCTGTTGGGTATTTTTTTAACATAGCACCATGTTTATTTAAGTGACAGTTCTTGTGTGTAAATGCCAAGTGTGAGGCAGTGAGAAGGGGACCTTGCTCGTTCTGTGACACCTGCAAGGGCAGTGGTCAGTACAGAATGTTCTCCTTTGACATAGAAATTGTCTTATGGGAGAGCTGGTGCCTGTCCTGGGGGAGGCCGGGCTGAGAGGAGGGGTAGGAAAGAACAGGAAAACTTCAGCAATGTTAAATAAATGCACAAATAGAATCTGGAGCTAAAATTGCCTCCATTGAACTGAGCCAGGCTCCCCAGCTTCCTGGTGGAGATGTGTTGTTGCTGCCCTTTGTCAGAGGCACACTGTGGGCACTGAAAGCCTGAGGAAATCTCCTGGGGGGATTCCTTGCTGGAGGGAGGGGCTTGGCAAGGACACATTCCTGTCCTGAGTGGGTCCTTCCAGGAGCCTGTTCTCCAGAGCCAAAGGGCAGAAAACAGCTCCTGAAGTCAAAAATTAGAGGGAACAGTCAGGGTTTGAAGCAGCCAGGCACATGCCCTGCTGCTGGTGCACAGAAGATCCTTGTGGCTTCCTGATGGCAAAGGCAGATCCCACAGAGCCAGAGGTTCTGAGGGGAATGATCCCTAACCAGCTTCATCTCCAGTTTGACGTGTACTTGTGTGAAACCAGGGTGAGGACAAAAAAATCCAGTTTTTCCAGCAAAAGAAACCAAAGCATTGCCTAAACTATGCTGTAGAACTCAGCAAGTGTCTGAGTAAGGCAGAAATGCTGACTTGCCTCTGGACAGCAGAGAGGGGGAGAAATGCCCATGGGTGAGTCTGTGGTGAGGACAAAGGTGAGTTTGTTTGGCTGTGAAAACTGGCACCATTTCAGCAGCTTTTCTGTCGTGAGCTGTATCCTGCCAGGGCACAGGGAGCTTCAGGGAGTGGCAGGTCTGACACAGGTCTGGGATCCAGAGGCACTCGAGCCCTCCAGGCTGGCAGCACAGCAGCCACTGATGGCAGAGAAGGCTCCTGCCCGCATGGTCCTCTTGGGAATATAAATAAAAACAGCAAAAATGTCCCCTTTTCGTTCTTCATTTTGTTTGTGTCAATACACACTTCATCTTTTCAGTTCTGCATGATTTGGGTTACAAACACTGCAGAGAGGATGTCTTCAAAAGCCAACTGTTTCCAACAGAATTTTTGTAAAACAGTTTATCTTGCACCTCTGTTATGTATGCACTTGTTTTTACTCTGGTTTTTTTGTTTACCTTTTCAGCTACTGGAGCTTTTCACCCCTCCATATCCCATTCCTCATGCCTCAAGAGGGAATGATGATCCTTCCTTGCCACAGAGGTGTTGTTGGAAGAAGAACTGGACTAAGTATAATTATTATTGTCTTGCTGGTTGTATTTGTAAGTACTCTTTAGTAAACATGTCTTTTGGGGAGTTGGCACAAAATGACCAATGACCACAATGACCAATGCCCTGCTTGGGTTGCAGCCCAAGCACAAGGCTGCTGCCTCTCCATGGGTCAGCTTGGGCTGCAGCACAGGCACAGGGAACTCAGGGCAAAGGCATGATGACCACAGACAAACATTCCAGCAGCTGGAGTACCAGCACTGCAGTCCTGGCTGGTGTCAGTTCATGTAAATAGTAACTGTTAATGAGTTAACTTTGTCTGTACTTTTGCCTTGCCTTTTCTTCTCTCTGTTTAAAGTGTGAAAATGCTCAAAGTGTAATCCTGCCTTCACTCTGACAGTCTGTGTCATTAAGGCAAATTAGTTACAGCTAGTAAGGGCTAGTGAACTGTAGGACTAAGCATATCTGACAGTCCTGCTGTATTTACTGGACCAGCAGATCACCCCACAAGATGTACATGGACTTACACTGTGAGCCAAATTCTGCCACCATGCAGAGTAAACACACAACAGATCTCCTAAAGCAGTGGTACGGTATGGGATTTATACAAACATAAATAAGAGCAGCATGTGGTGCTCTGGCAGTGCAAACTGAATTTGGATTTCTAAAATAGTTACAAGGAACGAAGTGTCTGACAGCACTCACTGTTGAATGCCATCATTTATTTTCCATCCAAGTTACGTCACCAGACTGCCCTCATAATTATGGCCATGAAAAAACAGAGGCAAGGCAGTAAGCTTTTCCTCTTGGATTCTAAAATAACATCAAATTCCTATAAAGTCCAGAATTTCCAAAGACCTGAGCTCACTGAAAGCCTCTCTCACTGAAAGATTAGTAGCATAGGTAAGCCAGACTTAGTATGGAAAAATTCTCTTTGTGGATTCTATTAATCTAAAGCAGCCCATTTATAACAAAGGCAAAACAGAAAAACACACTCTTTCCTATTAGACAGTAGGAATAGATGTCATGGGAGCTTGGATCAGACAATTTCCCTGGGAAGCATAGCCCTGACTTATGCAGAACCTGAGCCCTGCTGCTCAGAGGCTCTACAGGATTGATTACATGTCTGTCTTAAGAAGCTTTCAACAAAGGAAGCTGCACTGATGTTGAAGTGTAAGGTCAAGCTCTCCTCTTGTGTAGGATGTTGTAAATCAGGAGCTATTCCACTGCCTGCTGCAGGGTAACCCCTGATTTACACCTCTCTGGGAGCAGAGCAAGCACCTGGCAAGAAGCTGGCACCTGTCTCATGGTCCTGCCTGGATGACCTTCATGGTGGGAGGTGGGAGAGGTGCCACAGATGTGCAGGGTGCCCCCAGGAAAGGAGTTGCTCCCTGCTAGTGCTGCAGGGCAGCAGGGACACGGGGAGGAATGAGGCAAGTGGCCACTGCCCTGCTCTGCCTCTCTGCTGCTGCATCTCCACCGGCAGGCAGGTGGCACACGCTCCTGGGGGACACTGGCCCTGGCACATCTGCCCAGGCTGAGCTCGGGGTTTGGTGCTAAACTCCACATTAATGCCTGTTTCCTTCTATTCCCTGGTATAGATAGATATAGATATAAATATAGCTATATAAGGATATATAGAGATAGATAGATAGATAGATAGATAGATAGATAGATAGATAGATAGATAGATAGATAGATAGACAGATAAATAGATTAGATAGATAGATAGATAGATAGATAGATAGATAGATAGATAGATAGATATAGATATAGATTAGCAAATTTTGAAAAATAATAAAAAAGCCGAGAAAAGAGTGAGATGTTTTAAACACCAGTAAGGGTCTCTCCTGGGCAAAGTAAAACAGAAGCACTGGTTGGCAAATGCAGGAGTTCCTGAGAACTTAAGACTGTGCCTGGGCAAGAGGCCTCCTGTGTACAATCCTGCACGAAACCAGGGACAGGCAGGTTATTAAAGCAGTCAGGCTGAAACCACTGGAAGCTGTTTTTAATCACAGCCATGGCTGTGCTATAGATGAGTAATGACTCTCACAATTAAAGGGAAAATATTATGTACATGTTAAGAGAAGTTTTGTAGATGTATTGTTATGTTTGCCCCCCTTTCATTGTTATCAGGGATGGCCTGGCTAGTTGGGGATTTGGGGGGGTCAGCTCATCACTGTGGCAGCACCTGGGCTCCAAGCAGGTGTAAGATGTAAGAAAGTGATCTCCACCCCTGCACAGTGAAGGAGTCGATTGACAAGACTTTGGGAGGGGCTAGAGGTTTAAAGGGCAGAACATCCATTGTGTGGGTAATATGTGGTGGTAGAATCCTTTGCTCCTGTGGCTGTACTATCATCTCTATTCAGTCTTCTGTTGTTTGATAAGGCAATAATAAATTAAACCTTCTAAATTTTTTGAAAGTGAGTATCATTTCTCACAACAGCTGTGTGCTGATTAAAACAGCCCCCTGCCACAGCAGTGATTTGTCCCCACAGCCCAAAGGGCCCATGGCTGAACCCTGCTGCCACTCTCAATGTGTGCCAAAGCCAAAGACCACTGAGAAGCTCCTGAGGTTTGTGCATCTCATTGTTTTTGTCCTTATCAGGGTTTTTGATGCTGCAATTTAATGAATTTAACCAACTTGGCTGGAGAAGAAAAACGAAATGCCCTTTTAAGCTTAAAGTTGGATTTGTATTTAAAAAGGACATTTTAATTGTTCTGGTGTTGCCTTAATCCCTTTTCAAGGAGTGAAAAGATGTGTGCTGACCCTGCTGGGTTCCCTGTCCTGGAGCTGTGCTGTGTTTGATGGATGACTGGGACAGACAAGACCTGGGGCAGCAGCAGGGGTGGTGAGATCGGCCTATTTTCCCCTCTCTGAGGGGAAGCCAGCCCAAAGCTATAAAGTTGTGAAATCTCTTTTTTGTTTTGCTGATATAGAGCTGTGCTTGGCTATCAAGCTGCAGAAACATGCTTTGTTTCAAGTTTACAGACTGTTCCTTGTCAACTCTGCTGGCTTTGTATGGCAGCCAGGGAGAGAATTACCTGGCAGCCCCTTGTTCCTTTCCTCTTCTCAGCCCATAAATTACTATTCTCTCTCACCTATTAGCTGACTGCACTATTTGCCTAAGCAGTTCCCATTAACCCCCTGTTTGAGCCTTACAATCCTTAATAAATATATATGTTTTCCTGTGCTCTTTCAGGATAGTTGATGATGTCCATTAGCAGTGGGGGACCATGAGGCACAAAAGGCTCAAGACTCAAATCCCAAAGATATTTAGGTGCCTAATGAGGCAGGCAGACACCAGTAGGATTTTTCAAGTGTAGTTAAGCAGGACTAGCAGCCACATCTCATGGGCAGTGGGTTGTGTGTTACCACAGGTAGGTCCAGGAGGAAAAGCTGGTTGTTTCTGTATGGCTTGTTGTGAGTCAGGCCCCTTGGTGTCTTAATTTTCCAACCTTAAGAGTCAATTGGCTAATTCTGGCAGGGATAGCATGCAGCCTGGCAGGTAGGCAGTGGAGGATGAGCCATGGATTCCAGTTCTCCTCTGTGCAAGTTCTTTGCTTTACTCAATCCCTGTTCCCACCTCTGTGATGTGGCACACCTGGCCCTGCCACAGGGCTTGGGCTCACACAGAAAACGTGAGAAGGTCACTCTTCTTGGCCAATACTGCTGCCAACAAACTCTTCAAAAGTGCCACCTGTGCATCTTGAGGCAGGTGGAGTCCTACTCCTGCTTTAAACCTGCAGCTCAAACCTGACACCTCCTGAGCTTCTAATGGCTCATTAATGTACCCAAGATGTAGTGAGACACCATCTGCATGCATGCTTGTCCTGGCATGAAATCAGGCAGGGAGACTCTTTTCATCTTCTTGCGCCTAGAAGTCTGATCCCAGAATGATGCTTCCATTTTAATTGTCTGTCAATTGGTAATTTTATTCCTCTTGTCAGCATCCACAACAAGCATGAGAAGTTTTTCCTCTGGCCGTGGCAGTATCTGTAGCTGTAGTAGCTCTTGTCCACATCCTGAAATCATCCTCAAACTTAAACTCTGAGCTATCCTAGAGAGCAAATATATTCTTTTATGTATTTTTGTGTATTTTATGCAAACAGTGAGGCCCTAGTCTCTAGATGCTACTATAAGTCTACTAATAAATAATAGCTCAACACTGAGATTAACACTGCTGCACAGAGACCTGATTTGGTACATTAACTTCTTATTCTTTTCATGCTGTGAATGTAAGCTGTAGCTGGAGATAAAAAGTGCTGTGAAGATTACTGTAAGTGCTCTGATCTTCTGAACCCTGAATGAGGGTCACTGTTGTATAATAAATTGCATTAAAATATAAATGAAAAGAAATCGTGTACAATTTTTCCAGCAAGAATTATTCACTAGAAGCTTCATGGAACAAATGACTGCATTAACTCCAATAAAAGCCATTATTTCTTTCAGGTGGCTGCTTGAAGATTTGCTAATTGTCTGAAGAACCTATATCAGCACCTGATGTGATATTCAGGGCCCCACTTGTCTCAGTGATTTTGCAGAGCTGAGAGAGGGTTTGTTCCACTCATTAGAGCAACCAAAGAAATTCTGCTTCATAATAAAATTATTTTCTCCTATTCACCAGAGTGTAAAGATTTGCCAGGCCAAATGATCCCCAGCAGTATGGCTTTCTCAGTCCCACAGGAATGATCCTTGGTCCCACAGGACTTAAGAGAAAAATTTTCATTGGTTACTGCAGTGAAGGTTCCTGCTAACACCATGAGTGCCAGTTGGTTTTAATCCTGCCTGTAAATGATAATTTTCTCTAACAATGGGAAAGAAAACTGCATTTCAAACCCAGTTTCTCTTCTTCCCACCATGACATATTTAGGCAAACTGACTATGGTGGTGTGTTTTCTTTTTCATTATAAAGATTAATACCCCACAATAACAAGATTAGATCCATTTTGCCTATAAAACATGGTAAAGGAAAATTTGAATTAAACCAGAATCAATAAAGCATGAGCTTTGGAGAACTCAAAGCTCCTTCCAGTTCCTTGAGCTATGCACTGGCAGCCTCTGCTGACAGAGGCTTGAATCCTTCACTAACACCTGATAGAGAAGAATTTCTTCCAAATTATTGGATCAAGTGGGCTTTAGAGAAACAGAAATCAGTAAAGCTCTGGTGAGCAGCAGTGCCTGAAACAGCTTGCCCACCACTGATTGCCTGTGGTGCAGAAGCACTCACTGCTGTTGACAATATGACAGCAAATACTATCATGGAAATCCAACAAAAATATGATCTGATCTGAATAGATGCACTATTCTGAAGAGAAAAGACTTTCAAAATGCTGGTATTTCTGCAGGCTCTCTAGCTGGTCTGTGACCTGGGGACTCTTTGCATTCAGCAACTGCAATCTGCTGTCTGGAGCTTGTCTGAATTTTGAAGCTCCCTCCTCTTTGTTATGGGATGACAGCTGAAAGGGGCTGTGCTGTGTTTTCAAAATTCACAGATATTCCACTGTGAGTAGGAAATGCTGGCTTCCTGTCCTGCCCTATCAGCTGCAGTGACTCTTGAGCTATAAAACAAAGAGTATTTCTGAATGGAGCATGTATTAACTCTGCTGTGACAGCCTGTCTCTGTCACGCTCATTCACATTCTAAAAATGATGCTTAAAATAATTCTTACACGCTGAATTGTGAGTGATTCAGACACTGCTGTAAAAGCTTCAGATGTTAAACCTTCACATGTGTGGACCTTGACAATAGGAGGGGGGTGTTTGGGGGTCCATCTTGCATGGTTTTCTTTTCCCTGATAAAACTGTTTGATGCCAAGATGCTTTTGCTTTTATAAGGTGTTTTAACTTCAACCACTTCACTCCTGCACTTTCAGCTGCCTGATTTGTGTCACTGGAGTTCTTTCAGGATTTGAATGAAACCTCAGCCCTTCACAGAACTTCAGAGCACAGAGCAAAAGCAAAGCACTTAACAGGTATTAGACTAAAGGGTCCTTCTCTTTTACAAGCTATATTTATACATTTAACAGATCATTTTCTGTTGCACTTTGCAGTAGAAGAAAGTGTACTGGAAGCTTACGCTTTTGTGTGCTATTTGCTTTAAGAAGATTTTCTTTTATTTCTCTTAATTTGTAGCATTGTTCTACTAGGATTAATTCCACTAACAGATCAGGTAATTCAGTGGGTATTACTAACTTCAATTTGTTTGGTTCTTCTAATCCAAATACTCCAGTTCTCTAAAAACCTTTATGTACTATGCAAATGAGGTATGGTACATGTGAGAATGAGTTTGCTTTTCTGTGAAATGCAGTTATTTCTCAAATAAAACATACTAACTGCTGCTAATATTTGCATAGGGAATATAAGGGGGGGTGGTTCCTACATAAATACAGGATCAACACATACCTGATACTAATTTTCCTTGTCTCTGAAGACAAGGAGTCAGTGTGTGCCTGGTGGTGACAGCAGATGTGTGTATTTATGTACGTACACACAGACAGGTATAGATTGGATGCATCAGTTGCCAAGTGCCAGGTTTTGGTGACAGCAGTGCTGTGTATGCAAACTCAGGTATCCAAAAGCAAGCTATCATCTGCCTGAAATCACAATAACAAGTATCCAGTCAGTGCTTCTGAAAGTGCTTCCCAAAATACAATTGCTATTTCCAGCCCCTGGGAGTCGCAGGATCCAGAAATACAAGAAACCTCTTATATAACTCACCTTATTGCTATTGTGAGTCAAGCAGAAAGTGCCAGATTTTTTTTTAGGGTGCTTTATGTGTTTTATTTGGTGGCATGTTACTTGATAAAGAAACAATTAGGCTAATTGAGGGGAAAGCTAGGCAGAAATAGGTTAAAGAGGTCTTAAAGTACAGCTTAAAAGAATTAAATCTGGAGGTCTTTATTTAGCAGAGACAAAAATAAACATCAGGTTAGCAAACAAAGAACAATGACAGGAAACAAAGGGTGTAAGTAGCACTGTGCTAGAAAAGCAAAAGAATCTCTGATATACCATATCTTTTCTAATATCTAACTTGTAAAAGGGGGAAAAATGTACACATGTGAACACACAGACACATCTATAGATTTGTGATGTTTAACACTGCATTGTCCTTTCCATTTTATCTGTCACAACAGCAACTGAAAACAGCAACAGGAAATTATTGTGTGGTAAATGGACGTAAATCATCTTTAACTTGACCTGTGGGCTTGATTTAAAGATGCAGATTCCTCACCTCCACTGAGTTTTTTCTCCAGAATAGGAGGAAAATGAGTTAATATTATTATCAGGTATTATTGTGCTCTCAAACTGCAATTTTATATCATCAATCTTATAATACCTTAGTTCCCCCTGGCATCTCAGTTCTACATGTGTATTTATTATTTGCATTACCATAGTGCTACAAGGGCTGGGTGTGTATCAGGGTCAATACTTTTTATACTTTACAAAGTATGAGATTAGAGAACTGAGGAATACAAGCAGGAGAGGCAGCATAATGAACTGTGATCCTCTGTTGTAGACACTACAGGAAAGAGAGGTTTTAAGGAAATTACCAGTAACTTTTGGGCCATTTATACGATCTTTGGAAATAAAAGGCAGCAATGAGAATGCACCAAAGAACATGTTTAAATGTATTACAAGTGGGCTGTGAAAGCTGGCATGGTGAGCTGATTGGAGCTGCATGTCAGCAGGGAATGGAAATGGCAAGTGGACAGGCTGCCAAGGCCTTCCAAAGCAAAGACAGGTAGGAAGGATCCACATGATAGAGTAGGCTGAGCCAGCACAGGGATGAAAAGAGTGGAATAACACGGTGAGAATGACAGACTTAGAAAAATGATCACTGGAGTAGTGTTCTCAATAAATATGAGTAAGACAAGGTTATATTTTTCAAGGCCAAGGGAAAGGATGTTGCAGTAATTGAGATTTGAGACGATGGGAGTTTTAGCTGTATGGACAGATTTAGACATAGTCTGACCATAAAGGGCTAGGGAAAGGTCTGAGTCAAAGATGATTACATACAGGCAGATAATAGCGTAATAGATAAAGTAGAGAGTACTTGTGGGAGAAGGCCTGACACTGTTTTAACTGTACTGAGCTGAAAATGACATTAGCATTGTCAATTAACCAGTTTTTATCCAGATGGTGCAGGGATTGGAGGGTGGAGTATTTGTGTGCTGTCTGGGCTGATTACAGTGGAGGCACCACAGCCTGCAGTACAGCAGTGTGCCACAACAAGGACAGGCTCAGAAATACAGAGAGAGCCTAAACATCCCCACACCCCGCTCATTATTGACAAAATGTAATAATGTTAATAATTTATGCTCTTGTAGATCATCAGTCAGGGGATTAAGGACATTTCTTCCAGTTCACATCACTTGGGGTGCCTGACCATGCATGTGTGGGATTCACAGGTCGATTGTGACTGAGTGCAGTGGAAGATGAAGTCACACAGAAGAGTCATAGGAAAGTACTAGAGATACAAGGTAAAGTTTTTTAGGAAAGCAAGTCAATCTGTATTGAGGAGGCATAGCTGGGGGAAAAAAGAGTGGAAAAGGTCCACTCTTTGAGCTGTGGTCACACTACAAATTACCTGGGGATAAAGTGGCTGGAGCAGAGACCCAAGGAGAAAGGTCTGGTTAATGCTGACTAGAAGCTAAGGCATGTAAAAAACAGTCCCTCAAAAATGCGCCAGTAGGTGTCTTAGAAATGTAGGAGGACAAAAAGGGACAGGTCAGTCACTGAACAAGGGTGAGTATTTCACTTGACAGATTCAGGTGGAATAATAATTGTGATCATTAAAGGTGATCTGAGCAAGAAGCTGTTTGAGACTTTGTCATCTGAAAGAAATGCAAAGGGCATAAGCCAGGTTGGGAGAAATCTGGGACAAAACTGATGGAGATAAATTTATGAGAACATTTGGGGAGAGCACTTTTAGTGATCTGAGTCATGATGTGTCAGAAAGGAGTTCTAGTTCTCATGATGACAGAGAAAAGCCTTTAAAACATGATTTGAATGAAACCTTGAAAGAATGATCAAGTAAAGGATTCTCTGTGTGTGCACACACATATGAATGTAGACCTGTGCATACATATATATACACATCACACTGGAATACATCAAAGCAAGACTTCAAAACTGCATCAGTGGATTTTTTAACTAATCTTTGCTGAGAGGATAATGTCAGAGGCAAAGGTATGTCATACCAGAAGACAGCAGACAAGACTGCTGTGAACATTTCATCTCTTTTTGCTCACTGCTTACTCCTGCTGCTTATTAATATAAAACACACAGTTCCATGCTTATTGTGGGAAAATATTTTTCACCCCAGCAACATTTTTTTCTGTCATAAGAGGCACCAGCCCAGTTCCCTTGTGTTTTTCTGGTTTTGATTTTCTATAGTTTTTGGAATTCCAGATGTAAATTGTTGATAATAAAGGTGACACCTAAAAGTAATGCATAAAATTATTGTTATAATTTTTGTCTTGTGGCTTCTTCTGAAAGTACTTCTCACCTTGTACAAATGCATGGTTCACCTCAAAGAGCCTTTAGGCCAGAGTCAGCTCTTCAGGTGGTGTAACTATTTGTTCGCAGAGAAGAAATAATGTACATACGCATGCCAAAATTAAACTGGACTAAAACTTTTCCAAGAAGACATGGAGAAGCAGAGGTGATATGATGTCTTTGATATAGTTGTTGGTACAATGTTTGTGAACTGGGAGGGGATAATCTTCCCCCAGAGGAGCCAGAGCCGGTGCTGGCCCAGCACAGGGGAGCATTGCTGGGTCTGTGAGAGCTGCTTAAACCGAGTATGGAGCTCCTAAGTGCTCACAAAGGAACCGAAGTTGTATTTTTTTTTAATTTTTTTTTATCAGCTCTTCTGTGGTATCCAGTCCTGCAAGCAGGGAAGAATTGTCCTTCCACTGATGCGGGATCAAGTTAGGGTTGGTCACACCACGGGAGAAGTTGGACACTGCTGTTTTGTAAAGCACATCTCGTAGCTCAAGAATGCGCTTTACGACATCAGAAAGGCTTGGCAATATCACAAACCCCCTTTCCTGAGAGCAGAGACCATCAGACCACAGAGAGTGCCCGATCTCCGCCCTGCCCTCCAGACACACATAGCTGCTCCCTGTGCAGGGCCAACAGGCCATTTTATGGACAATTTTTATTTTATTTTAATTTCACATGAACGACACCCCTGCCATTTGCATCACCAATTCTTTTACTTCCTTTAGCACAGTGTTTATTCTTATCGTTTACTCCTTTTATTATAGTGTTCATTGGTGTCCAGAGGGCATCCAAAAGGCTTGGCGTGTCTGATCACTCCATCAGCTTGATCCTTTTCACTCTGGCCGCACGTCCCTTTTCTCCCCTCCCCTTTCCCCGGGTGTTTCCTTCGGGGCCGCTCTGTGGGGCGGGGACGGCGGCAGCCGCAGCCCCGAGCGCCTCAGGGCGCCATGGAGCCCCGCCCGCCCTCACGGCCTGAGGGGCCGCTCCGCCCCGCCCCTCGGGGAGCCCCGCCCCCAGGGGTGACCGGACCCGCCCCTTCGTGAGGCCCCGCCCCGTTCCCCACAGCCCCGCCCCGCGGCCGCAGCTCCCGGCAGCCCCCGCGGTGTGGGAGGGGCGCGGGCCCGTCACGTGAGCGCCGTGTTCGGGCCCGCGGCGGCGGCACGGGAAGTGTCGGTGAGTGCCGGTGCGGGGCTGCTGTGTGCTATTGGGGCCCGGGAGTGCCGGTGCGGGGCTGCTGTGTGCTATTGGGGCCCGGGAATGTCGGTGCGGGGCTGCTGTGTGTTATTGGGGCCCGGGAGTGCCGGTGCGGGGCTGCTGTGTGCTACTGGGGCCCGGGAGTGCCGGTGCGGGGCTGCTGTGTGTTATTGGGGCCCGGGAGTGCCGGTGCGGGGCTGCTGTGTGCTATTGGGGCCCGGGAGTGCCGGTGCGGGGCTGCTGTGTGCTATTGGGGCCCGGGAATGTCGGTGCGGGGCTGCTGTGTGTTATTGGGGCTCGGGAATGTCGGTGCGGGGCTGCTGTGTGTTATTGGGGCCCGGGAGTGCCGGTGCGGGGCTGCTGTGAGTCACTGGGGCCCGGCAGTGCCGGTCAGTGCCGGTGCGGGGCTGCTGTGTGTTATTGGGGCCCGGGAGTGCCGGTGCGGGGCTGCTGTGTGCTATTGGGGCCCGGGAGTGCCGGTGCGGGGCTGCTGTGTGCTATTGGGGCCCGGGAGTGCCGGTGCGGGGCTGCTGCGAGTCACTGGGGCCCGGCAGTGCCGGTCAGTGCCGGTGCGGGAGCGCTGTGTGTCCTTGGGGCCCAGGGGTGCCGGTGCGGGGTCCCGGCGTTGTCGGTGTGTGCGGGGCCCGGGCAGTGTCCGGCCCGTGGCTCCCGTGGCTCCGGGCAGTGTCCGGCCCGTTTGTGGCCCCGGGCAGTGTCGGTGGGGCCCGCGGCTGGCGGGGCTCGGTTGCCCGCGTTGTTTGTGGCCGCTGGGCTCCGGCTTCTCCTGATTCCCACCCTGGTGTGCAGCATCCGTCTGGGAGCGAGATGTTCCTGAAGTGTGGCTCAGCAAAGTCACCTCTGAAGTGCAATTTTTGCTTTTCCTGTTCAGTCCTCTCCGCGATGTCCCGAGCGCTCTTGATTCAGGCTTTCAGACCTTTAAGCCGCTGTAGTGTTCATTTCTGACCGGCTTAAATGTTGTTCTGAGGCATGTGACTTCTTTCAGTGTTCACGACTAAAGAGCTGAAACCTTTCATTTCAGTGCAAACTTTTTAGTTGGTTTAAAGCACGAAACTATTCTTGAAGATAACAGATCTTCTTGCTGGTTTTTGTGTTGTGGCAGTCAAAAGGCATGTTTTCTGCTTTGTGTGGTTGGTGGATTTTGTTTTGTTGGTGTGGGTTTTTTCAGATGTGCGTGTTTTAAGAGCGTAAGAAAGGTGTTAGCTTTTTTCACAGCAGACCCCAGTGCTGCCTTAGTGCTATAAAAGCAGCATAGGCAAACTCAGTGTTAAAATTCTGAGAATGTTTTTTTTGTGGGTCTGTAGATTTGCTTGCCACAATAGGCACTGACAAAAACTGGATGTTTAAAAAGTAGCTTGGCTCTATGGCACAGCTTCCTTTCTAGGGCAGGAATCGTGCCCATTGCTTGCTAGTGGTCATAAATCTGTTTATCATTAGCCATATTCAAAGAACCAGGTATCTGATGGTACAGGAACAGTATGATGTGAAACCAGAACCTCTTCCTTGCTACAGTTTTCTTTTTAAAGTTAATTTTTATTTAGGTAGTTTAAAAGGTTAGGCTGTACAGTTATTAACAGAGCCTTAACACACAGAATTTCTGACACTGTGACTTCATTGCGTGGCAAGTGTCCCAGGAGATGAGCTATAGAGCTGGTTTCAATAAAATGTAGAATTCTCCCTTTTCGCACTGTTTATCATTCTGTGCTTGGTCAGAAGGAAACTTGCAGAAAACACTCTCACTGAAGACATGGGCACGTAGCATCAAGTGTGATCAAACCCTGTGCTATTGTATTCCTGTGTGTAGAGTTACAGAGTTAATTCAGACTGCACAGCTGATTTAATAAGTAACTGTAAAACTGTAGGTGTTGTGTGAGTTGTTTCAAAGGACACAAAATACTAGTTTCTCTAAGAACCTGAATTGGGTAGAAATAAGTTTTTTGTTTCATGGTCTATTGCTTCTGACTTTGCATAGCTTTTCATATGAAAGACATTCCTAAGTGTGTTTGGGAAAAGAAACTGGTTAACAACATTTTAAAACCAGCTTTAGAAGAGAAAGTTCTCAATTCCACCTATTTGATGCCAAACATCCTGACATAAGGTAGAACATAAAAAGAACTAGTACTGTTTGTTTCCTTTCTCCAGATTGTTTTTGATAGCACTATTCTGGGATTTTGCTTCCTTTCTGAAGTTTTCAAAAGTAATGTCAATTGAAATTTTCTGGCAATGCTAACAATGTCTTCCTACCTGTTCCATTCCTGTTAGGGACCAGCTACAGCAAAAATCTCAAATGTTGTAAAGCTGAAGGAATGAACCCAAGTTTCCTGATATCTGACACTGAAGTGGGCATCTGTATTTTATTCAACTGAAATGACTGGTTGAATCTGGACACTTCTGAGCAAGAGAGAACAAAAGTAAGTGCCTTTTAACAGACTGTAGTACACTTTTGTGTAAGATAGAATGTGCTTTTTCCCAACCATATCTAAGTAACTCATGTTAGTGCATGTAGTGAGTGGAAAGGCTGTACAGCACAGACTGGGATGTCACTGGACCCATCAGTGTGGGAAGTATCCAGGTTTTTATGCCCAGCAAAGACCCTGCTGTTGCTTGAAAGAGAGCACCTCCATGGGTGACTTAGGGCCATTCACTGGGCAGGGTAGTCCCAGTGTCTCCTTTCTTAGGGATGGAATCCAGCAATGATTTGTAAATGACTTTGTCATAGTCTATAAAATCATAGTCCACTTAATTTTCTTTTTAAAGTGCAGACCAGCTCAGAATGGTACTTTCTCCTTGGCATTGTGAGTATTCATGTAGTGGAGGAGGAGCTAAACAGCAGATGGCAGAGGATGAGTCTGATGGGTTGAACATGTTCTTAAAGGAAAGTTGGGAGGAAAGTCTGAGTAGGGGGATGTAGTTTTAACTGTTACGGTGTCATTTTTGAATACAGTGTATCATTGCATAACAGATGCAATTTCCATTTCTCCTGTGGAATCATCACTTAGTTCTTTAGCAACAGAACTACAGTGGCCTAAGGGGATGTCTTTCAAGAAGAATGAGCAGAGAGCAACTGAAGGCTTTCTTAATAGGAGACTGGGAAGCTGTGTGTGCTGTCCCTTAGGCTTTCCTGTCAACTGCATCAGCTTCTGACAATGTGGGAGGTATGCATTCCCTGCAGGGGATGAGAGGCAGTGAAAATAGACTGGGTGGGTTTAGAAAGCCACGGATCGGGATCAGCCTTCAGGCGTAGCTTTCTTACAGATGTAATGTTGATTCTAGAGGTAATCTGACAAATGCTTTCTTAAAAAACCCACTCACTTCTGTCATGCCACCTAATCTAGGTAGATTTAGCTGTTAGAGGAAAACTGCTTCCTTTGATCCACTCACAGAACTGAACTTCCACTTTAGAACTCAGCTACCAGAATGAATGTTAAGTAGCAGTCCAGGAAAAACGATAATCATGGCAAGGGAAAGGTAGTACACATAGAACAAATACAAGATTAGTAAAAAGTGAGCACAAGTGGACAGAAATGATTGTTAGCATAGATTGCAAGGAATAGAACTATTGCTGATATACAGGCCCTAGAAAATAATTATATGTATTACTACTAAAGAAGGTGTTGCTTTTATTTGTAATGGTGATACAAAGTATAAAACTTATCTAACTATCAGATCCATAGTGTTCTACTCTGTCACCTCTCCTTGTGAGAGGGACTTGTAATTCTCTTAAAGGAAAGCTTGCCAGGACAAAAGCTAGGATGTCACCCTAAGCTGTATTTTCAATATAATATGTAAGCAGTAAGCAATTGGGTTGATAATTAGAAAAAGTAACGTTATAGACATTTATGTTGGGTCTTGTTGAAAGTTGTGATTTATTTTGAAAATAGGGTGGGAGTTAAATTCCACGTTAAGACAGCAGAACAAAAAACTTCAAATGCAGACAGGAGAAATATCAATCCAGACAGAATTGAGACTTTTTTTTGCTTCCTCCAACTATTCTGTATTCAATACCTGCCTTCCATGTACAGACTACAAGAAGTTTTTCTTTTGAAGAACTTATTCCTAGAAGTGTGTAGGATCTGGTGGCTCTGAGAAATTTTCTGCCGAATTTTTTCTTTAGCTGCCATTTGTAGATTTCCGTTGTCAGGATACCAGTTATGGTTAGTATGAGATCTTCTTTCTAATATCCTGAAAACTCCCTACTATAGTGAGCCTGTACAATCTGAGTGGGCAGGCAGCTGCCACACTTGTAATTGGTTTGGTGAATTAGCAGTCACTTGACTGTTGTGAATTTTGTTTGTTTGTATTTGTTTGTGTTGAATCCTTTGGGGACAATGACTGACCTGTCAAATGCAGGGCTCATTAGGGAACAAGAGAATGCTTTTTCTGGGAGAGGGAGCGTTTCTGGCTCTTGACAAACAAATTCATCAGTCTGTGTTGAGTTGTGCAACTGCTGTACAGTTTAGCAGAGAATTGGCAACAATTCTGGAGTGCATTTTTCTTAGGGATGGGAAGCCTGGTGTAGAATTGGTGCTCAGCAAACAGCTTCAGTTTGAGAGAGTTTTTGTGATACTGTTTTTGAAGGATACAGGTTTTTTTAATATAGTGATTATTGATGATTTTGATTTAACTGACTTGGAAACCTCGGTGTAGAAGGGCAGATAAATTTTGCATGGACAGTATTCCATTGAAGCTTGCACTGCTGGCTTGCTTTGTGTGCTCTGGTTACACCTTGATGTGATAAGACTTTCAGAGAGACTTGAAAGCTCATATGGCTTCCCTGGAAAATGTAGATGTAGTAAGTACATGTGAATAGGCAATGTGATTTAGGCATTAAGGGAGAAGATCCACTAGTGGCATAATCTGGTCTCAGATCAGCAGAATCATGAGGATCCACTTGAGGGAAGGTGAGGGCTGTGACCTGCATTACACAGAGGTTGTGCTTGGAAGGATTTCAGACTGTAGCAGTGATGGTGAAGCAGAAATAGGAGATTCTGTGATCTGCCAATTGAGATAAGAGAGCAGAAACAACATCATTGTGGTTAATGATCTTGGACTGGAACATCTCTCCTGTGAAGAGAGGCTGAGAGTCAGAGATGTTCAGCCTGAAGAAGGCTCCAGGAAGACCTTGTAGCACTTTCCAGTACCTGAAGGGAGTCTAAATGAAAGATGGGCACAAGGTGTTTATCAGGGCCTATTTTGATAGGACAAGGGTGATGATTTAATGTAAAAGAGGGTCAGTTTAGACCAGTTAAAGGAAAAAGCATTTCAGGAGGATGGTGAAACACTGTCACAGGTTGCTCAGACAGGATGCCTCGTCCCTGGAAATGTTTGAGGGGAGGCTGGACAGGGCTCTGAGCGACCTGATCTGCTTAAAGAGATGCCCCTGCTCACTGCAGGGGGATTGGACCAGGTGACTTAGAGAGGTCCATTCCACCCAAGTAGTTTTGCTTCTAAATCTCCCCTGCACTGATATCTTTCACTATTGCAGGAAATTGTTGTTGGGTTTCTATCCTTTGGAAATATATATCAGCAAATATTTCTCTGGTGTGGGTTTTCTGTGGGGTTTTAGTTGTTTGCATATTTTAACTTCTTTGAATTTGGAATGCTCTGCTTTATGCTACTTCTTTTTTTGTAGCATTGTAACTTTGGAGACTTCTGCTACCTTATCTTTGTTTCTGAGTATAGTTCCTTTGTGCTAAAATACAACTGGTTAAATGAGCTTAAAAGAGATGTATTTATTTCTGTGGGTCTTACTGTGTTTCATTTTGTTTGGTTGGTGCTGTTTGGTATGGGACAGCTGATGTCTGGAAAACTGCCTTCATTGCCTTAGATCATTCTTGTGTCTTTTTTTGTACCCCTGTATGTCTTTATATTTTATCCTAAAATTTTATTAAGCTTTACTGAGATGAATGGCTACTCTTGACTCCATTGGATTAAACACCTATTTACTAGTGTTAGGATGCTGGTGCTTACTTTGGTGACTGATAACTTAGATGCTGCTGATGGCTTGACACTTCAGGACTGCTGTTTTTCCATATATATTTTGTAAAAGATTTATGTTGTTTTCTGCTTAATACTTAGAGTGAAATACTTTTCTTGTCTTTTTCCTTTGTAGTTGTCCTAGCCTAACTTTGATACTTAAAAATTCCTGAAGTTCTACACTATTCCGTATGTTATTTCTGAAATCCGCCCTATTGTGTATTACCTCATCTGTGCAGTTGTGGTTCTGACAGATGTCCCTTTGGTTTTAGTACTTTGTATTTTATGCTTTTAATTTTGTATGGGAAACACAAGGCAGTATATTCACACTGGCTTTGTATGCTGTTACTATAGCTAGGAAAACTCTACCAGCACACCTTTCAAACATTGCTGTGTTTCCATTCCCATCAATCCTAGGAAGCACAAGTATAAATATCATGTTTAATGAAAACACTGATTGCAAGTAGTTTGTTATTGTAAGATCACCAGAGCCTCCATTTCTTGATAGTGTTACTATATTAAGTTCTGATAACTTTACAAAGCTTTGTTTATCAGCTCAAGTTAAATCTAGTGAAATTGCTTTGTCTCTTTGCTATTCTAGATTCAGGAATCAATGTTCAACTGTTGCTAACTGCAGAATATCACAAACAAAGTTGCCTGATTTGTTTTAAATTTGCAGAGTAATTTTCTTTGTGTTCAGCTGCTGAGCTTTGTATGGTTATCAATTTTTTTTCAAGTCTAGAAGTACGCATGAGTACTGGGGAATAAATGTGCTTGCAGTGGAAAACTACTTGAAAGGTGTCTCCCTGTGTGGAAGGACTACTGCTGCTCTGTGATAATGAGAAACTTGGAGCTATTTTAAGACTGTGGTGGAATATGTTTTCTTGAATTGTTCATGGCAATATTACTTTGGGTGGTTGCCAAAAGCCGCTTCTACAATTAGACAGATTAAGAAATAATATAAAAAGTAAATATTTCATGTTAGTTTTAAATGTTTTTGAAAACTTGTTTTCTCTTGTTATAGAGAAGTCCACTTCCTTAAGGGTGTGTCCTTGTTTGATGGACACTTTTAATGAGAACTTAATCTTGTCTATTGTCTGAAGATCACAGATGCATAATCCAGGTTGGTAGGGACTTCAGGAGGCCTCCAGTTCAACCTCTTGCTCAAAGCAGGATCAGAACCAGCTTTTCACAGCCCTATCCAGCTGGGTCTTAAAAACCTCTGGGGGTGAATACTGCAACTTCCTTGCGACCTGTTTTCACAGCCTGCCTGCCTTACAGTGCAAAAGAAGGGCTTTGTTGTTCTTTTTTGCCCAGAAATCAAGCTGGAATCTATTTTGTTTTGATTTCTGTTGTATCTTGTCACTCAGCACTTTGAAGACCCTGGCTCTGCCTTCTCAGCAAGTGCCTCAAAGGCTGAGTGAGCAGCTGTGAGGTCCCACTGAAGCTGTCTCCTCTTCAGGCTGGACAATTCCCAGCTCCTGCAGCCTCTCACTGTAGGAGATCAGGTGCTCCATGTTCTGCTCCTCCTGGGGAACCTCAGCTGAACTCATTGCAATTTATCAATGCCTGTCTTGTACTGGGGGCCAAAACACTGTTCTAAATGCTGTCTAATGAGTGCTCTGTAACTAATTACTAGGACTCAGTTTACTCATGGAAATGTGGGTGGTTATAAATATGCTTATTAGTATTTGGAATTTTTAGGTATGACTAGATTTCAAAGCAAAATTTTTTAGCATTAGAAGTATTCTTCCACTTGCATACCGATTAAATTAACTCACATTAATTTTAGTGAAAATGTTTGATGGATTTAAAAAATACTGTCACAGATAACACCTTATCTTCATTACATATTTATTCAACTTGATTAGCTCTGAATAAGTCTAATTTGCATCATTGAAGCGTTGGAAATGAAACAGAGTAGTTGGTTGTGATTCTAGAGTGAAGTTTTCTATAGAAATTGAAGACAGATAATGAATTTATTTTCGCTTTCAAGTACGTTTAAAGAAATAGGTCTCAGGGAGAGTTGGGGGAATCTTACACAAGGTAATCTTGCATCCACAGAAACATAAACATCTGCAGCGAGACCACACATATGTTGTTTGCTAGAAGTGGCCTGGTGGGGTGGCAGTGTGGGGGGAAGGGGAGCTTTGTCCTGCTGTGTTGTCAGCTTCCTCAAAGAGAATTTTTTTCTGAGCACCTGACAGGATCTCTGACTATATATTTTAACTTTTCCACATCTCAGTGTGAATTATAGTCAGATTGTTTCAGAATCTTAACTCACCTCATGTAGTGCTGCAGTTCAGCCCAAACTTAGTGACTGTGCAGTGAGGGAAGGAAATAATAAAGAAAGCAAAGGAGCAAACAGAAGGCTTTTAAAACACTGGGTGCTGTTCCCTGTGTGAGCAGCAGGAGTACACTGTGATTGGGAGGCATGGGGAGTGTCCAAACCAGTTTTTGTTTTCCTGAGCTCTGGCAGTGGGCTGGCTCTGAGGTGAGTGCCCAGGTCCTGCCGGGCTCTCCCTGTGCCTTTGCTGCTGGAGTAGCTGTGTAAGATCAGCCAGCTCGGGTGTGCCGGTACCTGCTGCAGTCACTATTTCCATTTTGCAGTGCAGAGCTATTCAGGGCTGTCACATCCTTTAAAAGGCACTTTTCTAGGGCTTGTTTGTGCTCACTTGTCTCTTGTGGTTGGTGCAGCCTTAATTTAAATTTACGTGAGCGCCAGTTAAAAGCTGCAGTTATTTGGTCTCTGCTGAGATAGATAGAAAAACCGGGGCTGCTGTCTCACCTGGCATTTCTCATTTAAAATATAGAAAAAGGACACTTCATATGGAAAATTTTTTAAAACAACTTTGAGTAAATATGCTTTTTACATTTATAAAATCTTAAACTTCTATAAATTGAAGAATCTTATCTGAGCGAGTATTGGATGCTGACAAGTTGGCATGGCAATAGCAGAAGTTGAATCTACTTTATGGTATGTAAGATATTGCAAGGAAGTAAAAGCTGTGAAAATATCTTAATACTCTATGGGCAAAATATTAGACTCCAGTGTTGCAACAGTATTTCTGTGTAGTTTGAAAGGATGATGATTTAATTTTGATTGCTAATAGCTTTTCATTGAAATTGTTGGCATTGCCCTAAAAGTAGTTCAGGGCCTCTGTTTCAGTGTTTGGAGAAAGTTAAGATAGCTGGACACCCAGAAGGGAGGCAGTAACCTCTGTGTGCAGGGTCACACAGGCTCTGTGGCATTCAAAGCTTTTTTGTCTTCATTTCTTTAGCTGAATGTCTGTTCCTTTTTTTTTTTTTTTGGTGGAGGGATGTGATTTTTTACTGATAAACTGTATCACTGAATATTGCAATTTTAAACACAATGTCAAGTTTACTGTGTTCTTAATGAGAGATGAATGACTTGGGTAACAACACTGTAGAACCCACAGGATGTGGTGTTTCACTTTATTCCTGCACAGACACATTGGTGTACTGTTAAAGTAATGTCAAAGCATTTTTCCTCTTGTAGTTAATGTGTCTCTGTCACAGGACTGTTGCAGTGTCACTGTCAGCCCTCCTGTGACACAGGGGCATGGGCTGCTTTTCATGGTGCAGAGATCTGGCCAAACTTTCCCATGTTGCGAGGGGAGAGACAGTGCTTTTTAAAGACTACAGATTTGTGCAATAGAAACAAAGACTCTATAGTCTGTAATTGTCTTTCCTCCCCCAAACAAACAAACAAACAGAATCTCTTCAAGACTGCTGTGTGATGTCAGATCAGTTGATGAAGGGTGTGTGAGTAGTGAAAGGGAAGTGTTTTTCCCAGTGTTAGTTCTAAAATTCCCTTGCAGTGTTGTGAAATTAAGATGATGAATCCTCTGTCACACAAGATTCTGTCTTTAATTAATACCATTTAAAAATAAAGAACATCCTTTTTCTTTAAATACATGAAGGTTGTTCAGAGCAGAAGGCTGGACCCTCATTCTTTTGGTGTACTAGCTGCAGCTTCAGTTAGGAAATGGGGGATTGTTTTTAAACAGAAAAGTACTGTGGAAGTCCTTCTTTTCTTGTGTTTTTTAAATTTGAACCACATGAGTGTATTGACATGCTTGTGACTTCAAGAGCTGTGCAATAATACTCCAAGTAGGTAGCATTTCATAATGTGTGTATACAGTGACTTAAAACAAGCACTCTAATGTCTGTTTACTGAACCAATACTTGTATTCCAACATTGGAATTCCATTAGAGAGCTTGAGTCAGAATATTCCTTATAATAAAAGCCAATTGCAAAGCTAGAAATGAATTTCTTGTTAGATTTGGATGTTTTTGAATAGTAACCTTCAATTATGAGGGATTGTGTAATTTTTTGAATTACTGGTAGCTTGCAAAACATTCTTTTAAGTTCTTCATGTCCACCTGTGGACCTCAAAAGTCTAAAATCTGTCCTGGAAATAGTTTTGCAGCTCAGGAGGTAGTTTAAGTCTTCAATTTGTGTTTACTTGTCAGATACCCGGCATGGCCTCATCATCAACATCTAAATATAATTCAAACTCCTTGGAGAACTCCTCAAGTAAACAGGTAAGTGTAACTTTTTCCATATTTTGGTTTTCTACATCAGAGTTCCCAGAGAGCAATGTCTTGCATATTTGGTTAGAAAAACAAGCATTTAAATGGCTTCTTGAATGTGTAAACTTACTTTTATTGCTAAAATTCTAATGCAGTTAACTGAGATGATTTAAATATCTTTTGGAGTGGATGGGCAAAGTATTTGCTATCATAGCTAACTAGAGACTCCTTAAAATCAGTTCTAATGTACTTACTCTTATCCTTGCTTTCTACCTTAAAATATTCTGTGGCATTCCTGAAAATTTTGAGCACTTTGTTGCCTTTGATTCTGTATTGCAATTGCTAAATTATACCTTGCTATGTTTGTCTGGCTCAGTTTTAAGATGTTCATCTAGAGTGAAAAATATATTGAAACAATGTAAGTGACATGTCCCTCTGCTTTCTAATGCTGTGCAGCTGAAGAAAATGTAAGCAGGGTGCAAGAAAACAGTAGATTGTGTGTGATAGTTGTGAGTACATTGCTTAAGTAATTGCAGTTGATTTGTTCTTCCAAGCCCAATGTTCTTGGAAAAATAAATGCACACAACTTCCAGAGAACTTGTAGTATAGAGGTTTAATTCCAACTGAATACAAATAACTGACTGTTCTTTTAGGGGAAAGATTAAAACCTGCTTATGTTTCAGATCTGTTCAACCTTTAAACATTTCATAGTTGCATTGTAAGATAGTTGTGTGTGTTCCTGTTTTGGTTCAGTCTGTGAATTCCTACTTTAGCAAGACCTGTTCTTTGCCATGCAGGAATTACCTTTAAATTTGGTTGGTTTTATTTTTAATCTGATTGAAATAGTAAATAAACTGTGATGTGCTGTTGTGCTTCTCTTTAGAATCTAAAAGATGGAAGTAGTTGGGAACAAAATGAAGAAATACCTCGTCTGCCAGGGGAGACCAGGGTCACAGGTATGAAGCTCAGTAGTGCCTGATGCAGTGATGTTCAGCAGTCTGAAGATACAAACACTTGTATCTTACTGAATTGTCTTGTAATTTGGGCTGGGGGCAAAGTTCAGTCATGCTGATATGTCAGGAGTTTTTCAAAGAAATTGTAATAGATTCTTTTTGTCACTTATCACAAATAACTTTTAAGTGTTTAAAATCTTGGTTTCTACACATGTCAAATCTTTCCATAGAAATAAATTACCAAGTTGTGTCCTAATTGTATCTACAGATTAATCAGCACATATTGAGTGATGAGAGCTCCTCCAAGCTTCCTGAAGTCGAGAGAATTCTATGTTCTACCCACTGTGCATTGATACCTTGTGCAGTGCTGTGGAATTTAAGCCTAAATGTGAATTCCCAAAGTACCATCTTATGCTTCCTTGACACAAGAGGGCATGAGCAGGGCTTCTCTGCTCTTGTTGGCTTTTACATACACTGTAGCATGAGGGAGATTAATGTACTGTGTAGTTTTCTTTTTTTGATGGAAGCTCTTCCTGAATGAAAGTCTCTGTTGGAGTCTTTTACTTGTGCAGCTTCTCCCCTATGGCCAGATTTGTTGGGTGCATTTTTAAACAAGATTGGCTTGTGGTGATTCAGAGGAAGTAGTTTTGTTTTTAAGGAAGAAAGTGTGAGGGAGAGGGTGTGGGACTAAGATGGATGTATGATGTGATCCTTATGGAAATTGTCTGTGCTTTGGGGCACTGCACTGGATTAGGGCACTTTTTGTGGAGGGCAGATAAATAGATTGGGCTAAAGAAATAAGTGGACAGGAAGAAATAAATGGAAGTCTTTAATGTCATGGTTAGACTCAATGATCTTGAGATATCTTTTCCAGCCTTAACAATTCTGTGATTGTGCTTGCATTGCTTCACTTAAATCTTTTTTAGTGGTATGTGTTAGTATTTGATCTGTTGCTGTCCTTGCTGAATCACTGATGGCCCTACTCTGTTTAATTGCCTCAAATTGAAATGTAATGTTTCTCTGTAGCATGGTGAGTTCCCTAAACACTCTTCAACTTGAACTACTACTCCAGTAGAGAATTGTTTACAGAGTGGTGTAATAGTATCAACAATGTATTTGTTCTGGGGTGGTGAATAGACTGTGGTGCAGTAATAACAGTACTCCCTGTTCTGTCCCCCTGTGTAGTGCTGAGAAAGAAAACACAAATGTAACTAGGGAAGGCTGTGCACCTTATTTGGACAAGTTTAGTATATGAGTCTTTCACATTTTCTTAATAATTCAAAAATTAAAGATAAAACTCAGATGTATTACTTTCTAAATTAATTTACCTCTGAGTATAGCTCTTGTTTTATTTTACTGCTACTTAAGTAATACTGTCCTCAGCTCTCATTTTGTCTTTTCACAATCTTTTAAGAAATACTACATTTCTTACAGACAAGGATGTTATTTATATGTGTCCATTTAATGGCCCCGTTAAAGGAAGAGTGTACATCACAAACTACAGGCTGTACCTCAGAAGTGTGGAAAATGTGAGTAACATGCCACAATTACTTCATGGGATGAATTGGCTTTAAACTCTCTTCTGTTCCCCCCCACTGCCTTTGATTTATTTTGTGGCCAGTTCATTTGTTTTAGTTTTGCCACACATATGCTTGTGGGATTGCATAGGAGGCTTTTTTCTTGAAATGGTCTATAATGTTAATAATAACCATATCTTAATTCTGTAATGATTAAATAGTAATTGCCTTTGTGCCACTGAGGTATCTGTATTACAATATAAGTTCTTTAAAATTAATTGTGCTGTAAAAGTGTGATTTTTGCCTGGTAAAATTACAGTTCAATCACTTAGACTGAGCAGATACCTTTATTTTTTGTTTGTCAGAGCTTTTTTGATAGCTGTTCCCTTTACACTTTAATCTGTGATAGATCAAGGGCAGTAACTAATGATGTGCAATAGTTCTTAAAATGGCTCTCAGTAAACCAAGACTTTGATTGTCCTTACTGTTAGAAAAGAAAAATACTTTGAGCAGTAGAACCTTATATGGGTGGGGATAGTGGTAATGTGTTTGATAAGCAGTGACATGGAAGAGAATAAAATGTGCTTGTGATCTCTTTCATAATGTTTTGTTGCTTTTTTTTTTTTAATAAGGATTTGGGACTATTGAACTGAGGCCTTTCTGGCTGTAGCTAACTGTAGTAGTAATGTCTTTTTTCATTTAGCTCTGCTTTATGCTGTGTATCAATAAAGCAGTATAAACCAGCAGGGGCAATCAGTGTGGAGCAGAAGGCATCTCTTAGCGTGTTGCCACTGTTTTCTTTGCATACTGAACAAGGCATGAAATATTTTTGTAGCATGTTAAACTGGATGGCGCTCAAGGCTGTAGAGTGACTGTACAGACTTCATAACATGCTGGCAGAGGTCTGAGACTCAAAGGCAGAAACATGCTTTTGTTTCCTGTATGTATTTCATGTCTGCTTTCTATTCTGGAATGCATAAAAACATTTTGCTTGAATCTTCTTTTCGCATTAATCTTTTCCTTACTCAAACTTTTCTTGCAGGATCCAGTTGTGATATTGGATGTTCCCTTGGGGGTAATTTCCAGGATTGAAAAAATGGGAGGAGCTTCAAGCAGAGGAGAGAACTCTTATGGATTAGATATAACCTGTAAAGTAAGACTTCCCAATAATTAAGTAGGAAATGAAATCTAGAGGGTTTTTTCCCTCAGTGATTACCTATTTATAGGAAGGGAAAGTACATGCTTATGGATGAATTTAAAAAGAGCTTTTTGAAACTGGACAGAGAAATAACTTTTGTATTAAGGGCTGTTTAACTGTCCTACCTGCATGCAAGGAGAGGGATTGGTCTTGCTTTCCAGATCACTAATTGACAAGGTTTTGCACATCCGTTGTATTTTAGGGCATTATTACTGCACTGCTTTGTTATTTCATTTGTTCTAAAATGAATATTTTTAATAATTCTGGTATCTTTGAAGAACATCTCAAACAAGGTCTTTGTAAACTATAAAGCCAGTGAAAAGTTTATGTAAAAAATATCTATAGTATCACAAAAAATTGTCACCATGGAAAACTGTGGTCATATGGGAGTTCCCAGTGGATAACTCAGGGTCCTTTACTGCATTCACTGAGTGTGTCCACATTTGATTCTTAGCAGCTAATGCACGGATTGCTTATTTTTGACCCAAGTGATGAGAACATAGGAACAATGTATTCTACACAGATTATTGGCAAATCTTTCTTTCAAAAATAGAGTAATTCCCATCCTGCAAACTTTCAATAGCTCATGAGACTTTTTAGTGAATCAAATAGAGCCATTGCTGATGCTTCATGCCAAAGGACCGTTTGCAGCATGCAGAGTGTGGTACTGCTGTATTTGTACAATTCTTACACTCTATTCTGTTTTATGGGATAAGAAATAAACCTGAACATTCACGAGGGTTTGAGGTGTGTTACAAGCAGATTCTAAATCATGTTTAGTGTATAATATAGCACTTGTACAGAGAGAAGCATCTTACAGCTTTAGTTCACCTAACAAATTATGGCTTTGTTTCAGGATATGAGGAATTTACGGTTTGCATTAAAACAAGAAGGGCACAGTAGAAGAGATATATTTGAACTCCTCACAAAATATGCTTTTCCCCAGTCACATAACTTGGTAAGTTACATCATTTCTATTGCTGAGTTGTATTAATGCAGAGTTCTTGCCAATTAACTACCTATTTGAACTAGTAATGGCTACATCATGGCTGATATAAAAGTGTAACAACAGAATCTGGGGTCAGCATAAACTAAACAGCAGCTTTTATTTTATGTATTTACAACACTTAAATCCATATATTTTGTAAAATTAAGGATGTACTCCATATACACTACAGATCACCTCTGCTCCATACAGACTTCATTGCTTAGAAACTGCAAGTTATCCTCCCTAATTTGGGAATATAGGGAATACATACCTTACTTGACTTCTTGAAAACATTAATTAATCAAGCAGTCTCCAAGGCAATGGTAAGTATGAATCACCAAGGGTTTTACTTCAGGAGAAAAAGATATGGTAAGACAACTCTTGTTTTATTGATTAAACTAATGAAAAATATAACAGGAATGCATTTATGAATTTACAGATTTGTTTCAGAGTAAAAAAGTGTCTTATGGAAGAAATTGAGCAACAATGATGAAAGCTAATCATTATCTTCAATTTTTTTTAAATCCATGCACTGTCCTTATTGTGAGTGGTTTGACATCTCTTTAGTAAATGCTTTATTTTGTCCGTTGTAAAACTCAATTTATACTTTATTGGTGTGCTTTAATTTGGGATAATTGTATAAGACCACTGTCCACAAAGTATTGGGAGCTTCTTCTCTGAATTTTAAGAACTTTGTTCAAAGAAATGTTGAGTATACAAGGCTGCAGCAAGAATCTTACTTTTTTCCAGGAATGTATGTATCAGTCAATGGGATAGACTTTATAAACATTTAATTCTTTAAAATTTCTCTGCAGATATTTTCATTCTATACACAAACTGTGGAGTGAAAGCATAAGGGAAAAGATGCTTTTGCTTAGAGTAATTTGTATTGTTAACAAATAGGCCTTCAGAAATGAAACAGATTTTTACATTTGAGTAGGTGTGAGGAGCTGTAATCATAAATAAGATAGTTGTTAAAGAAGGGAATATATCTAATTCTTCTGTTGCCATTTTATCCATTTTAAAATAGAAAATGATTGAAAGGATGACAGGATATGTGAACCTTGAAAGTATGATGGAAAAGAAGAAGCTGTATGTGGAAATACCAAGTTATGGAGAGGTTCAGATCAAAAGTGTCTTCTAGACATCACAAGGTTCTGGCTTCTGTTGCAAGAGGGTTGTGGATTGGGTTATCCAGGGCACAGTCAAGTGTATTGTTGAGTATTTCCTGTATTGTATATTCCATCATGCCCATGCGGTCTCATCCACATTATCATGAGGAAGAGTGGTTTTTATTTTGAGGCTTGTTGTATGTAGTGAATATGGGCAAATCAAGTTGTGGCTGATTAATAGAGTGTCTTGTGGGATAATCCAGCTATGGGGCATGAATACCTTGGTGATGAGATGTGCACTTGTATTAGGTTTGTCATCCAAAAGGACCCAGAGATCCTGTCTGGTGATGGCAGTGAGTGATGTGTGGAGTTGGCCACTTCCTGCTTGATTTGCTGGACCTGTTGAACCCAATAAAGCTCATCATTATATGGCCCATGTGAAGGCTGCTTGCCAACAGAAATTAAGCTTAATAACAAAAGTCTTGGTTGAGGCAGTAGTAATTTGGCCCTTGGATTCAGTAAACACAGAAGTTGGGAAGATGGTGACAGTGTGGAGGAAGAGTGGCTGTACTTTGTCTCATAACTATGTCTGAAACAGGGCATGCCTGTTAGAAACCAGGATTACTTTGGAGGGAAATAAAGTGAGCCTGTGTTCCATCTGAAGTTGCAGCTGTCCTTATTTTCTAATGTCACAGTGTTGATGAGCCCTTAACTTCAGCATGAACTAAGCAAGTGTGTGATTTTTTTGGTGTGCTTTCCTTGTATTTTGGCAAGCAGTTTAAACTGATGCTGGCAAAGGTAGAATGTTTTTTCTGCCTGGTTTTCCATTCCTGTCTTGCTTTTTGCTGCATGAGTTTGAGGCTGCATGATGAACCAGATAGGGAAGTGAAAGGAACTAAAGTTAACAAGGAGATAAAAATAAAAGCTTTACTCTGAGTTACTTCCTGTCTTGTTAGTCCAAAGTGAAAGTGGTGTCAAAGCATCTCTGGGTGGATGTGAATGAGGAGGGATGATGGCACTGCTCCCTTCAGTGGCTGGTTCAGATGAAGGTTTCACTGTGTGACTGTGGCAGTGTTGGGACTTGCATGCCTGCCTTCCCCTTGGAGTGCAGCCAGCTCACTCAGGGAGGTGTTCTGCAGAGAATGTGCTGCAGTTCCCCATGACAGCTGAGGGGAGATGGAAGCCCTCTGATGCTCAAATCTGAGCTCTTGTTCTTCTCTGGTCTCCTCTCTACCTTTCAGTTGCGTGGTTGATTATTCTTCTAATATCAAACTGATATTTGTATAATCACTGAGCCAGCATAACTCACTTATCCAGCACAAAATATTCTGGTTAGCCCTATGCTGCTTTGGGTAATTTGGGGAGACCTGGTTTGAAATCAGTGTGCATCAGAACGAGTGCAAGAGTGGACATGTGAGTGGAGCAGGGAGAAGACAGGAGAGAAAAGAGGGGGGTGTCCTGGTTTTAGCAATTATAAAATGTTAATTTAGCTCGGACCATCTTGTGGAAATGCATCCTGGATGTTTAGCTGGTTCAGCAGCACTGATACTTGTACAGCTTTGCAGTGGAAAGATGATCTCACCTGACAATAAAGTTCTAAGGCTTTACTGTCCTGATTTTTATCTGTATTTTTATATTTTATATCATATTTTTATGTGATTGATTTTCAGCTGTAGTGGAACTTTATCCTTAGAGCTGATCCTAAACAGGAACTGGTAGAGATGCCTTGTTTCTATTTTCTTCATGTTGTTCCATTCTCGTACAAATGGATGGTAAATAAAACCCAAAAGATAATTTCTGAGTGCAGTGTACTTGTTGTTTTCAAGATTTGTCTCCATCACCATCCCAACAGCAGTGTTTGAGAGCCTGTAATAAATCACAGCTGTTCCTCTGTGCCTCAGCATTGTCCTTGGTGCTTAGTTCCAGAAGCTGATTTTTGTTTGCCTCCAAATAGGCATACAAATAACCTTGAGCATAGGTTGGGTTCAGATATCCTTGAATCAGTAACACAAAGTAAAATCTGATAGCTCATCTGACTGACAGCTTAGTTGATGGGAAGCAAGCAGCTGCTGTTGCTATTTGCAAACTTGTGCTAATTGAAAGAAAATTGTTGCTGAAAGTGTTTGCTTTTTTTTAATGTTTGAAAAAATAAAATAGCCAACCTCCCCCCCAAATGAGATGTTTTAGTACACCACAAAAGATGAGCTATATTTGTCTCTGTTGTTTAGTTTCTACCTAGCAGCTGCTTCACTTCCTGATCTTACCATGAAAGTACGCATCATCATTTTTACAAGATTGGTCAGCACCAGGGTATCTGCACAGTGTGTGTTTGTTCCTAACCCCAGTAGTTCTGTGAGGCTCTGGTGGCTGTGCTGGATGACTGGAACTGCTCCTCCTGGCCATGTAAAATGTCTGAGGGTTGGCTCACACCAGTGCTGCTGGATCTGCAGAGATGGCTTCAGCTGGAGCAAGGCTGGCAAAGGGGTGGCAAGCTCTGACAGAGCCCCTGAATTGGCAAAGAACCCCTTGGCTTGAGGCTTTGTTCCCCATGTCACATCAGAGCCAGGGCAGCAGTGGTGTGAGGTGACAGTGTTCACAAAGTTATACCAGCACTACAATGTCTGCCCTTAGGTTTTAGATCAACAGGTAAGGTGTAACTGGCTAGGTTGTAATAATGGCATACTAAACACCATTAATAATGGCAAGGATAATGATATATTTATTTTTGAATACACTGAGAAACTGTCGGCCTTTACGGTAAAGGCTGAGTAACAACATAGTAATTTATTATATGTAAAAAGGATACATCAGTGAGTTAGAAATAGAAAATGCAGCTGATTTTCTTCAGAAGGTGTGTGGCACCTTCTTGTACTAGTTTTGCTGCTTTCTTCCTTTGCAATGCATAAAGATTGGTGAAATATTTCCTAAAATGTATCTACACTGTATATTCATGTGCAAGTATAACATGTATTTTTATGCTGTGATTCCATAAAGAGTAAATATGTAGCTATTGTATTTATATTGATATTTATATATTTACATTACATTTATATTGCCAGACTGCTTGTTAAGCTGTAATTGTCAGATTGCAGATGCTTTCTCCTTTACCTCACAGAACTATGTTGTGTTTTGAGCAACCACTGTATTACATATTATTTTTGTGCACTACATGGGAAGGAGAAATTGAATGTTAAAGACAAGCACTCTGTCTGTAGGAGGCTTAAAAATAGAGACTGCATTGAAATTGTGGGTTAACACCTGCAAGGAAGTAAACTATTATTTGCACAGTGAAGCATAAAAAGTAGCTTACCAAAAATGTTAAGCCTTGTCTGTATCCTTCTCTTTTTTTAGTATAGTTTTAGTATAGTATTCTTTAATATAATATAATGTAATATCATAAAATAATAAATCAGCCTTCTGAGAACATGGAGTCAGATTCTCATCTCTCACCTTGTCCTGGGGACCCTCACAAACACCATAAGGCAGGACTAACAATGATAAAAAGGAATTGAATTCTGTGTGTGTAGAGGGAAGAAAAAATGAATGGAAGTCAGGGTGGAGACTCTGAGTACCTAAAGTATTATTTGGGGAGAAGGAGCATCTAGGAGGGATGTACCATAGATTAGAAGGGAAGATGTGTGGAGAAGGTATAGAACCAACCAACTTTTACTTAGTGTGGTATTTGAAAGGCTTTCCAGTGTGAGTGATGGTGCCCTGAGAGGGGCTGGCAGGGTTCCTGCCTTGGGGGCCATCCCATTCAAGTGCTGCTCTGCTCTGACCTTGCTCTGCCCTCTGCATCTGAAGGCTATAAATAAAATACCCACCCAGCTGCTCTGTGCCCAGTGTGAGACCTCCCTGCTTCCCTCCCCTCATGCAAGTGTGTGTGTGAGGGGCTCTAATGTGAAGGAGCCTGTATCCACAAAAAGCTAAGCCATGGAATTTTACTGAGATAGCCCCTCTCAAATTTTACATCAGGTGATACAGAGAACCTATGCATGTTGTATTGTGAATGGCAGAATTTCTCCTTCCTATTTATTTCTGTTCCATTTGCCTGCTGCACTGTAGAATTTCACTCAGATTTCATGTACTGTGAGGTGAAAGCTTCAGCAGTGTCGAGTCAATCAAGACATAAATATACAAACATACAGCATTTAATCTGTAATCTTGGATTATTCAGGACAAAAGTAGAAACATATGGGTCATTAGTGCAGATGTGAAGCTAACCTGAACTATAGCAAACCCTTCTGGGATCTAAATATGTGTTTATCACCTTTGCTTGTTGACTATAATTTGGTTTATCAGTTTGGTTGCATTAGAATAATAAAATACCCAATGCAATAAAAAATGTTATTCAGTAGAAATTACTTCATATTGCTCATTATCACATTTTCTTTCAAACAAAAATAAGTCATGTTCAAACGTGCTAAATAAGGCTTGTACTGACACAGGTCAGAAGATGTCAATGTATCCAAGCATATATCTTATGTTAAGTATATGATTCTAATGGTTATAAATGTGGGTTGCTTGTTACAGTCAAGGTGAACTGTAGTTCAAAATTTAATAGACCTTTATGAATTGAGTATGACTGTATATAGAGTATTACATCTGTGTGTCTCCTACTCTGTTTTAATGACAACATAACACAGCAATAATTGTGTATTTTGTTGGGAGAAGTGGGCTTGAGGTAGGGTCATGATTTTACTGTATTTCAGACTCCAGCAGTTAGGCTGGACTAAAGCTCAGGCCATCTTCACTGAGTGTTTCAAGTCTTATCCTAGAAGCTATTGGGTGGTGGGAATGGAATTCAGATCTTTAATCTTTTGGTACAGTGAGTAAGAATTTCAGTAGTCACCAGATCACCTGTGCAGTCTGTACACATTGGTGCACATCCAAATGTGTGCGTGTCAACCTTTTGCTAAAATTTAGTTAATGCTTACAGAAGAAAAATAATTTTTAGTCATCAGATTTTAGAGATTGGTAATTTTAAAATACTATTCTTGAGTGGTATAACGCAGTTTTCTCTGAAATGTTCACATAGAAATCCGAGTCCAAATTTTTCTCCATACACCTTTGCGTTCTTGGCAGTGTTCTGTGATTTGTGAAGACTTCAGGTTTTTGCTGGTTGATCTATTCTACTAAAGATTTTTTTTTTTATTATTGAGCAACTTAGGAGGAATTTTTAATACCTGAAATATCAACAAAACTGATGAAGAATAATTGTGCACCTAAACAGCTAAGGGCTGTGTGACTGTAAGCTTTGGTAGCAGATGTGGTAAAGCTGCTGTAGCCAAGCATTTGAAATGAATCATGCTGTACATAGTAGGACATTGTTCTTTCAGAAAGGATTCGATCCGTCCCCTCATGCATAATAAATTTAACCCTGGTTTTTAAAAGATGAAAACAAAATGCACTTTTTCCTCTGTCCTGTGGATTTTTTGTGGGTGGCATGAGCAGCATACCTGCCATTTATTTTTAGTTCAGAGCAACACCTTTTTTATTTTTGTCAGTAAAACCCTGTTCTGTGTATCAGCT